>NC_053038.3:441005136-441305136 GCF_002575655.3 Aegilops tauschii subsp. strangulata
TGCGGGCAGTCCCATCTAACATCATGGTGAAGTACTTGGCCATGGCCGCTTCACTGACCTCCACCAGTTCCATAGCCATCTCATAACTCTCGATCCAGGCTGCGGGTTGTAAGTCTGCCGTGTAATTAGGCACCTTCCTAGGGCCTTTGAAGTCCTTGGGTAGATGTTCATTGCGGATAGCTGGCACTAAACAAGGGACACCCCCAGTCCTGGTAGGGATACCCACGTCGACGGAAGTCGTCGGATAAGCCGGGGGAGTCTGGTAAGCCGTCAACTGAGGCACCTGCTCCGCCTCTTGCCGCGCTCTGTCTTGGCCTGCTGCGTGAAAGGCTCCGTTATGAGCCGGGCCATGGCCAGGGGGCGGGTCATGGCGTCGGACGTTACTTGAGCCGGTCGCTGAGATCATGTGTCTACTGTAACTCGGGCTCCGGCCTAGACGAGGGGTCGAGTGGATCCTGTCCCGGCTATAGGAGTACGCCTCTTGCTGCGCCAGTGCCGTCTGAAGGAGTTCCCTAACCCGGCGGGTTTCAATAGCCGTCGGAGAGTCGCCGTCAATTGGGAGAGCCGCCAGCCGTGCTGCTGCGGCGACCATGTTCTCCAGCGCGTTGGCATAATGACCCGGTGGTATTGGCACGTACTGAGGCGGGGCAGGGGGCATCTGGGGAGGCCCCATCACTTGTGGCTGAATAGGGGTCCCCGACCCGGGCACTACGACCCCGGGCGGGTTACTAGACCCTGCAACTGGCGTGTTGAAGAGGTTTCGTGGATCGTAAACCGGAGGGAGTCGAGATTGGGCCTTTTGATGCCTCCTTCTCAGGACCTCATTGGACGCGTTTTGATCCATCGTGAGCCGGAAGGACTGCGCTTGAATCAACTGGGTTTGGGCGTCAAGAGCCGCCCTTTCCGCAGCCATCCTAATCCCTTCTGCTGCCATATCCTCCTTAGCTTTCACTAGATCCAACTTTAACTGCGCCACCTCCGCATCATGCTGAGCGTGATCCGCCGGGTCAACCGTGGCGGTTAACAGGGCCGTCATCTTGTCCGTGAGATCCATTAGCACCTGAGCCGGCGAGGGCACCGGGTTTCCCGCTCCAGCAGCAGGGTTCTGAACAGGCTGTGCACCGGCCATAAAGACTCCAACCTGACTTGGCGGCTCGAACGGGTCCGGAATACTGTCACCATCGGAACAACCCATGAGCCTGCCATCTTGAAGTTGATACAACGAGTTTGACTCATCGGTGGACGACTCGCCATCAGAACCGGCGGCCGCCTCATCACCAGATCCAGATCGATCAGAGGGCCCTCCATGGATACATCCCACAAAAGCATGCCTTAAGGCAGGCCGGGCCCGGGCGGGTCGTGCACGCTGAGCCGTCTGGATGAGATCGGCGCAGAGATCTGGCTCAGGGCCCGGCTCACCAATCTTGCCAATGAAAACATGAATTCCGCCGAAGGGGACCCGGTACCCGTACTCAATTGAGCCGGCGTCGGGGCCCCAGTTTGCATCGTCGATGTAGAGCCTGCCGCGACGACTCTTGGTCATCCGGCCCACAGCGTATCCCTTGAGCCCTTCGAAGCTTCCCTTCAAGAACTAAAATCCACCGTGCGCTGGCCCCACGGTGGGCGCCAACTGTCGTGGAATTGTCACGACAGATGTCCTCAAACTAGGACTTAGTCGTGGAGCCATCGCAACTAGGAAGCTTGAAGGGGTTAGGTGGGACAAGGAACACGAGGGTTTATACTGGTTCGGCCCCTTACGGTGAAGGTAAAAGCCTACGTCCAGTTTGAGGTGGTATTGATTAGGGTTTCGATGACCAGGGAGCTTAACTGCTATGCCTGGCTCTCGATGAGATCATCGCTTCCTCATAGTTCGTAGGTTCGTCTTGGTCTAGTAACATGATTCCCAGAATAGGATTACCATACCACTCTGTTGCGGAACATATTATGTTTGACCTACGAGGTTCGGTAGTAACTTGATCTGAAGTTTCATGATCATCATCATTAACTTCCTCACTAATTGGTGTAGGTATCACTGGAACTGATTTCAGTGATGAACTACTTTCCAATTTGGGAGAAGGTACAATTACCTCATCAAGTTTTACTTTCCTCCCACTCACTTCTTTCGAGAAAAACTCCTTCTCTAGAAAGGATCCATTCTTAGCAACGAATCTTGCCTTCGAATCTATGATGGAAGGTGTGCCCAACAGTTTCCTTTGGGTATCCTATGAAGACGCATTTCTCTGATTTGGGTTTGAGCTTATCAGGTTGAAGCTTGTTCACATAAGCATCGCAGCCCCAAACTTTAAGGATTGATAGCTTAGGCTTCTTGCTAAACCACAGTTCATATGGTGTCGTATCAACGGATTTAGATGGTGCCCTATTTAACGTGAATGCAACTATCTCTAATGCATAACCCCAAAACGATAGTGGTAAATCGGTAAGAGACATCATAAATCGCACCATATCTAATAAAGTACGATTACGACGTTCGGACACACCATTACGCTACGGTGTTCCATGTGGCGTGAGTTGCGAAACTATTGCGCATTGTTTCAAATGAAGACCAAACTCGTAACTCAAATATTCACCTCCACGATTAGATCGTAGAAACTTTATTTTCTTGTTACGATGATTTTCCACTTCACTATGAAATTCTTTGAACTTTTCAAATGTTTCAAACTTATGTTTTATCAAGTAGATATACCCATATCTGCTCAAATCATCTGTGAAGGTCAGATAATAATGATACCCTCCACGAGCCTCAACACTCATCAGACCGCATACATCAGTATGTATTATTTCCAACAAGTCTGTAGCTCGCTCCATTGTTCCGGAGAACGGAGTCTTAGTCATCTTGCCCATGAGGCATGGTTCACAAGCATCAAGTGATTCCGAAAGCCCATCAACATGGAGTTTCTTCATGCGCTTAACACCAATATGACCTAAACGACAGTGCCATAAATAAGTTGCACTATCATTATTAAACTTATATCTTTTGGCTTCAACACTATGAATATGTGTATCACTACTATCGAGATTTAATAAAAATAGACCACTCATCAAGGGTGCATGACCATAAAAGATATTACTCATATAAATTGAAAAAAGATTATTCTCTGATTTAAATGAACAACCGTCTCGCATCAAACAAGATCCAGATATAATGTTCATGCTTAACGCTGGCACTAAATAACAAATATTCAGGTCTAAAACTAAAACCAAAGGTAGATGTAGAGGTAGCGTGCCTACGGAGATCACATCGACTTTGGAACCATTTCCCACGCGCATCGTCACCTCGTCCTTAGCCAATCTTTGCTTAATCCGTAGCCCCCGTTTCGAGTTGCAAATATGAGCAACAGAACCAGTATAATATACCCAGGCACTACTGCGAGCATTACTAAGGTACACATCAATAACATGTATATCAAATATACCTTTCACTTTGCCATCCTTCTTAGCCGCCAAATATCTAGGGGCACTTCCGCTTCCAGTGACCATTTCCTTTGCAGTAGCAGCACTCAGTTTCAGGCTTGGGTCTAGCTTTGGGCTTCTTCATGGGAGTGGCAACTTGCTTGCCATTCTTCTTGAAGTTCCCTTTCTTTCCCTTGCCCTTTTTTACTTGAAACTGGTGGTCTTATCAACCATCAACACTTGATGTTTTTCTTGATTTCTATCTTCGCCGATTTTAGCATCACGAAGAGCTTTGGGAATTGTTTTTGTTATCCCTTGCATATTATAGTTCATCACGAAGTTCTAGTAACTTGGTGATAGTGACCAGAGAATTCTGTCAATCACTATCTTATCTGGAAGATTAACTCCCACTTGATTCAAGCGATTGTAGTACCCAGACATTCTAAGCATGTGCTCACTAGCTGAGCTATTCTCCTCCATCTTGTAGGCAAAGTACTTTGTCAGAGGTCTCATACCTCTTAACACGGGCATGAGTCTGAAATACCAATTTCAACTCTTGGAACATCTCATATGCTCCATGTCTTTCAAAACATTTTTGAAGTCCCGGGTCTAAGCTGTAAAGCATGGCGCACTAAACTATCAAGTAGTCATCATACCGAGCTTTGTCAAACGTTCATAACGTATGTATTTGCTCCTGCAATAGTTCTGTCACCTAGCGGTGCATCAAGGACATAATACTTCTGTGCAGCAATGAGGATAATCCTCATATCACGGACCAAGTCCGCATCATTGCTACTAACATCTTTCAACTTAGTTTTATCTAGGAACATATCAAAATATAGGGGATCTACAACGCGAAATATTGATCTACAACATAGATATGCTAATACTATCAGGACTAAGTTCATGATAAATTAAAGTTCAATTAATCATATTACTTAAGAACTCCCACTTAGATAGACATCCCTCTAATCATCTAAGTGATCACGTGATCCATATCAACTAAACCATGTCCGATCATCACGTGAGATGGAGTAGTTTGTAATGGTTAACATCACAATGTTGATCATATCTTCTATATGATTCACACTCGACCTTTCGGTCTCAGTGTTCCGAGGCCATATCTGCATATACTAGGCTCGTCAAGTTTAACCCGAGTATTCTACGTGTGCAAAACTGGCTTGCACCCATTGTATGTGAACATAGAGCTTATCACAACCGATCATCACGTGGTGTCTCGGGACGACGAACTGTCGCAACGGTGCATACTCAGGGAGAACACCTATACCTTGAAATTTAGTGAGAGATCATCTTATAACGCTACCGCCGAACTAAGCAAAATAAGATGCATAAAGGATAAACATCACATGCAATCAATATCAGTGATATGATATGGCCATCATCATCTTGTGCCTTTGATCTCCATCTCCAAAGCACTGTCATGATCACAATCGTCACCGGCTTGACACCTTGATCTCCATCAAAGCATCGTTGTCATCTCGCCAACTATTGCTTCTACGACTATCGCTACCGCTTAGTGATAAAGTAAAGCAATTACATGGCGATTGCATTTCATACAATAAAGCGACAACCATAAGGCTCCTACCAGATGCCGATAACTTTTACAAAACATGATCATCTCATACAACAATTTATATATCATCACGTCTTGACCATATCACATCATAACATGCCCTGCAAAAACAAGTTAGACGTCCTCTACTTTGTTGTTGCAAGTTTTATGTGGCTGCTACGGGCTTAGCAAGAACTGTTGTTACCTACGCATCAAAACCACAATGATTTTTCGTCAAGTGTGTTGTTTTCACCTTCAACAAGGACCGGGCGTAGTCACACTCGATTCAACTAAAGTTGGAGAAACAAACACCCACTAGCCACCTGTGTGCGAAGCACGGCGGTAGAACCAGTCTCATGAACGCGGTCATGTAATGTCGGTCTGGGCCGCTTCATCCAACAATACCGCTGAATCAAAGTATGACATGTTGGTAAGCAGTATG
This sequence comes from Aegilops tauschii subsp. strangulata, assembly GCF_002575655.3. Taxonomy (NCBI): domain Eukaryota; kingdom Viridiplantae; phylum Streptophyta; class Magnoliopsida; order Poales; family Poaceae; genus Aegilops; species Aegilops tauschii. Next base: position 441,010,563 of record NC_053038.3, read on the forward strand.
ACTATTATCACACACAACTCTTTGTGTTCTATTCATTCATATAACATCTACGCATAAACCTGGCTCTGATACCACCGTTGGGGAACGCAGTAATTTAAAAAAATTCCTACGATCACGCAAGATCTATCTAGGAGATGCATAGCAATGAGCGGGGAGAGTATGTCCACGTACCCTCGTAGATCGAAAGCGGAAGCGTTTAGTAACGCGGTTGATGTAGTCGAACGTCTTCGCGATCCAACCGATCCAAGCACCGAACATACGGCACCTTCGCGTTCAGCACACGTTCAGCTCGATGACGTCCCTCATACTCTTGATCCAGTTGAGGCCGAGGGAGAGTTCCGTCAGCACGACGGTGTGGCCACGGTGATGATGAAGTTACCGGCGCAGGGCTTCGCCTAAGCACTACGACGATATGACCGAGGTGTGTAACTGTGGAGGGGGGCACCGCACACGGCTAAGAGAAGGCTTGGTCTGTCTTTGGGGTGCCCCCTGCCCACGTATACAAAGGAGGGAGGAAGAGGAGGCCGGCCTAGGAGGGGCGCGCCTATAGGGGGAGTCCAACTAGGATTCCCAATTCTAGTTGGAGTCCCCTTCCTTTTCCAAGAGGGGAGAGAGGGAAGGAGTAGGAGAGGGAGAAGGAAAGAGAGAGGGGCGCCGCCCCCTCCCTAGTCCAATTCAGACTTGCAATGGGGGGTGCGGCCACCCCTTGTGGCCCTTCTCTCATTTCCCGTATGGCCCATTAAGGCCCACTACTTCCCCCGGCCAATTCTCGTAACTCTCCGGTACTTCGAAAAATACCCGAATCACTCGGAACCTTTCCGACGTCCGAATATAGCCTTCCAATATATCGATCTTTACCCCTCGACCATTTTGAGACTCCTCGTCTTGTCCGTGATCTCATCCGGGACTCCGAACAAACTTCGGTACATCAAATCACATAAACTCATAATACGAATTGTCATCAAAAGTTAAGCGTGCGGACCCTACGGGTTCGAGAACTAAGTCGACATGACCCAGACACCTCTCCGGTCAATAACCAATAGCGGAACCTGGATGCTCATATTGGCTCCTACATATTCTACGAAGATCTTTATCGGTCAAACCGCATAAAAACATACGTTGTTCCCTTTGTCATCGGTACGTTACTTGCCCGAGATTCAATCGTCGGTATCATCATACTGAAGGAAATATGCCCTAGAGGCAATAATAAAGTTGTTATTTATATTTCCTTATATCATGAAAAATGTTTATTATTCATGCTAGAATTGTATTAACCGGAAACTTAGTATATGCACTACAAAAAAAAGACACATTCGTGACATTTTGGGCCGAACGAATTATTTTTCTGTCATACATATGACACTTCTATGACGATAATTGTGACAAAACCCGGTATCATCATAGATGTGGTGGGCTCCTACTTCTATGACAAAAAAATCATGACAGAAAATGGGCTTTTCGTCCTACGCGGGCCGGAGACGCAGCTGCATGACATTCTTTGGGCCGTCCATGACAGAAAAATCGTGGTAGAAGGGAGGGGGAGGAAAATTTCGGGGAGTTCCCGGTTACGGTGGGAGGTCGGGGGCCGAGCGATGCGCGTTTCTCCTGTACATGTACGCGCGTGTGTGCGAGGCGTTGGCTCTAACTGAACCCGAGCGAGGCGTTGGGCTCTAACTAAACCCGAGCGATTGCACTGCAGGCTACGCGTTACTGAACCCGAGCGATCGATCGATGGCTGTTAACTGAACCCGATCAAGCGATTCCTTCGCTACTGCTGCTAACTGAAGCCGATCGATTGGATGAACAGTGAGCGTTGCGGCGGGGGGGGTGGATGAACAGTGAGCGGTGGCGTTGCCTCTGGATGAACAGGAGTCCGTGGTGTGGTGGAGGGCTGGATGAACAGTAGACGGTGGAGGGGTGCCCGTGGAGGGATGGTTGAACAGGACCCCGTGGTGTGGAGGGCTGGATGAACAGTAGACGGTGGAGGGGTGCCCGCGGAGGCTGGATTAACAGTAGACGGTGGTTGAATAGTAGCCGGTGGAGTAGCGCGCGGTGGAGGCTGGATGAACAGGAGCCCGTGGAGGCCGGAGGAGGTCAACGGTAGCCTGTGGAGGATGGAGGAGGTTGACGGTGGAGATGAACAGTATCCCGTGGAGTCCCGTTTTGCGGTACGCCACACCCCTCCCGATGAACAGGACCCCCGTTTCGACCGTAGGAGGTCCGTTTTGTCCGTTTTGCGGTACGCCACACCCCTCCCGATCAACAGGACCCCCGTTTCGACCGTAGGAGGTCCGTTTCGTCCGTTTTGCGGTACGCCACACCCCTCCCGATCAACAGGACCCCCGTTCCGAATGTAGGAGGTCCGTTTCCTCTATTTTGCGGTACGCCACACCCCACCCGATCAACAGGACCCCCGTTTCGACCGTAGGAGGTCTGTTTCCTCCGTTTTGCGGTAGGCCACACTCCTCCCGATCAACAGGACCCCCGTTTCGACCGTAGGAGGTCTGTTTCCTCCGTTTTGCGGTACGCCACACCCCTCCCCATGAACACGACGCATTCCATTGCCTCCCCATGAACACGACGCATTCCGTTGCCTCCCCATGAACACGACGACGACGCTGTTTCTCCGTTCCGACCCAGCCATGTACACGAGCCCTCGCCGTACGTATGCGCGAGTAGGCGTTCGAGACCCTGCCCGTATGTACGTACGTGGCCGTATTTTCTTTCTTGCACCCTGGCCGCTGTACGTACGTGTACATGCTACATGCGCGCCTCTACTACGACATGTACGCGCCTCTACTACGACACATGCGTGCCTCTACATCGACCAGTATATATATACGTACACGTTCGCGACCAGAATGACAACGCTACGTACACTTCGACCAGGTGGGTCCCGACTGTCAGGCACTTCCTTGCCCGCGAAGATGTAGCTGGTGGGTCCCAGGAGTCAGGGGGCGAGTCGTTTTGGTTTTTTTTGCCCGGACGCACTTCCTTGCGTGCGAAGATGTAGCTGGTGGGGCCCAGCAGTCAGGGGCGCGAATCGTTTTTTTTCGGACACACTTCCTTGCGTGCGAAGGAGTACCAGGTGGGTCCCAGCAGTCAGGGGGGAAACGTTTTTTTTCGCGAAATACGGTGGCCCGTCCGGTTGGTCCCTGCTGTCAGGTGGAGGAATCATTATTTTCCGCGTAATAAGGAGGCACTTCCTTGCTGCCGCCGTGGACCCAGCTGTCAGCCTCTCCACATACAGTCCACGTCCGATGGAAGTCGTTCCTTGACCACGTTGACCACGCCGCAGCGAGAGCACCAGGGCGGTGGACGACGGCGAGGCCTAGGAAGGGGACGACGCGGAGCCGGTGAAGACGCGGCAGTGGATGCCCACGCAGAGAGGAGTATGAGGGTTCACTCGTTCGGCTGCGGTGTGAGGCTGCAGTCGCCGCAGGGCCTGGCCAGCGGTGGGAATAGTAGGGGCGGTGAGGCCTCCGCGGCAGCACAGCTTGCCACGGGAGGCAGGAGCAGGCGGCACGACCGGCGCTGCTTTGGGCGGCTGGAGCAAGAAGACCAAAGGTTGAAGAAGCACTACGGCCGTTGGATGGACATCGTACGGTCACTGGAGGTAGAATCATTCATATTGACTAAGTTGACAAAGCCCTCCGTCCCCGTCAACTTAGTAGGCCCACAAGTCAGCCTCCCACCAAGGTGGGTCCCAGCTAGCAGGGGGAGTATTCATTTTTTGTGCGTAATAAGGAGGCACTTCCGGTGGGTCCGAGCTGACAGCGGGGGGAACGTTTTTTTCGCAAAATACGATGGCCCGTCCGGTGGGTCCCAGCAGTCAGGGGGAAACGTTTTTTTCACAAAATAAGGTGGCCCGTCCGGTGGGTCCCCGCTGTCAGGTGGAGGAATAATTATTTCGCGTATAATAAGGAGTAACTTCCTTGCGGCCGCAGTGGACCCAGCTGTCAGCCTCTCCACGTACAATACTCTTCCGATGGAAGTCGGTCGTTGACCACGTTGACCACGCCGCGCCAAGAGCACCAGGGCGTGGACGACGTCGAGGCCTAGGAAGGGGACGACGCGGAGCCGGGGAAGACGCAGAAGTGGAAGCCCGCGCGGAGAGGAGTACGAGGGTTCACTGGTTCGGCTGCGGTGTGAGGCTGCCGTCGCCGCAGAATAACAGGGGGTGTGGGTGAGTGGAGGGATGGCCTGGCCAGCGGTGGGAGTAGTATGGGGGCGATGAGGCCTCCGCGGCAGCACAGCCGGCCACGGGAGGCAGGAGCAGGCGACACGACCAGCGCTGCTTTGGGCGGCTGGACCAAGAAGATCAGAGGTTGAAGAAGCACTACGGCCGTTGGATGGACATCGTACGGTCACCGAAGCTAGAATCGTTTATATTGACTAAGTTGACAAAGCCCTAGGTACGCTCCAACTTAGTAGGCCCACAGGTCAGCCTCCGAAACGGTGCGCCCCAGATGTCAGGGGGAGGAATCATTTTTTGGGCGGCCGAAGCTAAGAATATCCGAGATTGAAGAAGAAGCACGACATCCGTTGGATAGACATCCAACGGCCACTGCTGCTAGAACTGTGTGTTGACTATAATAAGTTCACAAAGCCTTGCATACACGTGAACTTATTTTTTTAGGGGACGCGTCACTTAGTAGGCCCACAAGTGTGTGGCAGAGAACTTATAGCCCATTTGCATTTTGTAAGAATGTACAGCCCATTTTTGAATTCTAATGGAATTTACAACAGCCCATTTACAGTTTGTTAAAAGTACAGCCCATTTTCTAGCTAGGACAACGATTAATAATTTCAACCAACCATTGAAGACAGAATTCAATAAAATTTCCCACATTTTGATGGGATCCGAAATATTTTTATCCCGAAATTTCTAGTCAGATTAGATATAAATTTGTATTACGTAAAAATCCAACGAAACATTGCGCGCGCAACAATGAAAATTTAAGATTTTCAAAATCCATAAATAATATTTTATAAACTAATTTCGTGTTTGGTGCATTTTTTTATAGTTACTGCCCAGTTTTTATAATTACATCCCATTTATTATTTTTTAAAGCCCATTTTCCTGTTAAGCCTAATGCATCCCTCCTAGGAAAGATTTGCAGCCCAGCGGGGCAGAGAATAACAAGTTGACCTTGCCTGGGTATTCCTCGAAAAGACGTATAGCTGGGCTAGCCATTTTCATCTTGAAAAAATTACTATCTGGGCTGGATATCTGGCCTGGGCTAGACGGGCCACAGCCCGCCTAGTTAATACCCTGCTCTCCTCTGAACAACAACGAAATCATCACCAAGAAAAACTCTGTAGTGCTCACGCCTCAAAAACACAAATACTGCTCGAGCTGCTTGGTCCCAGCTGTCGGCCGCACCTTGTGCAATTCTCTCGTTTATATTGACTACATAGGTTCACAATGGTGTGGGACCGTGATGTCAGGAAACCAGGAGAAAGCAAAAAAATATAGTTGTACATAATAAGGAGGCACTTGCATACGTACGGCTATGGCCCTAGTGGGTCCCTGGTGTCATCCAGTCAAAATAAAGTCATCTCCTGAATCCTCATGTTCGTTGACGATGTTAACAATGCTCGGCGCCACGGCGAGCGCAACAACTCGAAGGACAATGGAGAGGGCCTCGCGGGCCCTACGGATGGTCTGATACAGCGCGTGCTGCTCATTCAGGAAGCCAGGATCATCGGACACCTATGAGCACCTTCGAGAAACTGAGACGGCATGAAACGGTAAGGCCGCGCTTGGGAGCTCTGGTTTATTTCAAACATGTATTAACATACAAGTGTAATTTACTCGTCATCGAAAACAACACGTAAAATACAGGCGTAATGAAACCGAGGGCCCGAGGTCTGTAAGTAAAACCGGCGGGTTACGCGTGTAATTTGAGAGACCAGTGTATATTTTACGAGCACTGTTATATGGACGACATTACCAGACGATACATGCACGGCGTGCGTATCATGCCATCCATGGGCAAGGCTGAAACAGCAGCTAACGGCTGGATTAGCAATCGTCCGAGTGTCGTTCGGCGTTTTTATCGTGTGTGAAGTACTTCTGATATTTTACTAGTTGAAATCGACCAACCAAGCGCCTTCGCCCGAGATCTGCTTTAATTTACAAGCGTCAGTTTTACAAGCGGTTTTGGTTGGAAAACGACGATCCAATCACGGCCTAATATCATGAGTTGGTCGGAAGATCACATGGTTTCACGTCTAACCTACCCGACTTGTCGTATAGGCTATGAATGAAACATCAGACGATGAACTTCTTAAGCACGGAAACAACAGAAGAGGATGATCTTCTTAACAAGCAAATCACTGGCATTAGAGGATGATCGTGTGTGAAGCATTATTCTCAGGAGGCACGCTGAACAGCTCGTGATGCCGCATTCCAGAACATTCCAAGCTCAACTTTGCAATCAAACACAAGGCCTGGCATTACATAGACAATATTTAGAACAAACTCTTAACACAGGAATATCTCAGCAGAGTAACTATTTACTTCTAAACTGAACACAGGAATAGGAAAAAACACTCGACGCTGCTCACAGCAAGGGCGTCCCACTCAAAAATATCAAATGCATGTCTTCTGGCTAACATCAATGAGCAAATTTTGACAAGGTTTTCCAATTCCAATATATTAAACTAACGTCTTCTTGCTAACATCAATGATTAAACTTTGACAAGCTTTTCCCATTCAAAATATGTAATGCCTATGATCGCGGAGTCCTGTTGTAGCTTCTTGTACTTGTTTGGGCACTTTTTGCCCAGGGCACTCCACGTGTTGTTAAATTGCCAATGGTCTCTGCAGACTAGTCATGTCACCGGTGTCTAATAATACTCTATAAAGCTTCTCGGTCATTCTTTCTGTAATGTAGCGCAAACAGTGATTGCTTCTTTCTGCAAAGTGGAACGACCAACTAGACCCAGTAATGCAGCAGTTTGCCTTGGACACATTGGCTCCTTTTGTGCAGTTCAACTAAAATCAAAGTCAGAATAAAACCGAGCTTTAATTTTGATATCCCTGTAAGCAACAATAGGTATAAGGGAAACAATTACTGAGAAATAACGATTGATGACTTGTACTCCCAGAAGAAAAGCATCTACTGATCTACTTTATCTTAATGGGAAACAAAGCAGGAGAGTAGCAATTCTCCATCAGTGTGATTCATTCATATTGACTGAGACATTACCTTAACAATGCCTTGTTTCAACATGTATAAAGAACGACAAAGCAAAAAAGTACCATTCCTAAAACAATGCAACTGATTCATTTTAACAGAGACATTATCTTAACAATACCTTGGTTAAACATGTAGAAAGAACTACAAAGCAGGATAGTACCATTCCTAACAAGAGTTGCAGTTTTGAACTAAGATTCAGTAGTTAATTAATTCTGAGAGTGGCATTGCTTAATTTTACCAGCGGCATTAGATTAAAGAAAAGCATAAACAGTTCCAGGGGAGAGTGGGCAGAACAACAGTATGTGCTTCCATCTACTTATAAAGGGGGTGATGCAGAGTTTGTTGTAACAAAGCAACAAGCATCATGTCTGGGTTGGTCCCATTTTTGTTCACTACTTAATGGGAAAAGACAGCAATACAATAGCTTCAATTCAACATTTATTTAAAACAGTACCAATACAAGTAGCACAACATCTCAAAGCACATTGCACAATCATGTGGATGAAGGCCTGTACTGACCTTTCATGAGACGGACAAGATAAAATACGAATCTGCCAACACGAATAGGAAATCCAATCTCGTTTTGTGCAGTTGCACTGAAATCAAGCAAAGTGTTTTGTGTAGCAAAGCAAAATGTCGCAATAGCAACAAGTTGAATAGATATCCCTGTTTAAACAGAGGCAAAAAAGGAATCAATTACTGGCTAATAAAGGAGGATGAAACATGCGGCCACAAAATGGTAATCCCGCCAATCCCTAACAAGTGTTGCAGTTTTGAAATAAGATTCAGTAGTTAATTCTGAGAGTGACATCAATTACTGGCTTATAAAGGGGGTGATGCTGAATTTGTTGTAACAAAGCAACAGGCATCATGTCTGGGTTGGTCCCATTTTTGTTCACTACTTAATGGGAAAAGACAGCAATACAATAGCTTCAATTCAACATTTATTTAAAACAGTACCAAAACAAGTAGCACAACATCTCAAAGCACACTGCACATCATGTGGTTGAGACCAAGATTTGAAACAACTCGCCACGAAGACTGGAAACAAATCACGATCTCCTTTTGTGCAGTATCACCAAAATTAAGCAAAAGCACCGGCGTGACATTCAAGTTGAACTGCACAAAACACTCTTAAAAAGTAAGTCTTTCGAGTAGCGAAGCAAAATGTCGCAATAGCAACAAGTTGAATCGATAGCCCTGTTTTAACAGAGGCAAAAAAGGAAACAATTACTTGCCGATAAAGGAGGATGAAACAAACGGTGACAGAAAGAAGCATCTAACTTATCTTGGATGGAAAACAAAGTAGGACAGTATCATTTATAAAACGGTTGCATTGATTCATATTAACACAGACATTCTCTTGAAACAACATTCGTTAAAAAATGTAATTTACTTTTAACAGTGGCATTGCTTCAATTTTCCGGCGCCATTCTTAGATTAACAACAGCAAAATAGCTGTATGGGACATGCCAGCACCATGTGCGTCCACACGTTTAAATGGGTCATGCAGAGTATGTAGCCAAGAAGCATATATGCGCTGGTCCCATATTTGTTCTCTTTGAACCTTCTTCCTATTTGAGGGCAGCAAATCTAGTCCTGCACAAACTACCCGATCCCCAGTTTCTTTCCCTTTTCAACAAAGAGATCGGTTCCTTACAGATGTGTGTACTGGGTTACCCCTTTTTCCCTTTTCGACCTACAAAGCGGCTGGATAGCCAGTCTATACTACTTTCCGCCCCTCCTTTCCTCATTGAACCACGTCCTAGATTCTTGCTCCAGCCCACCGCACCCTTCTTTCCTCTTTGAACCAAGACCTAGATTCGACTACAGATCGAAAAAGATCCACATGCAGCTAGAGCAACGACGGTTTCAAAGAAACTTATACCTTAGGGTCGTCGGGATGTGGCAGGGCGTGCGGCGGGAGGCCGGATCTGCCCACACTACGTACAGCAGCGAGGAAGTAGGGGTCGGTGGCCCTCCCACACAGGCGCTGGGTGAAAGAGAACAGCGCAGCCGGCAGTGGATTGCCTCCCTCGCCGAAGGCGACAGAGTGAACGCTGCACCTCCTCCCCTTCCCGGTGCGACGGGATACGGACGCCTCCTTCACCAGCTGTGAGGGGGGAGAGAGAGACAAGAGGCCAACGCAGTCTTGTTTAGATCTGGTGAAGAGAGGGTGAGAGACTGTGAATATAGCAAACCCTAGCAAATGAACGCTGAGCCTCCAGCGTGTAACATATATGGAGAGGGTGAGAGAGCGAGACGCGAGAAACTCTATCAAACAAGAGGCTATAATGGAGTCAAAAAATCTCTCCATAGCAGTGGTTTTAAATAGAATACACGCGTTCCCGGAAAAAAGAAACGAAAACTGGCGGACAATTTTTTAAGGGTCTGTCTAGGACACATCTAGATGTGACATAAGTTGATGTCCACTCTGTTTGTGGTCTATTTTTTCCTAGTTTTTTTTGTTTCTTGTTGCTACATTATATACTTGTGGGAGCTTAGATGTGATATCCTTAAATAACATCTAGATGTGAATTAGACAAACTGATTTTCTAACGTACCAAGAAAGAAAACTCGATCAAAAACACGCCCCCGCTTCCAGGTCGCGAGAGTCGTCGCGCACACACACATAGACATAGACATGCATATCCGTGTTTACGTAAAATTCCATTTCCATCTCCATCTCCAATCATATTTGTCCAACTGGCACATTATTTACGTTGTTAATTATATACGCAGCAATATTAACGTACAACATCTCTTGTTTGCGCACGTCCGGACCGCTGCCACGGGCGGTCCTGACCAACCCGAACCCTCTTCATCACCCGCGCGTGCTTCCCGCCCGAAACGGTCAGTGCCGTATTCATGCCCGGCCAGAGCCGACGCGACCTCTCACTGGCGCCGGCATTGAAGCGGCGCGCCGGCATTGAAGCGGCGCGCCGGCATTGAAGCGGCGCGCCGGCCGAGAGAGCGTTGCCCGCGCCGCTTTCGGGTGCACGCGGCTGCTCCGCGTTCAAAGGTCGCAATAGCCGGCTACAACATGCATGTAAAAAGTTCTTGGGAGTCCGTGCTACAGCTAGCTGTCCTCCCCCAACTCGTCAACTCTTCCAGTAGTGCTAGTACTCCATGGCGCGATCCATCGACAAGCAGGCGGGAAAGTTATCGTATACTCGTTTTGCGGTGAGTGGCATGCCGAGCGACCGTGTGGGGTCAAGACATGGAGGAGGGTGAGACACGAACACGACAGACGTGATTTAAATGTTGGTTTTGCTCGATGGCGCGATCCAACGAAACGAAACGTTGGTTTCTCTCCGTTTCCATGTTTTCTCCGGAAAAACGGAAACTTTCCACTCCATTTTCATTCCTATTCCAAGGTTGCCCCGTTAGAACATTCCATCAAATACAAAGGAAAACTAACACGCATGCTGATGCATCTCAATGATTCACAGATCATAGCCAATATTTACTTCACAACTAAAGAAAAAAGTTGTGAGAGCGTGTACGAAAGAAAAACTACTGATGGGGTCGCTACAACTTAAACCCTAAACCCTAAACATGATTTAATTTCCTGGCCAGGTAGAACCTGTCGAAGGAAAGACGGCTGGCACCCTCGGATCATACGATGCTTTTGTGCAGTTCCACTAAAATCGACCTGTGCATCCCTGATGGCAAAGATATTGAAGAAGTGTGATTAGAATAATAGTACTGCCACTAGTTCATGAGACATAAACTCATCACAAGTAGAAGCCGGTAGAAGTAGAGAAAGATCAACATGGAGATGGAGCTACGGCAGTGGAGCAAGCCGGCTCCAAAAGGAAGATGGACTACCTGGGACGTCGGGCTGTAGCTAGAAGGGCGGTTGGGACGCGGCATCGGCCCATACCGCGGTGACCCCCGATTGGGACGCACCGAATGTGGGTTTTCTCCCTCGCCGATGTCGACCGTGTCTACGCAGAACATTGTTCCCTTCCCCCAGCTGCGGGATCAGGCCCGTCGTTCTATGCTTGTGAAGAGAGCAACCTAGGCAAGCAGGCTTGTAGCTTAGGCTCCTGCTAGTGTATATATAGTGGTTTTATTTTTCTCTCCATATCAACCATTTTATATTGCGTACGTGTCATTCAAGAGTGAAATGATGGTTGCTTCTTCCGACTAACTTACTGTGTGATTTGACTGCTCCTTAGTGGCCCCTACACGTACTCCCCCTACGTGTATGCAACAGTCACACGTACACATGGATGCAAAAATGCGCACGACGCCCTAATGCATGCATGTCCGAGAACACGACGGAAGACACACGGTCACGCTCAAGTGCTCAACCTACACGTGCATGCACACACATACTCAGTCAGGGTGAGCTAGTGTCCGTATAAACACCGGAAAATATCTATATTGAGCGCAATGAGCGTATTATGAAGTCCACTGACTGTATTTTTACAAATATACAGTGACAGACAGTGTATTTATCTCGTTTGAAATTAAGCCATATTAACTGGAGAGGAGGCAGTATGGACTAGCATTACTTTGCCGTGTCCCGTCAACTTGCCGAACGAGGAGAAGGTTGCAGGATGGGAGAAGCTTGCGCGCGGTGGCTCGCAGAACAAGGAGAAACTTTTGACTAATGCAAGCTCTCCCTCGCTCAGGTGGTGGATGTGCAACAGTTAATTCGGTGTCAGATTGCCAGAAGCATACACTATACTACTAGTGCTATTATTGTTTGACTTCCCGAATAGGCGAACAACCAAGCGCAAAGTTTACTAGTACTACTACTATAGTCTATAAAGGTACGTACTATACTAGTACTAGGAACCGAATGGAGGAGCGTCTGCACTCTTATTATAGTTTTAAAATGTGATAAAGCAATCTTCAACACATTTGGTTCTCTTCGAGGGTTCTCGCATGTGATAATGGCAGTTGATTGCATGGAACACTCGCCACAATTCTCGCTTAATTCTGGCTCATATCCTATTACAAATAGTAGCGCTCGGTAATATTTCCTCTTTTTTTGTTATTCAGCATGTAAACAGGTCAGCAAACCTTGCGGCGCATCTTCGTGCGAACCGTGCTTGCTGCACTTTGAATGTGGCCGAGAGCTGGCTTGATGAAACACCTCGCTTCCTACTTCTTTTTTTGCGGGGTACCTCGCTTCCTAGTGACCAGTGTCTTGGCTGATCGTCCTAAGAATGCTTATATATGAATAAAGCTCTCTCATTTACCCGCAAAAAAGATTAAGCCATATTAGCCGGAAAGGAGGGAGTATGGACTAGCACTACTTTTTGGTGTGTCTCGTCAACTCGCAGAACGAGGAGAAGCTTGCAGGACAAGGTGAAGCTCGCTTACGCCTTTTGACTAATGCAGAATTCGGTGTCAGATTGTCAGAGGCATACACTGTAGTACCCAACATGCGGAGTACCATCATTGTTTGACTTCACGAAGAGGCGAAGAGCCAAGCGCAGTAGTACGAGTAGTACTACTACTAGAACCGCATGGTGGAGCGTCTGTACTCTTATTTTTTATCTCTGATAAAGTACACGTTTATTCCGAAGAAGGGCGGAAAACGGCAGCCCAACATGTAATAAATGATATCGATCAACCAACCATGCTCGAATATATCTTGGCCTCCGTGCAAGCCCATCTGTGTGTTCTCGCTCCTCGTCTCTCTCAAGGAACGGCGGGTTGGCTCTTTGCCGTCAATTGAGATCGGTTTGCTCACACTCCTGTCCCACATGTCAGTGATATGCCAAGAGGAGGTGCGTTGACCGACTGGCCATACGCGTACTTGGTTTTGCACCTTCATACTACTCCTCCCTCCGTCACAGTTTACAGGGCGCGCTTCATTATGATGCATTTCTCTCAATGCATTTCCAACACTAGAGAGACTTTAGACGCGTTTGGTTTAATGCTCAATTAATTAGGGCGTGGTAACTGCAATCAAGTCCACAATTTTCTCTCCACGTACTGTACTACTTCGGAGTGGAGTAAGTGCATGCATGTGTGTACCCGGGGTGGAAGCACTGCATGCATGTGTGTACGCATTATTCCCTCTAGTAATAGACGCGGTGCTATAACTACCAATGCTATTTTTCAGGCCGATCGCTAGTCGCCTTGGTCCCACAGATTTTTTTTCTTTTTTCTGAAGCGCGCTGTATAAACAGTGACGGATGGAGTAGTATGAGTGGATTCAAAGAAGAGCATATTGATGGTTGCTTCTTCAGAGCAACTTACAGTGGGAAAGGTGGGGCTTATGATTGGACTGCTCATTACTCACTATTAATGCGGCGCAACGACCGGGCTGAGTCTCCCATGCGGTTGTGCACTACCCCCTCGATTCTTAAATATCCTCTGGAGTATTTGTCTTTCTAGAGATTTCAACGAGTGACTACTCAAATATTTGTCTTTTTAGATATTTCAAATGGACTGGCACATGCGGATGTATATAGACATATTTTAGTGTGTAGATTCACTCATTTTGCTCCGTATGTAGTCACTTGTTGAAATCTCTAGAAAGACGAATAAAATGTTTAGGAACGGAGGGAGTACACATACGAAGCAAAATGAGTGAATCTACACTCTAAAATATGCCCGTTTGAAATTTGTAAAAAGACAAATATTTAGGAACGAAGGAGTATAATTTTGTGCATGGCACATGGACCCGGATGATGAAGAGGCTTCTGGCAATGCTATCAAGCTTCAATCATTTGTTTACATAATTGACGTACTATACAAATAATTTTCCAGCGACATGAAATTGTACAATGGTGTGAGCTTTCAGCTTTAGTTTCACGTGTCTTGCCATCGATGCTCTTTCGGAAACAATAAAAAACTAACTTCCTTGCTAATGCATGTCAATTATTAGCAGATCAGAGCTAATAATTACATCACAACTGAAGACAGAGTTGTGAGAAGGTGTTAAATTAAAATTGATCCATGCTTTCATTGGCAGCAATGTCCCCCCCAGCTCTGTCTAAATCAACAAGGCATGTTGGGAAAAAAAAGTAGCTGTCTGGAGCATGCAACATTCCGATCATTTTGTGCAGTTCCACTAAAATAGAGCTGAGCGTCCCTGTTCCAAAGATATTAAGTGTGATTACGATAATAGAGGACTGCTGATGAAATAATAAACACACAAATAGAAGCCGGTCACCTTTGCAGTCTCTCTTAAGACTAACTAGTTGGAGAAGATTAGGCTCGGAGTTGGATGAGGAGGATAGAGCAAAACCAATCTCCCTTTGTGCAGTCGCACTGAAATGTAGAGACGTTGCCCGTGTGACATTTTAGTACAACTGCACAAAACACTCTTAAGAAAAAACTGATTTGTGCAATTCACCAAAAGGTCGCAATAGCAACGAGTAGAAAGGAAACAATTACTGGCCAATAACAGTTGATGACACATGCGACGACAAAAAAGAAGCATATTCCTTGTCCTAAGGGAAGATAACAACATGGTTGTGTTTGTCTAAAACGGTGTGAGGACGAGAATGCAATTTGGAAAGTACGCCGGACGAGCTACGTTTTGGGCAAAGAACTATGGAAGATCCACATGCAGCGACGTGGGAAGACGGGCAGTGGAGCAAGGCCGGAGGGGATACCTGGAGGTCGTCGGGATGTAACTAGGTGAGCGGCGGCGGGCGGAATCTGCGAGTAGGTGGCATAGGCCCTGCCGCGCCGGAGCTTGGTCAGAGAGAACGGCGTGTACCGCAGATCGAGACGTGCTTCCTCGGCGCCGTCAAATGGAGAAACGATGCACTTCCTCCCTTTCCCCCGACGGACGGGATGCGGTCGCATCAGTGACCAACTGTGAGAGAGAGAGAGGCCACCGCACTCCCTTTCCCCCCGCGGTCGGGATGCGGCCGGATCAGTGACCAACGGTGAGAGAGAGAGGCCACTGCAGCCTTGTGTGAGATACTCTGAAGAGTGACAAACCAGGCAGGCAGGCTCCATTGTATATAGTGAGCGGACTACCTTTTTCTCCATAAAAATCGTTTTATATTCTGTGTACGTGCCATTGAGCGCTATAACTTTATTTAAAAATAACGCGGCAACGCGTCAAGTCGAACTTTGTTTCGTGCACGCGTGGTACACGACCTCCCTAGGTAAACAACCGCTACAGGCGTTCAAATTAGCACGTGGGCTGCCATTTCATAAAGAAATGAGCTCCACCGTGTACCCGCGCGGGTGTGGCTGGGCACGAAGCGTGAGTACGTGCACGGTGCACCTATTCTCTTCTTGTATACGTACACCACCTACGTGGGGTTGTGTGAGAGAGATACAAACCTAGAGAGATATAGTGTGTGGGTTCTTGAGAGTTTTTTTTGGGGGGTGTCAATCAAAAAATGTGTGTGAAATAGAGTCCTGGATATAACATATATATAGAGGGGGCGATCCACGAGAAGAGAGTGGAGGTATCATCGGCTTGAGGTGTCCATAGAATCGAAGAGAGGGATGATGTGTGTGTGTGCGCGCGCGATCGATAAAGAGTGCCATCGAATTTGTGTGTGCCCACGTCAATGATATAGAGTGACTGGCCTACTGGAACATGAGATGGGACATGTGCAGTTTGTCTCTGTGGCATGGATACCTACCTGCAGCGCTCGACTATCGGTGTGTGGTGGGGGAAGAGGGAGGCCCAATTAACTATAGAGGTACAATGGCTGGTATATGTGTGGAGGAGGAGAGAGGCCTACCTCATGTATTAAGGGGATCGATCTGCCTCATGTAATAAGGGAGATTGATCGGCATCCATGCATATGTGTAGGAGAGGAATAAGGTTGGGAGAGAGACAGAGCTAGAGTGTTGGAGGGGGTGGTAGTGGAGTTGCTTCTAACAAATGGTGGGATAGGCTTGCTAGACAAACGGAGGGCACGCCCGCAATATCAATAAGAGAGGAGATGGCTGCTTGTTGTCTGTGCACGTGCGTGTGAGAGACGGGTCAGGAGGCATGCATGAATGATGAGGGGGGACAATGTGGCTGTGGTAAGCAGACGTAACTACATAGGAAGATCAATCGCCCTTTGTTAGAGAAAGGAGAGACATAACTTGTGAGGTACGTCGATCGATGGGGGGTAATTAAAGTCGATCTAGGTATATGTTCGGAGATCGATCGGTATACATGCATGTGTGTGTTAGAAGCAAATGAGGCACGAGGAGAAGGATAGAGAGAGAGTGATGCATGTAGGAGATGGTACGAGAGGCATACTATATCGAGGGGGGAGGAGTGTGCGAGTACGAGAACGATGAAAAGAGTGGTGGGAGTGAGGCATGGACGGTGACAAGAGAAGAGGGGAAGCTTGTGTTTGTGCTAGGCACACCTGGCTAGAGAGGCATATCGATCGATGTGTGCCGTAAAGAAGGAGCTGGGGGGGCCTACACACACCGTGGGTGAACGACCTAAAGTGAAAAGACAAATTTGCGCGATGGAGCTAGAGAATGCTGAGGGAGGGTGAGAGGGATGCGGGCGTGTGCATGCACAAGAGAAAGTTAGTGCTAGCTACAAACATAAGAGGGTTGTGTGGGTGTAAAAGACAAATAGAGATCATATATACTTCATTATAAAAAGCGAATTCGGATATTTGAAGAATTTATCATAGTGTTTCAAACTGACGCATGTGTGAATATATATAACGGTGATACACATGGTGTGGTTATGAACATGTTATACTACATTTAATATATTTTATCTCTACTCTTATAAAAAACGGAGTTGTTGATGATGGTGTGCTTGCCATCCTGCATTATAGGCCGTCCGATTTATATCTGGCGGATAGCAAGGAAACTATGATGGTTGAGTTGGCAACAATCATGATTGTAGATTCTTATTGAAATAGAGAAATGAATTCAAATTTAGTTCGAATTGCAGCGGTAGTATAGACATTTGGAATGCACTAAAATGTTGGTATGAGTAGGCTACATGCATTATACAGCAAGCGAAAAAATTTAATCGGACACAACATGGATTCATACTCCCTTCTTCCATCTATATAGGGCGTAATGAGATTTTTAAGACCGCCTTTGACTATTGACAAGATTAATAGTACATGACATGCACAATGTGAAAATTATATCATTGAAAGAACCTTTCACAGACGAATTTAACGGTGTGCTTTGTGTAAGTTGCATGTCATATATCATTGCTCTAATATTTGGTCAAAGTTAGCATCGAAAAACGCATTAGGCCCTATATAGTTGGAAGGAGGGAGTAGCTTTGAATAGCATTTGTATAGTAAAACGGGGCAAGACTCTCTCTTTGTGTGGTGTGAATAGTTTTATTTTTTTCGTTTTCTTTTTGGTTGAGGGAAGTGTGAATTGATTTGGTACGTACAAGTACAATATTACTACACGTTAGGCTTGTCCCTAAAATTCAACCCGCGTCTTGTTATATCCCGAAAATTCAGATATCGTGCTCCCAAAACTGGCGCCTTCACAACCCGCGCCTTGCTATCCTGAAATTACAACACGCGCAAAAACTCCCTCCAGCTGCCAAATCCCGACATGCGGAATCCCCCTTCTAACCCTGAGCCGAAAGCGCCGCTAGTTCAAATCGGTGGGGGGTACTTTTGTAAAACACCCTACATTTTGGACAAGCACGTCCCTAAGTCATGCTTCACCCCCTCCCATTGCCCCCTTTTCGCCATTCGAAATCCCAGGCCGCCATAACTTCTCCGCTCCAGCCGCGAAACCCCACCCTCCTCCGTCCGCCACATCACCGCTGCCCAGCCGGAGCCTCTTCCCTGACAACGTCGTCCACCGCAACAGCTCGACGTCCTTCGTCCACCTCCTTGGATGAAGATCCGTCGTCCATCTCGCCGTCCTGCCGGTTCAGCCGCCCCGTCCTCCACCTCCAAGGAGCTGCTCCGACGATCGCCTCATCTATCGCGGCTACTCCATCCCCACAGCTCCGCCTTAACCTGCTCCACCGAAACCGCAGCATCCTCACCGACTCCTCGGACGAAGCCGAGGCCTACTCGGCGCCACCAAAGAGGTTGTACACTCATCGCATCGCACCTTCTCCTTAACTCGACCTCCCGGCACCGACGGTGCTCCATCCCGCACCCCCATGGAGCGGCTACCTTGAAGCTGGAGCCGCGGGCGACATCTCGACGGCGGCTCTCCCCCAGTGCGAGGCCCCTTTGGCGGCGGCGGCCATACCAGCCGGATCTGCTGCTGCTGCTCCGGCTCTCGCTCGCTCGCTCGCGCTGCTGCTGCTGCTCCGGCTCTCGCTCGATCGCCCAGCTGCTGTTGCTGCTCTCCCCCTCGCTCGTGCTGCTGCTCTGCTCCGATTAAGCCACACTTCAGTCGACTGAATCGACTTTTGGGTCAATTGATTTTCAGGGGTTGGGGGGGCTCGCCGGAGTTAAGGAAGAACCACCCGCAGCGGGGACGGGGGCTTCCCGGAGAGGTACCCCACTATCTATCTTAGGGTTCAGGGTGGGGGCGGGGGGCCTAGAGGGCTGGCCGGGGCGGCGGTGGCGAGTTGTTTCGGGGCGGCGAGGCGGCGCTGGGGCCGGTGGTGGCTGGCGGCTCAGGGGGGTGCAGGTTGAAGATGAACTGCAGGCCCTCCCTAAACTACATGTCAAGTGCCTCTCTGCTACCATTGCGTTGAGTTTCGACAATAGCATTCAGATTCCACAGTAAATTTTAGTTTCGACAGTTAAGTTCAGAGTCAACAGTTTTTACCTCATCTGTTGTAGTCAGGTGGTTTTTGGTGATGTTAATTTTACATCCATTTTACATCATCTATTGGAGATGCTATTAGAATCCCACTTGAGATTGACGATGTCTGTCTTGTGCTGCTTCAGCCTTGATGTCTTACGGCTCACCGGAGCTGCTCCAACGACAGAACGATCCATCACAACAGAGCAGTGCCCTGGACGCCGTCTACAGATTCCTCAGATCTTCCTCCACACCTCCGACAGCCACCTCTGCCTCAACTGCTTCAGCGACCAACCCAATGATGCTGAGATCGACATGGCTACGGCAAAGAGGTTGTACACTTGTTGCATCACTTATTACTATACATTCACGTCGATCCATTAGGGCTATTTTGGTTCAATGGAAAAACGTCGATCCACTGGTTGTTACCATCACTCTAAATTTCTGCATGCTCTCCTTACATAATCTCACCATATTTTTTTCGTATGCATGTAGAGAAAAAGAGAAGAGTTTTGCGCGGCAATACAATGTCATGTAGACATCGCTCCATGGTGAGTTCAATGGCAAACCCTCCCCACCCCTCTCCAGATTGTAATCCAGAGGAAGATATCTGTTCTGAGGCAGATTCAGACGCCGCTGACCACTCCTATTTACCCCCCAAGGTGTTTGCTCTACCTTGGCATGATGATGTTAGTCATATCATGCATATGTTGCCTTGCGGTGCCTACTTTTGACATCATATATGTCATCTGCTTAGTTTAGACATGTTCTGTAATGCCACCTGTTTAGTTTCTATATCATATATGGGAATTATGCAGTCTCATGTCTTTTAGCCAGCCATACTATATGTGAAATGTGCAATGCCATCCTGTTTAACCAGGCATCATATATTTGAATGATATCTTGCCCATCCTTTTCTTCATTACATTTCCATTTGTCGACAATGTTTGTACATTAAACTACTCTTCCTGTGAATCAGCCATTTGGGTGGGAGATGGAAAAATCTGGAGTGAAAACAAGGCCTTCAGAGCAGACAGTGCTACCTATCGAAGCAGATCTCTTGTTGGGTCCCGATAGCTCCTCAGAGATGGATTCAGAGACAGATGACCAGTCCTATTCCCCCACTAAGGTGTATGCTCTAACTTGGCACGGTTATACTGCTCATATCATGCATACGGTGTCTTGCATTGCATAGTTTAGACATCGTATACACAATATTCAACACCATGTTCTTAGTCGAGACATCATATCGAATGCCCTCTGTTTAGCATATAAATCACATATGTGAATTAAATGATGCGATCCTGATTACTTAGATAACATGTAGGTGAATTATGTCATGCGATCATGTTTAGTTATTCATCATATCTTTGAATTATGGTATGCTATGCTATCCAGTTTAGATAGACATCATATATGTGAAATTATGTCATGCTATCCATTTTAGTTAAACAATATACATGTCAACTATTTCATGCCCTCTTTTTTCCACACTATCTATTGCATCTGTCTCTCATGAAATGTCTGTACATTCAACTATGTTTCCTGTTTATCAGCCATTTGAATTGGAGCGGGTGATGCCAGTATCTAGCGGACTAAAAACACGGTCTTCAAATAAAACAGTGCTACCTCTTGGTGGAGATAGCACCCCGGTTGTACATGCACAATAACCAGCCCTACCACACATAACCCAAACTCTCGCAGATTGTACCCCTACTGCCATGGACAGAGAACCAGCTTCACCCAATCTAACCCCAACCCCAGCCGATAGTAACCCAGTTCCTGTTGACACAGCACCATATCCACCACAGAGCTCCCAAACAAGAGCAGTTAGTAAGGCAGCTCCAGTGCCCAAAGGGCCAGTACTATCACGGCGAACCCCAACTCCACTAGTTAGTACGACTATTCCTGTGGAGGAAGCACAACCAGCTAGTCGTAGTTTAGCATCTATCGCATTTGATGTTGTTAAATCGTATGTGCGTATCTTCCCATCTTGGAAATATTATACTAAAGATGAAGGAAAATGCCAGTTGCAGGTGTTTGTCCAGGAGTTATGTGTAAGTAATGTTATTCATGGCAATTACTTTGCTTCGTCCCATACATCCTACCTCCATGATGGTTATAATACAGCAAATTTTCCCATTTTTCTCTATAGAGAAGGACCGATTTGGAAACTCAGGATGAGGTAACCTGTGCTAATACCTCTGCTATCTTCAAGAATGCTTGGTGGCAGTATCGGAATTACCTGAAGAAAACGTACTTCACCGGCAAAGAAACTCATCAAATTCCCTTACGTTCTCCTGAGACACATTTACTGGACGATGACTGGGATCGCCTTGTTTTGTACTGGTCCCGAACCAAGAATGTAGTAAGGTCTATGAGCTCATTTTCTATTTTTAAGTATTATATCCTTGCGTCTTACTGTACTCTGTTCATGTAGAACAAGTGCCTAAACCTGAAGAACAACTGTTCTAATTTAAGATTCCATTGCTATCATAGTTCAAAAAAGCGCTAGGCGTTAATTGTGCGTTTTGCCACCGCCTTGCGCTTTACTGACCAAAGCGCATGCTTATGCGCAGTTATGCACAGATTATGCGTAGTTATGCGCAATGCGTTTTGCCAACGCCTAGAGCCTAGGCGCGCTAAAGCGCTCGCTTAGGCGCGCCTTTTTTAACTATGATTGCTTTGCTCTTGTATCACTGTATTTACTCATACAAACTTATTTTTAAATTGAAGGATCCAATCGAAACTCCAATGGCACAGCAGGTATGTTCACGCATGTTTCTTTAACAGGTTTGCTCTTATGAATAGCTCTGTTGATTTCAATTTCAATTGTGTATACAGTTGACTTTCATATCATGCACATTACTAGCATCACAACAGAGCCAATAGTGTTGTTGTACATGTAGACCCGTGGTACCCATCTGAAATCTTGTTGTGCCGTGTAGTTTCCCACGCTTTGTATTCTTTCACTGCTGCTTTGTCTTGAACTGATATGATTTGAACCGTGTCTCTATTTTGATTTGGCAAGACAATGCAGTGACCATAGGACATAGATATATGTTTGTTTGACGCTTTTATTATGAACTAGTACTTGGCAATAGAAGACTTGGTAGTTTAATCCTGTCCACCTTACTAATGAATTGGTTCACCGAAATGAGTTTCATATACTAGTACATGTTAAACTTGTTATGTGTCTACTTGTTTCTTCTTTTAGAATGCTGACAGAATATTGGGGAAGAGTGCATTATTAAGCAATGGTAAAGGAAGTAATGCAGATAAGGTTCAGGATAGTGACACATCCTTGTTGGTCTCCAACAAAGCTGATAAAACAGCTAAGGAAGACTATCTTGAAGACAGCGAGACAACCCCAAAGTCGTGTCTTGGTTTAGTGTTCGAGTTACTGGCCACTACCGCTTGCACAAGCTATTCAAACTCATTGTCTGAATCAGTTCAGTTTCTTGAGTCTCAACTACAAGCTGAAAGACATCGATCAGCTATGCTGCGACAAGAAGCGGAAGGACTGCGGAAGTCCCTGGAGCATTCAGATGCATACTTTCTGGTGCAACAGCAAGCGTTGGAGGATTTTAGCGCCAAACAGGACAAAGCTAATTAGCTTGCTAAGCTAATTGCCAGCATGGTGGATACCCAGGATAACGTTTCTTGAGCTCTTCTGAAGTTGTTTCAGTTATGCTCTTGTTTTGCTGCCGCGCTTATTTGCACTGGTGGCCAATTTTGACGGCCAGTGTATGTAATGTGCTGCTTTGTTCCCTATATTTGCACTGGTGGCGAACTTTGATGCCCAGTGGATGTAATATGTGTAATAGCGGTAATAGGCTAGCGTTAATTGCTTGCTTATTTATTTCCTCATTGTCTTGTTTAGTTGTTTGCTTGTAGTCACTGCAGTTCTTTTTCTGTTTTTTTTAGTGGCCACAATAGCCTATTTTTGGTAACTAGGCCAAAATAATCATGACAACACACGGACTGTTGTAACCATGGGCCTCCTGCAGGCCGTATGATCCATGGGCCTTCGTCCGGCCGTAGGATCCATCGGCCTTCTATACGGGCCTTAGGGTCCATGGGCCTTCTACGGGCCGTAGGGTCCATGGGCCTTCTACGGGCCGTAGGGTCCATGGGCCTTCTACGGGCCGTACGATCCATGGGCCTTCTACGGGCCGTACTATCCATGGGCCTCATACGGGCCGTGTTGGAAATATGCCATAGAGGCAATAATAAAATGGTTATTATTATATTTCCTTGTTCATGATAATTGTCTATTGTTCATGCTATAATTGTGTTATCCGGAAATCGTAATACATGTGTGAACACATAGACCATAACATGTCCCTAGTGAGCCTCTAGTTGACTAGCTCTTTGATCAATAGATGGTTACGGTTTCCTGACCATGGACATTGGATGTCATTGATAACGGGATCACATCATTAGGAGAATGATGTGATGGACAAGACCCAATCCTAAGCATAACACTAGATCGTGTAGTTCGTTTGCTGAAGCTTTTCTAATGTCAAGTATCGTTTCCTTAGACCATGAGATCGTGCAACTCCCGGATACCGTAGGAATGCTTTGGGTGTACCAAACGTCACAACGTAACTGGGTGGCTATAAAGGTGCACTACAGGTATCTCCGAAAGTGTCTGTTGGGTTGGCTCGGATCGAGACTGGGATTTGTCACTCTGTATGACGGAGAGGTATCTCTAGGCCCACTTGGTATTGCATCATCATAATGAGCTCAATGTGACTAAGTAGTTAGTCACGGGATCATGCATTACGGAACGAGTAAAGTGACTTGCCGGTAACGAGATTGAACGAGGTATTGGGATACCGGCTATCGAATCTCGGGCAAGTAACGTACCGATTGACAAAGGGAATTGTATACGGGATTACTTGAATCCTCGACATCGTGGTTCATCCGATGAGATCATCGAGGAGCATGTGGGAGCCAACATGGGTATCCAGATCCCGTTGTTGGTTATTGGCCGGAGAGTCGTCTCGGTCATGTCTACGTGTCTCCCGAACCCGTAGGGTCTACACACTTAAGGTTCGGTGATGCTAGGGTTGTAGAGATATTAGTATGCGGTAACCCGAAAGTTGTTCGGAGTCCCGGATGAGATCCCGGACGTCACGAGGAGTTCCGGAATGGTCCGGAGGTAAATATTTATATATGGGAAGTCTTGTTTTGGTCGCCGGAAAAGTTTCGCGCATTATCGGTATTGTACCGGGAGTGCCGAAAGGGGTCCGGGGGTCCACCTGCCCCGGGGGGCCACATGGGCTGTAGGGGTGTGCGCCTTGGCCTATATGGGCCCAGGAAACCAGCCCCAAGAGGCCCATGCGCCAAGAGATAAGGGAAAGGGAGAGTCCTAAAGGGGGAAGGCACCTCCTAGGTGCCTTGGGGAGGATGGACTCCTCCCTAGCCGCACCCTTCCTTGGAGGAAGGGCCAAGGCTGCGCCCCCCCTCTCCCTTGGCCCTATATATAGTGGGGGGAGGGAGGGCAGCCTCACCCCAAGCCCCTGGCGCCTCCCTCTCCCCCCGTAACACCTCTCCCTCTTGCTGAGCTTGGCGAAGCCCTGCCGAGATCCCCGCTGCTTCCACCACCACGCCGTCGTGCTGCTGGATCTCCATCAACCTCTCCTCCCCCCTTGCTGGATCAAGAAGGAGGAGACGTCGCTGCTCCGTATGTGTGTTGAACGCAGAGGTGCCGTCCGTTCGGTGCTAGGATCATCGGTGATTTGGATCACGACGAGTACGACTCCATCAACCCCGTTCTCTTGAACGCTTCCGCGCGCGATCTACAAGGGTATGTAGATCCACTCCTCCCTCGTTGCTAGATGACTCCATAGATTGATCTTGGTGATGCGTAGAAAATTTTAAAATTATGCTACGTTCCCCTATAGTGGTATCAGAGCCAGGTTTATGCCTAGTTACTATGCACGAGTAGAACACAAGATTGTTGTGGGCGTAGATCATGTCAATTTACTTGCCGCTACTAGTCTTATCTTGGTTCGGCGGCATCGTGGGATGAAGCGGCGCGGACCGACCTTACACGTACGCTTACGTGAGACAGGTTCCACCGTCTGACATGCACTAGTTGCATAAGGTGGCTAGCCGGTGTCTGTCTCTCCCACTTTAGTCGGATCGGATTCGATGAAAATGGTCCTTATGAACGCTAAATAGTAATTGGCATATCACGTTGTGCTTTTTGCGTAGGTAAGAAACTTTCTTGCTAGAAACCTATAGAAGCCACATAAAAACTTGCAACAACAATTAGAGGTCGTCTAACTTGTTCTTGCAGCATGTGCCGTGTGATGTGATATGGCCAAAAGGATGTGATGAATGATATATATGTGATGTATGAGATTGATCATGTTCTTGTAATAGGAATCACGACTTGCATGTCGATGAGTATGACAATCGGCAGGAGCCATAGGAGTTGTCTTGTTTTATTGTATGACCTGCGAGTCATTGAAAACGCCATGTAATCACTTTACTTTATTGCTAACCGTTAGCCATAGTAGTAGAAGTAACGTTTGGCGAGACAACTTCATGAAGACACGATGATGGAGATCATGATGATGGAGATCATGGTGTCATGCCGGTGACGATGATGATCATGGAGCTCCGAAGATGAAGATCAAAAGGAGCAAAAAATGATATTGGCCATATCATGTCACTATTTGATTGCATGTGATGTTTATAATGTTTTTACATCTTATTTGCTTAGAACGACGATAATAAATAAGATGATCTCTCACTAAAATTTCAAGAATTGTGTTCCCCCTAACTGTCCATCGTTGCTAAGGTTCATTGTTCCGAAGCACCACGTGATGATCGGGTGTGATAGGCTCTAACGTTCGCATACAACGGGTGTAAGCCAGATTTACACACGCAATACACTTAGGGTTCACTTGACAAGCCTAGCATGTACAGACATGGCCTCGGAACACGGAAGACCGAAAGGTCGAACATGAGTCGTATAGAAGATACGATCAACATAAAGATGTTCACCGTTGATGACTAGTCCGTCTCACGTGATGACCGAACACAGCCTAGTCTATTCGGATCATGTATCACTTAGATGACTAGAGAGATGTCTATCTGAGTGGGAGTTCATTGAATTGTTTAGATGAACTTAATTGTCATGAACTTAGTCTAAAATCTTTACAATATGTCTTGTAGATCCAATGGCCCACGCTAATGTTGCCCTCAACTTCAACGCGTTCCTAGAGAAAACCAAGCTGAAAGACGATGGTAGCAACTATACGGATTGGGTCCGTAACTTGAGGATCATCCTCATAGCTGCCAAGAAAACGTATGTCCTTGAAGCACCGCTAGGTGACGCTCCCGCCCCAGCGAACCAAGACGTTATGAACGCTTGGCAGTCGCGTTGTGATGATTACTCCCTGGTTTAGTGCGGCATGCTTTACAGCTTAGAATCGGGGCTCCAAAAGCGTTTTGAGCAGCACGGAGCATATGAGATGTTCCAAGAGCTGAAATGGTTTTCCAAGCTCATGCCCGAGTCGAGAGATATGAAGTCTCCGACAAGTTCTACAGTTGTAAGATGGAGGAGAATAGTTCTGTCAGCGAGCATATACTCAGAATGTCTGGGTTGCACAATCGCTTGTCTCGGTTGGGAATTAATCTCCCAGATGACGCGGTCATTGACAGAATCCTCCAGTCGCTCCCACCTAGCTACAAGAGCTTCGTGATGAACTTCAATATGCAGGGGATGGAGAAGTCCATTCCCGAGGTGTATTCAATGCTGAAATCAGCGGAGGTGGAGATCAAGAAAGAGCATCAAGTGTTGATGGTGAATAAAACCACTAAGTTCAAGAAAGGCAAGGGTAAGAAGAACTTCAAGACGGACGGCAAAGGAGTTGCCGCGCCCAGTAAGCCAGTTGCCGGGAAGAAGTCAAAGAATGGACCCAAGCCGGAGACTGAGTGCTTTTATTGCAAGGGAACGGGTCACTGGAAGCGGAACTGTCCCAAATACTTAGCGGAAAAGAAGGCCGGTAACGTCAAAGGTATATGTGATATACATGTTATTGATGTGTACCTTACCAGCGCTCGTAGTAGCTCCTGGGTATTTGATACCGGTGCAGTTGCTCACGTTTGTAACTCAAAACAGGAGTTGCGGAATAAGCGAAGACTGGCGAAGGACGAGGTGACGATGCGCGTCGGGAATGGTTCCAAGGTCGATGTGATCGCCGTCGGCACGCTACCTCTGCATCTACCTTCGGGATTAGTTTTAAACCTCAATAATTGTTATTTAGTACCAGCTTTAAGCATGAACATTGTGTCTGGATCTCGTTTAATGCGAGATGGCTACTCATTTAAATCCGAGAATAATGGTTGTTCTATTTATATGAGAGAAATGTTCTATGGTCATGCCCCGCTGGTCAATGGTTTATTCTTAATGAATCTCGAACGTGATGTTACACATGTTCATAGTGTGGAATTGTTTCACAATTGACGCCGCCCGGAACACCTCAGCGTAATGGTGTGTCCGAACGTCGTAATCGTACTCTATTGGACATGGTGCGATCTATGATGTCTCTTACCGATTTACCGCTATCATTCTGGGGTTATGCTTTAGAGACTACTGCATTCACTTTAAATAGGGCACCGTCTAAGTCCGTTGAGACGACACCGTACGAACTATGGTTTGGCAAGAAACCTAGGTTGTCGTTTCTAAAAGTTTGGGGATGCGATGCTTATGTCAAGAAACTTCAACCTGAAAAGCTCGAACCCAAATCGGAAAAATGCGTCTTCATAGGATACCCTAAGGAAACTATTGGGTATACCTTCTACCTCAGATCCGAAGGCAAGGTCTTTGTTGCCAAGAATGGATGCTTTCTGGAGAAGGAGTTTCTCTCGAAAGAAGTGAGTGGGAGGAAAGTGGAACTTGATGAGGTGATAGTCACCCCTTCCGAACCGGAAAGTAGCGCAGCGCGGTAAGATGTTCCTGTGGTGCCTGCACCGACTAGGGAGGAAGTTAATGATAATGATCATGAAGCTTCGGACCAAGTTACTGCTGAACTTCGTAGGTCCACAAGGACACGTTCCGCACCAGAGTGGTACGGCAACCCTGTCATGGAAATCATGTTGTTAGACAACGGTGAACCTTCGAACTATGAAGAAGGGATGGCGGGCCCGGATTCCGACAAATGGCTTGAAGCCATGAAATCCGAGATAGGATCCATGTATGATAACAAAGTATGGACTTTGGTTGACTTGCCCGATGATCGGCAAGCCATAGAAAATAAATGGATCTTTAGGAAGAAGACTGATGCAGATGGTAATGTGACCATCTATAAGGCTCGGCTTGTCGCTAAAGGTTATCGACAAATTCAAGGAATTGACTACGACGAGACTTTCTCTCCCGTAGCGATGCTGAAGTCCGTCCGAATCATGTTAGCAATTGCCGCATTCTATGATTATGAGATATGGCAAATGGACGTCAAAACGGCATTCCTTAACGGCTTCCTTAAGGAAGAGCTGTATATGATGCAGCTGGAAGGTTTTGTCGATCCTAAGAATGCTAACAAGGTATGCAAGCTCTAGCGCTCCATCTATGGGCTGGTGCAAGCATCTCGGAGTTGGAACATTCGCTTTGATGAGGTGATCAAAGCGTTTGGGTTTATACAGACTTGGGGAGAAGCTTGTATTTACAAGAAAGTGAGTGGGAGCTCTGTAGCATTTCTCATATTATATGTAGATGACATATTGCTGATGGGAAATGATGTAGAACTCTTGGAAAGCATAAAGGCCTACTTGAACAAGTGTTTTTCAATGAAGGACCTTGGAGAAGCTGCTTATATATTAGGCATGAAGATCTATAGAGATAGATCGAGACGCCTCATAGGTCTTTCACAAAGTACATACCTTGACAAGATATTGAAGAAGGTCAATATGGATCAATCCAAGAAAGGGTTCTTGCCTGTATTACAAGGTATGAGATTGAGCACAGCTCAATGCCCGACCTCGGCAGAAGATAGAGAAAAGATGAGTGTCATCCCCTATGCCTCGGCCATAGGTTCTATTATGTATGCCATGCTGTGTACCAGACCTGATGTGAACCTTGCCATAAGTTTGGTGGGGAGGTACCAAAGTGATCCGGTATGGAACACTGGACAGTGGTCAAGAACATCCTGAAGTACCTGAAAAGGACTAAGGATATGTTTCTCGTTTATGGAGGTGACGAATAGCTCGTCGTAAAGGGTTACGTCGATGCTAGCTTCGACACAGATCTGGATGACTCTGAGTCACAAACCGGATATGTGTATATCTTGAATGGTGGGGCAGTCAGCTGGTGCAGTTGCAAGCAAAGCGTCGTGGCGGGATCTACATGTGAAGTGGAGTACATGGCAGCCTCGGAGGCAGCACATGAAGCAATCTGGATGAAGGAGTTCATTGCCGACCTAGGAGTTATTCCCAATGCATCGGGGCCGAGGACTCTCTTCTGTGACAACACTGGAGCTATTGCCCTTGCCAAGGAGCCCAGGTTTCACAAGAAGACCAGGCACATCAAGCGTCGCTTCAACTCCATTCGTGAAAATGTTCAAAAAGAGACATAGATATTTGTAAAGTACATACGGATTTGAACGTCGCAGATCCGTTGACTAAACCTCTTCCACGGGCAAAACATGATCAACACCAGAACTCTATGGGTGTACGATTCATCACAATGTAACTAGATTATTGACTCTAGTGCAAGTGGGAGACTGTTGGAAATATGCCCTAGAGGCAATAATAAAATGGTTATTATTATATTTCCTTGTTCATGATAATTGTCTATTGTTCATGCTATAATTGTGTTATCCAGAAATCGTAATACATGTGTGAACACATAGACCATAACATGTCCCTAGTGAGCCTATAGTTGACTAGCTCGTTGATCAATAGATGGTTACGGTTTCCTGACCATGGACATTGGATGTCATTGATAACGGGATCACATCATTAGGAGAATGATGTGATGGACAAGACCCAATCCTAAGCATAGCACTAGATCGTGTAGTTCGTTTGCTGAAGCTTTTCTAATGTCAAGTATCGTTTCCTTAGACCATGAGATCGTGCAACTCCCGGATACCGTAGGAATGCTTTGGGTGTACCAAACGTCACAACGTAACTGGGTGGCTATAAAGGTGCACTACAGGTATCTCCGAAAGTGTCTGTTGGGTTGGCTCGGATCGAGACCAGGATTTTTCACTCCGTATGACGGAGAGGTATCTCTGGGCCCACTCGGTATTGCATCATCATAATGAGCAAAATGTGACTAAGTAGTTAGTCACGGGATCATGCATTACGGAACGAGTAAAGTGACTTGCCGGTAACGAGATTGAACGAGGTATTGGGATACCGACGATCGAATCTCGGGCAAGTAATGTACCGATTGACAAAGGGAATTGTATACGGGATTACTTGAATCCTCGACATCGTGGTTCATCCGATGAGATCATCGAGGAGCTAGTCGTAGTTTAGCATCTATCGCATTTGATGTTGTTAAATCATATGTGCGTATCTTCCCATCTTGGAAATATTATACTGAAGATGAAGGAAAATGCCAGTTGCAGGTGTTTGTCCAGGAGTTTTGTGTAAGTAATGTTATTCATGGCAATTACTTTGCTTCGTCCCATACATCCTACCTCCATGATGGTTATAATACAGCAAATTTTCCCATTTTTCTCTATAGAGAAGGACCGATTTGGAAACTCAGGATGAGGTAACCTGTGCTAATACCTCTGCTATCTTCAAGAATGCTTGGTGGCAGTATCGGAATTACCTGAAGAAAACGTACTTCACCGGCAAAGAAACTCATCAAATTCCCTTACGTTCTCCTGAGACACATTTACTGGACGATGACTGGGATCGCCTTGTTTTGTACTGGTCCCGAACCAAGAATGTAGTAAGGTCTATGAGCTCATTTTCTATTTTTAAGTATTATATCCTTGCGTCTTACTGTACTCTGTTCATGTAGAACAAGTGCCTAAACCTGAAGAACAACTGTTCTAATTTAAGATTCCATTGCTATCATAGTTCAAAAAAGCGCTAGGCGTTAATTGTGCGTTTTGCCACCGCCTTGCGCTTTACTGACCAAAGCGCATGCTTATGCGCAGTTATGCACAGATTATGCGTAGTTATGTGCAATGCGTTTTGCCAACGCCTAGAGCCTAGGCGCGCTAAAGCGCTCGCTTAGGCGCGCCTTTTTTAACTATGATTGCTTTGCTCTTGTATCACTGTATTTACTCATACAAACTTATTTTTAAATTGAAGGATCCAATCGAAACTCCAATGGCACAGCAGGTATGTTCACGCATGTTTCTTTAACAGGTTTGCTCTTATGAATAGCTCTGTTGATTTCAATTTCAATTGTGTATACAGTTGACTTTCATATCATGCACATTACTAGCATCACAACAGAGCCAATAGTGTTGTTGTACATGTAGACCCGTGGTACCCATCTGAAATCTTGTTGTGCCGTGTAGTTTCCCACGCTTTGTATTCTTTCACTGCTGCTTTGTCTTGAACTGATATGATTTGAACCGTGTCTCTATTTTGATTTGGCAAGACAATGCAGTGACCATAGGACATAGATATATGTTTGTTTGACGCTTTTATTATGAACTAGTACTTGGCAATAGAAGACTTGGTAGTTTAATCCTGTCCACCTTACTAATGAATTGGTTCACCGAAATGAGTTTCATATACTAGTACATGCTAAACTTGTTATGTGTCTACTTGTTTCTTCTTTTAGAATGCTGACAGAATATTGGGGAAGAGTGCATTATTAAGCAATGGTAAAGGAAGTAATGCAGATAAGGTTCAGGATAGTGACACATCCTTGTTGGTCTCCAACAAAGCTGATAAAACAGCTAAGGAAGACTATCTTGAAGACAGCGAGACAACCCCAAAGTCGTGTCTTGGTTTAGTGTTCGAGTTACTGGCCACTACCGCTTGCACAAGCTATTCAAACTCATTGTCTGAATCAGTTCAGCTTCTTGAGTCTCAACTACAAGCTGAAAGACATCGATCAGCTATGCTGCGACAAGAAGCGGAAGGACTGCGGAAGTCCCTGGAGCATTCAGATGCATACTTTCTGGTGCAACAGCAAGCGTTGGACGATTTTAGCGCCAAACAGGACAAAGCTAATTAGCTTGCTAAGCTAATTGCCAGCATGGTGGATACCCAGGATAACGTTTCTTGAGCTCTTCTGAAGTTGTTTCAGTTATGCTCTTGTTTTGCTGCCGCGCTTATTTGCACTGGTGGCCAATTTTGACGGCCAGTGTATGTAATGTGCTGCTTTGTTCCCTATATTTGCACTGGTGGCGAACTTTGATGCCCAGTGGATGTAATATGTGTAATAGCGGTAATAGGCTAGCGTTAATTGCTTGCTTATTTATTTCCTCATTGTCTTGTTTAGTTGTTTGCTTGTAGTCACTGCAGTTCTTTTTCTGTTTTTTTAGTGGCCACAATAGCCTATTTTTGGTAACTAGGCCAAAATAATCATGACAACACACGGACTGTTGTAACCATGGGCCTCCTGCAGGCCGTATGATCCATGGGCCTTCGTCCGGCCGTAGGATCCATCGGCCTTCTATACGGGCCTTAGGGTCCATGGGCCTTCTACGGGTCGTAGGGTCCATGGGCCTTCTACGGGCCGTACGATCCATGGGCCTTCTACGGGCCGTACTATCCATGGGCCTCATACGGGCCGTGTTGGAAATATGCCATAGAGGCAATAATAGAATGGTTATTATTATATTTCCTTGTTCATGATAATTGTCTATTGTTCATGCTATAATTGTGTTATCCGGAAATCGTAATACATGTGTGAACACATAGACCATAACATGTCCCTAGTGAGCCTCTAGTTGACTAGCTCGTTGATCAATAGATGGTTACGGTTTCCTGACCATGGACATTGGATGTCATTGATAATGGGATCACATCATTAGGAGAATGATGTGATGGACAAGACCCAATCCTAAGCATAGCACTAGATCGTGTAGTTCGTTTGCTGAAGCTTTTCTAATGTCAAGTATCGTTTCCTTAGACCATGAGATCGTGCAACTCCTGGATACCGTAGGAATGCTTTGGGTGTACCAAATGTCACAACGTAACTGGGTGGCTATAATGGTGCACTACAGGTATCTCCGAAAGTGTCTGTTGGGTTGGCTCGGATCGAGACTGGGATTTGTCACTCTGTATGACGGAGAGGTATCTCTGGGCCCACTTGGTATTGCATCATCATAATGAGCTCAATGTGACTAAGTAGTTAGTCACGGGATCATGCATTACGGAACGAGTAAAGTGACTTGCCGGTAACGAGATTGAACGAGGTATTGGGATACCGACGATCGAATCTTGGGCAAGTAACGTACCGATTGACAAAGGGAATTGTATACGGGATTACTTGAATCCTCGACATCGTGGTTCATCCGATGAGATCATCGAGGAGCATGTGGGAGCCAACATGGGTATCCAGATCCTGCTGTTGGTTATTGGCCGGAGAGTCGTCTCGGTCATGTCTACGTGTCTCCCGAACCCGTAGGGTCTACACACTTGAGGTTCGGTGATGCTAGGGTTGTAGAGATATTAGTATGCGGTAACCCGAAAGTTGTTCGGAGTCCCGGATGAGATCCCAGACGTCATGAGGAGTTCCGGAATGGTCCGGAGGTAAAGATTTATATATGGAAGTCTTGTTTTGGTCGCCGGAAAAGTTTCGCGCATTATCGGTATTGTACCGGGAGTGCCGGAAGGGGTCCGGGGGTCCACCTGCCCCGGGGGGCCACATGGGCTGTAGGGGTGTGCGCCTTGGCCTATATGGGCCAAGGGCACCAGCCCCAAGAGGCCCATGTGCCAAGAGAAAAGGGAAAGGGAGAGTCCTAAAGGGGGAAGGCACCTCCTAGGTGCCTTGGGGAGGATGGACTCCTCCCTAGCCGCACCCTTCCTTGGAGGAAGGGCCAAGGCTGCGCCCCCCCCCTCTCCCTTGGCCCTATATATAGTGGGGGGAGGGAGGGCAGCCGCACCCCAAGCCCCTGGCGCCTCCCTCTCCCCCCGTAACACCTCTCCCTCTCGCTGAGCTTGGCGAAGCCCTGCCGAGATCCCCGCTGCTTCCACCACCACGCCGTCTTGCTGCTGGATCTCCATCAACCTCTCCTCCCCCCTTGCTGGATCAAGAAGGAGGAGACGTCGCTGCTCCGTACGTGTGTTGAACGCGGAGGTGCCGTCCGTTCGGCGCTAGGATCATCGGTGATTTGGATCACGACGAGTACGACTCCATCAACCCCGTTCTCTTGAACGCTTCCGCGCGCGATCTACAAGGGTATGTAGATCCACTCCTCCCTCGTTGCTAGATGACTCCATAGATTGATCTTGGTGATGCGTAGAAAATTTTAAAATTATGCTACGTTCCCCTACAGGTCGTAGGATCCATGGGCCTTCTACGGGGTGTATCATCATTTCGCCAATCATGGGCCGTACTATTCATGGACCATAACGGGCCGTTAATAGGCCGTATTTGATAACTCTATGAAAACAGCCCAACGGGTTTTTTTGACATGAAAATGGCCCAACATATTAACGGTCCGCAAACAGGCCGACTATAACGACGGGCTGAATTTGGCCCACAAGCAGAAAATGACAGTAACGGGCCGTATTTAACTGAATTCTGCAAATGAGCCCAAGAATCAATGGGCCCTGAGAAGGCCGAAAGATAACTTGAGCTGGAAACGGCCTAATGGAATAACGAGCCGTTAATGGGTATAAAGTGATACACTGTTCATTACGGGCCAATTTCACCACGGGCCGTTAATGGGCCAAGAGTTACAAAGGTCCTCATATGGGCCGAAAGGAGTCATGGGCCACACATGGGCCGGAAGTTAAAACGGGCTGAATCATATTGGACGGCCCAGATGACGCTACTGGGCCTAATTCGGATAGGGCGTAACGGGCCCTGGGTTAGCGGGCTGTAAATGGGATATATGCGAACAGGCCGTTAACAGGCTTTCTGTGGGCCGGCCCGCCACCTTTTGACCAAGTCAAACGGGCCGGCCTTTTCATAGGAATGGGCCTCTGTTGGGTTGTGCCATGTGTCGTCGTATCATAGGCGCCTTCGGTTCAATGAGCGGGTGACATCTGTCCCAATGGTGAGCCGACATGTGTTTCCTCCAGCCAATGATGATTT
Organism: Aegilops tauschii subsp. strangulata; assembly: GCF_002575655.3. Taxonomy (NCBI): domain Eukaryota; kingdom Viridiplantae; phylum Streptophyta; class Magnoliopsida; order Poales; family Poaceae; genus Aegilops; species Aegilops tauschii. The sequence continues at coordinate 441,045,624 of NC_053038.3, forward strand.
TACACGTGGAAAATTCCCATTGGTCGGGGCTGTTAACGGTTTATCGGATCCAAAACCCGACCCGATAGCTTAACGGCGTTCCATTACGGTGGATGCCACGTGTCGGTCACCCTTGACGAAAGCACTTCTGTGACGCGCGATTTATCGTCATGGAAGTCGACACTTCCGTGATGATAATTTTGGTAATGTCATGGAACAGTTCTATGATAGCACAGGTATGACTATCTTGATTCTGTCATAAAATTGTCATGGATGTACATGCATGACAAAAAACGCGACCTACTTGTGACAAACACGTATCATCACGGAAGTGTATTTTTTTGTAGTGATGTGTGAATACATAGACAAACAGAGTGTCACTAGTATGCCTCTACTTGACTAGCTCGTTGAATCAAAGATGGTTATGTCAGATTTCGGGTTCCGGCAAAACCCTTGAGGTTCGAACACTGGGGTGCACACGAAGATCTCTCCCCCTCTAGCTCATGCCCTCACCGCAATCTCAAGTCTCTAGCACATTGAACTCGCCGAACAAAGGGACACAAGATTTATACTGGTTCGGGCCACCGATGTGGTATAATACCCTACTCCAGTGTGGTGTGGTGGATTGCCTCTTGGGCTGTGGATGAATAGTTACAAGGGAAGAACAGCCTCCTGAGGAGAGGTGCTCTTGTGCTTGGTGAGTTGTGTGGTTGGGGATGATCTGAATGATCCGTCCTCTCCCTATGGTGGTGGCTAGTCCTATTTATAGAGACCCTGGTCCTCTTCCCAAATGTTTAGGCGGAAAGGGATCCCACAACGGCCAAATTTGAAGGGAGACAACTAGTAAAAGTTATCTTGACTAAAGGTGGTCTTCGCCTACCAAAGGCTCTGGTGGTGACGCTGTCTTGGGCTCCACGGTGACCTCCGTCCTGCCGTCCTGCTGGTCTTGGTCTCGTTGCACTGATATGGAAACCTTTGCCTGATGCCTCGGGACTCCTCTCCTGCGCTTGACTCTTTAGGACCAAAGAGGAAACAAGGACACTGCGTAGCTGGCGCCCGCCGGGCACCGGTCATCATGGCTTACATCACAGGAACCTTGCGAGGTACCCCTTGCCTTGATCTCTCCGCCCCTCGCGAGCCAGCCTGGTGAGGCCACCCCCGAGGAGGTCTTGTGTCGTCCGCCTCGCGTGGCTTGGCCCCTCACGAGGGTCTTGAGTGTTTGCTGGTGAAGATGGGCCATACAGGGCCGCTGGTGGAGCCACGCCGTGGGCCGCAGGCAGGCGAGTCTGGGGACCCCTGTTCCCAGGACGCCGACAGTATCCCCTGAGCCGCGCGCTCGGATTTGGCTTCGAGGCGAAGCCAAAGGGCAAGTGTGGAGTGCCGCGGGCCCCAACAGCCTGCGACCTCGCTTGACGCGTGGCGATTGATTGGACGTGGGCGTCTCTGCTTCCCCACGCTGCCTTGGCAACTGCCCAACTTGACGAGTCCCTGCAGCATGCAGAGAAAAATCATCATTACCTGTGATCGTGGGGATCGCCGGTTGGCCTTCTCCCTCTATAAATGAGGAGGGGCGGAGCCCCCATCGCTCATCTCTTCCTGCTCCGCTCGCTTCTTCTCCTTGCTTCATTGCTAGTAGCGACACTCATGGCGTCGATACAGAGGTTCTTGGCCACAGAGAAGGGAAAAAAACCCGATGAGCCCGGGCCACTTCCGCCAAAGAAGAGGTTGGCCCCCCGCCGCGACGTAGTCGTGAGGCCGGAGGTGTCGAGGCCTTGGTGCGAGAGGCCACCTCCCGGGTACCCGTTGCCTCTGTACGCCCAAGCTAAGGGCTCCGGAAGGAGAGGCGATGAGCGGCGTCGCCCGCGCCGTCACCGCGCTGTGGTGACGCACGACGTCGCCCCAGGAGCCCACGCCGCGGGCTCTTCACGCGAACTCGTGATGTGGGTGGCGATGCCTCCGCGCACTTGGATTCGCTTTCCGCAGTTCTTCTCCGCCGAGATGCTGCCGAGGGGCCCCCTCGAGCTTTGGCTGCAGCATGCCGACTGCGACGCCGCGACGACTGGAGCAGAGGTTGAAGCCGTCTCCCCAGGCAAGATCTTCATGACCCGTGGCTGGGGCGAGGTTGCTCGAGTATGCCGCTCGGAAGGTGCCCTCGCCATCCATTTTGAGTGCGATGGCGCCTCCACCATGCTCTTCAAGGTCTTCGACGAGGAAGGCTGCCACCTGGAGTGCTGCCCTGGAGGGGGTCGTCGGGACGGTGCTGCGGCAGGAGCCAGGCCTGCCGCTGGCCTCGCCGGCGGTTCCTCCACAAGTGCGGCGGCGCTTGGGAGTCCAGCGATTCTCCTGAGCCCTACGAGACCCCGGAGACGAGCGACAACAGCTACGTGCCCCAGAGCTCTCGCCGCGCCCGGAGCAAGGCCGCAGCGTCTGGCCACCGCTGTCTCTGATCTGGATGGGGTTGGCGCCGGCCTCCCGTGGCCCATTGTTGATGATGGCGTCGGCCGCGCTGGCGCGTGTAGATAGTGCCCCTAGAAACTCCCTTCTTTTGTTCCCTGCAAGGAATTGAGATGGACCCCGTGGGGGCATGTAAAGGGTCTGTAATGTCTTTTGTTCTTATTATCCTTATTATGAAAATTTGCGAGTGTGTGTCCTATTTCGGCTCGGTCTCCCCTTTCGAACCACGCGGTGACTTGGTGCTCTACACCGACAGGTCCCGGTCCCCAGGCAGGCTGCAGCCATCGCTGGTATGCCAGGTCGCGATGCCGTGGTCAAGGCTAGGAGGTGAGCAGCCCGAGGTCCAGTAAGAGCTCCTAAGGCGCGATGCTCAAGAGGTCCCCTTTAGCGCACAAGCAACCACTAAGAAGTAGGAAAGGGAGGCGACATCGCTGTAACAGGGCTGCACAAGTGAGAATTCTATGCCGTAGCGCTTGGTCGATCCGGGCACGAAACTTATCTTGGCAGTCCATAGCCGATTCCTTATGCTGCACCAGACTCGCGCGTCGACGGCTGTAATGGAGCCAGGTTAGGCCCTTGCGAGCCTCCCCCTCTTCTCCACGCTCTTCTGTGTGCTCTGCGTCCTCAGGTCCCGGCCCTCGAGCGAGCTCAGCCGCCGCTGGTATGACAGGTCGCGATGCCGTGGTCAAGGCCAGGGGTGAGGGCTGGAGAGCCAGTAAGAGCTCCTGAGTCGCGATGCTCAGGAGCCCCCCTTTTAACGCGCAAGGGAATTGCATGGGAGAAGAGGGAGCCCGTGGTACCGCCTGCTGTTGTCCTCAGGAGGTCCCTGCAGGTTAGCGCGAGGAGGGACACAGATTGCCACTATGATTGCCGGTCTGCCACTGGTCGCCACGCAAGAGGATGAAGGCACTGAGGGCCTGGTGAGGTGACATGCGCGGGGCGTGCCGCGAGTCAGAGCTCGACCGCTCAGATTTGTCGGTGTTGCATGGATGGACCCGAGCACAAGTGTTGTGCCAGCGTGAGTAGCTCCCATGGTGGGTGAAAATCAAGCAGGTGATAACCATAGATAGGTTATGCATGGAAAGCGAACTAGTTTAGGTAAATGCAAGAACGATACATGCCGCTGGGTCGGACCCGAGCGGCCTGGGGATGATGCGGCCCGAGCAGCGCCCCCAGCAGAGTAAGCTAAAGACGTAAAAGGATGCATGTCGCAGGGACAGGCCCACGCGGCCTGGGAATGATGCAGCCCGGTGGGCGCTCCCAACTAAATAAACTTGGAAAATATCACCTGGTTGTGCTGTCAAAGGGATGTTGGGGTAGCTGAAGATGCGTGGAGAAGGGGTTGCTCCTCACGAGCCACCGGGGCCCTGAGCCTCGGGAGGCTCTGGGGGTCCTGGCGGTTCCTCGAGGACCGTCTCCATCTCCGCCAGGACTACGTGATGCCTGGCCTCCTGAGCCGCCAGGACACTCCACAGGTAGCGCTGGAAGGCGGCTTTCATGCTCGGCAGGCCGAATGGCATGCGAACATAGCTGTGAGGTGGGCCCTTGCAACGTCCCACATGCGAAGGCCAGAAGAGCTCCTCAGATGCGGCCCTGTTGAGCCCTGGGATGTCGATGCAGACACGCAGCCCGCCATCCTCGCCTGGATGGGGAGCCGCACCAGGTGGGCGGCAATCGCCGCGCATGGCCCTTGCATCCTGCATCTCCTGAGTGGTCTTGGAGATGAACTCCTGAGCACCGGGCGCTCCTCGCCCGGTGTCCTCCTAAGGGAGATGTGCTGCAAAGCACGCCTACACGTGGTGCCTGATACGTCTCCGTCGTATCTACTTTTCCAAACACTTTTGCCCTTGTTTTGGACTCTAACTTACATGATTTGAATGGAACTAACCCGGACTGACGCTGTTTTCAGCAGAATTGCCATGATGTTATTTATGTGCAGAAACAAAAGTTCTCGGAATGACCTGAAACTCACGGAACTTATTTTGGAAAATATTAAAAATACTGGAAGAAGAATCCACGTCAGGGGGCCTCCACCTGTCCATGAGGGTGGGGGCGCGCCTGCCCCCCTAGGCACGCCCCCTGCCTCGTGGGCCCCCTGACGCTCCATTGACCTCAACTCCAACTCCATATATTTGTGTTCCGGCAGAAAAATTAGAGAGAAGGATTCATTGCGTTTTATGATACGGAGCCGTCGCCAAGCCCTAAACTCTCTCGGGAGGGCTGATCTGGAGTCCGTTCGGGGCTCCGGAGAGGGGAATCCGTCGCCATCGTCATCATCAACCATCCTCCATCACCAATTTCATGATGCTCACCGCCGTGCGTGAGTAATTCCATCGTAGGCTTGCTGGACGGTGATGGGTTGGATGAGATTTATCATGTAATCGGGTTAGTTTTGTTAGGGTTTGATCCCTAGTATCCACTATGTTCTGAGATTGATGTTGCTATGACTTTGATATGCTTAATGCTTGTCACTAGGGCCCGAGTGCCATGATTTCAGATCTGAACCTATTATGTTTTCATGAATATATGTGAGTTCTAGATCCTATCTTGCAAGTCTATAGTCACCTACTATGTGTTATGATCCGGCAACCCCGAAGTGACAATAATCGGGACCATTCCCGGCGATGACCGTAGTTTGAGGAGTTCATGTATTCACTATGTGTTAATGCTTTGGTCCGGTACTCTATTAAAAGGAGGCCTTAATATCCCTTAGTTTCCGCTAGGACCCCGCTGCCACGAGAGGGTAGGACAAAAGATGTCCTGCAAGTTCTTTTCCATAAGCACGTATGACTATATTCGGAATACATGCCTAAATTACATTGATGAATTGGAGCTAGTTCTGTGTCACCCTATGTTATGATTGTTACATGATGAACCGCATCCGGCATAATTCTCCATCACCGATCCAATGCCTACGAGCTTTTCATATATTGTTCTCCGCTTATTTACTTTTCCGTTGCTACTGTTACAATCACTACAAAACCCAAAAATATTACTTTTGTTACCGTTCCCGTTACTTCCATATTACTTTGCTACTAAATACTTTGTTGCAGATACTAAGTTATCCAGGTGTGGTTGAATTGACAACTCAACTGCTAATACTTGAGAATATTCTTTGGCTCCCCTTGTGTCGAATCAATAAATTTGGGTTGAATACTCTACCCTCGAAAACTGTTGCGATCCCCTATACTTGTGGGTTATCAAGACTATTTTCTGGCGCCGTTGCCGGGGAGCATAGCTCTATTCTTTGAGTCACTTGGGATTTATATCTTCTGGTCACTATGAAGAACTAGAAAGACGAGAAAACAAAAATTTATCCCTCAACTACGAGGGGAGGTAAGGAACTGCCATCTAGCCCTGCACTTGGTTCACATTCTGTTTTGAGTAAGCTTGCGACACCTAAACCTGCTTCTGCTATTAATTCCATATGTCGCATATTGTTGATGATGCCACTTCTGCTATGCATGATACTTATGATGAAACTACTTCTACGCTTGATACTACTGTGCCACTTGGTGAATTTCTTGATGAACAACTTGCTAGGGCTCGAGAGAATGAAATTATTGAAACTGATAATATTGATGAAAGTGATGATGAAGACTCTTCCCCTAATAAATATGAATTGCCTGTTGTTCCTGAGGGTTATGTTATGGATGAAGAAGATGCTAGAGCTATTCTTGCTTGCAATGACAGATATGATCTTAAGAAGTTATTAGCTAAATGGAAGCAGCAATCTCTTAATGCTAGAATGAAACATGAACCTGCTTTTGCTACTTCACCCATCTGTGTTACTGATAAGGATTATGAATTCTCTGTTGATCCTGAGATAATTACTTTGGTTGAATCTGATCCTTTTTATGGCTATGAATCTAAAACTGTTGTGGCACATCTTACGAAATTAAATGATATAGCCACCCTATTCACTAATGATGAGAGAACTCGCTACTTTTATATCCTTAAAATATTTCTGTTCTCATTAAAGGGTGACGTTAAGATATGGTTTAATTCTCTAGATCCTGGTTGTGTGCGTAGTCCCCACGATATGATTTATTACTTCTCTGCTAAATATCTCCCTGCTCATAAGAAACAAGCTGCTTTAAGGGATATATATAATTTTGTGCAAATTGAAGAAGAGAGTCTCCCACAAGCTTGGGGGAGGCTTCTCCAATTACTTAATGCTTTGCCTGATCATCCTCTCAAGAAAAATGAAATACTTGATATCTTTTATAATGGACTAACCGATGCTTTCAGAGATTACCTGGATAGTTGTGCTGGTTCTGTTTTCAGGGAAAGAACACCGGATGAAGCTGAAATTCTATTGAATAATATGTTGACCAATGAAAATAATTGGACACTTCCTGAACCAATTCCTAAACCAACTCCGAAGAAGAGGGGTGTTCTATTTCTCAGTCCTGAAGATATGCAAGAGGCAAAGAAATCCATGAAAGAAAAAGGTATTAAAGCTGAAGACGTTAAGACTTTACCTCCTATTGAAGAAATACATGGTCTTAATTTACCGCCTGTTGAAGAAATATATGATCTTAATCCATTACCTATTGAAGAAACTCATGATCTTGATAACCCGACACAGGTAGTAAAGGTAAATTCTCTCTATAGATTTGATGAAGGTGATATTCCCCGTTATAAGTCTGCTAGACAATGCTTAGATGAGTTTGATAATTTTATTGTCAAACAAGAAAACTTCAATGCTTATTTTGGTAGACAATTAAAACAAAATGCTTATACGATTGAACACTTGAGTGATTATATGTCTAGAGTTAAAGGCGAACTTAAACTCATTAGTATACATGCTTCTATGGTTACCACTCAAGTAGAACAAGTACTTAAGGCTCAGAATGATTTGCTCAATGAATTGAATAGTAAGAATAATGATTATGCTGTTAGAGTGGCTACTAGAACTGGTAAGATGACTCAGGAACCTTTGTCTCCTGAAGGCCATCCTAAGAGAATTGAGCAAGATTCTCAGAGAAATAATATAGATGCACCTAGTCCATCTAAAAAGAAGAAAAAGAAAAATGATAGGACTTTGCATGCTTCTAGTGAACCTATTGCTGAAACACCTGAGAATCCAAATGATATTTCTATCTCTGATGCTGAAACACAATCTGGTAATGAACATGAACCTAGTGACAATGTTAATGATGATGTTCATGATGATGCTCAACCTAGCAATGATAATGATATAGAAATTGAACCTGCTGTTGATCTTGATAACCCACAATCAAGGAATCAACGTTATGATAAGACAGACTTTGTTGCTAGGAAACATGGTAAAGAAAGAGAACCATGGGTTCAGAAACCCATGCCTTTTCCTCCCAAACCATCCATGAAAAAGGATGATGAGGATTTTGAGCGCTTTGCTGAAATGATTAGACCTATCTTCTTGCGTATGCGTTTGACTGATATGCTCAAAATGAATCCTTATGCTAAATATATGAAGGATATTGTTACAAATAAAAGAAAGATATCGAAAGCTGAAATTTCCACCATGCTTGCTAATTATACTTTTAAGGGTGGAATACCAAAGAAACTTGGAGATCCAGGAGTACCTACTATACCATGCTCCATTACAAGAAATTATGTTAAAACTGCTTTATGTGATCTTGGAGCCGGTGTTAGTCTTATGCCTCTCTCTTTATATCCTAGACTTGATTTGAATAAGTTGACACCTACTGAAATATCTCTGCAAATTGCTGATAAATCAACTGCCATACCTGTCGGTATTTGTGAGGATGTGCCTGTTGTAGTTGCAAACGTTACTATTTTAACGGACTTTGTTATTCTTGACATTCCCAAGGACGATAGTATGTCTATTATTCTTGGAAGACCTTTTTTGAATACTGCAGGGGCTGTTATTGATTGCAACAAAGGCAATGTCACTTTTCATGTTAATGGTAATGAGCATACGGTACACTTTCCGAGGAAACAACCTCAAGTCCGCAGTGTCAATTCTATTGGAAAAATTCCATCGATTATTTTTGGAGGTTTTGAATTTCCTCTACCTATTGTTAAGAAGAAATATGATATTCTTATTATTGGGGATGTGCATATCCCCGTTGAGGTAACATAGTGTTATTCGAAAATTCTCCGGTTTCATGTGAATCGGAATGAGTTTGTTAACAAGACTTGATCAACCTTGTTAGTGGATTCCTTTTGATGAGCATGAGATGGATGAAATTAGAAAGCACAACCTTCTGTACCCTCCTTTTACTTTCTGTTATTTAGTTGAAATAAAGTAAAAATAGTATTTTTTCGTCTGTTCCCTGAATTATCCATGCAATATAAAAATACCCCGAAAATAAAAGTTCTCCAAATGCCCCGAAATTGAAATATGATTTTTTTCTGGAATATTTGAGAATATCTGGCACTGAGAACACAACAGGGGGAGCAAGCACCTGGCCACGAGGGTCCAGGGCCCGCCCCCTGCCTCGTGGGCCCATGGTGGCTCCCCTCCACTTATTCCTGCACCCACACACTTCTTCTTCCTCCCAAAAAAATCACCATCCAGCTCAAGCACGAGTACTAGCTCATTTTGCTGCGATTTTCGATCTCCTTCCTCAAAGCACCTCTCACAAAACTGCTTTGGGGGATTGTTCCTTGGTATGTGACTCCTGCATTGGTCCAATTAGTTTTTGTTCTAGTGCTTTATTCATTGCAAATTTGTGCTGCCTAGGTGACCATGTTCCTGAGCTTGCATGTCAAATTTATATGGTTCCAAGTAGTTCTAATGCATGATATAGGCTCTGGGCATTTGTAGGAGTAGTTGCTATCAATTTTGTTGAGCTTGGTTCACTTTTATTTGAAGTTACTAAAAATTTCAGAAATTTTCAGAAAATAATGAAGAGATTTTTGAGGGGCTCATCAAGCCGAAGCTCGAAGGAAAAACAAAGTGAAGAAGCAGAGAGGCCCAAATATAATCTGCCTCGCACCACGGAGGTTCGGCCATGTGAATGGCCTTGTGATGATTTCTTGAGAACAGCCGGGATTTATGAAGATTTCTATGAGTTGGCTGGGAATGCAGGCCTCACCGACTTCCTCCGCGACCAACGCGAACAGTATCTCTTACTCACCAATACTTTTGTGCAAAACTTCTACTATTATCCTAAGGAATCACCTCCTTCAGTAGAGTTTCATTTATATGATGTGGTTAAGAAGATGTCACTATATGAATTTTGCAGGGTCTGTAAAATACCTTTCGAGGGTAGCTTAGAGGAACCACATCGTAAAGATGTGGACGGGTTTATTGATACTATCACTGTAGGGGAAACTAGGAAGGTTTCCGATGCAAGAATCACTAGCATACATTTTCCTGTTTTACGCTACTTTGCAATATTTGCTAGTCGTTGCTTAATTGGTCGCGGAAACTATGGAAACCTTAGTGTTCCTGATATTATTATTTTGTTCCATGGTTTATTCCGCGATGACTCTGTTAGTATGGGCAGTATTATTGCCAAACGGTTAAGTCTGAACCGTACAAAGGGCCCCATCTTTGGAGGTGTCTATGCTTCACGCCTTGCTGCATATTATAACATACCTATTAGGCACTATGAAAAAGAAGAAAAATTGCTGCCCACTGTTTATTTAGATTATAAGAGTATGGTAGCGCATGATTTTATTGTTAAACAGGGAAAGGGCGCTTAAATACAAATTGTTCTTTGATAAACATCACCCTGAGACTATTACCTTGCCTGCTCCTTCCTTGTTTGATTTATCTGCAGGCCAATATCTCGTTCCGCTGGCGGCCATTCACGCCTACCGGAACCCTACGTAAGCCACAGAGCCAGAGCCGGAACCACAATTTGATCCTCCACAACAGTCTAATTACCAGTGGGATCCGGAGATGATTGCCAACCAGTGGCAATCAGGGGCTTCCTCTTCGCAGTACAACCCCAACTACAACTATGGATATCTGCCAGGCCATCCGTGGCAATAGACCAACTTAGGCCAAAATCCTAAGCTTGGGGGAGTACGTATCTCTCACCGACACTACATTTATGTTCACACACACTCATTGCTAGATGTCGGTGCTCATACTTTTTCATTGTAATATCCATGCTAGTTTATTTTCTTTTTTACGCTTTCTTCTTGTGGTATTAATAAACCTTAAGAAAAACCAAAAAAATTAGTAGTAACTTTTAGTTAGTTTACTTTTCTTGCTGTAGTAATAATTAAAAGAAAACCCAAAAAGATTTCTTGGTCTTCTTTTGCTTGTTGGGAGCTTTCCCATGTAAATAGTTTTATTTCTTTTCTTTTCTTTGGGGGTCGATAGGAGAAGACCATGATTAAATTATTGAAGTGGCTCTTATATGCATTATTGTTGATTTAACCAAGAGCCCATATTGCCTTGTCTTCTCCTGTTTATTGAATGCTCGCAGATTCCAGCTTAGTCCAATGCACGTGCACTATTATTATTCACATCGTTCGGTCGTGCAAGCGAAAGGTAATAATGACGATATATGATGAATTGATTGAGATGAGAGAAGCTGGTATGAACTCGACCTCTCTTGTTTTTGTAATTATGATTAGTTCATCGTTCCTGATTCAGCCTATTATGAATAAACATGTTTGCAATGACAATTAGAGATTATAGTTACTTATGCCATGCTTAATTAGCTATGAGTTATAATGGATTGCCTTGCGTGCCAACATGCTATTAAAATGGTTGTGATGTGGTATGATGGGGTGGTATCCTCCTTTGAATGATTTAAGTGACTTGACTTGGCACATGTTCACACATGTAGTTGAAACAAAATCAACATAGCATTCACGATATTTATGTTCATGGTGGATTATATCCTACTCATGCTTGCACTCAATGTTTATTAATTTTAATGCATGTTCATGACTGTTGTCGCTCTCTAGCCGGTCGCTTCCCAGTCTTTTGCTAGCCTTCACTCGTACTAAGCAGGAATACTGCTTGTGCATCCAATCCCTTAAACCCCAAAGTTATTCCATTGTAGTCCACCATACCTTCCTATATGCGGTATCTACCTGCCGTTCCAAGTAAATTTGTATGTGCCAAACTCTAAACCTTCAAATGAAATTCTGTTTTGTATGGTCGAATAGCTCATGTATCAACTAGGGCTGTCCTTATCTTCCATGTTAGGCGGGTTATTCTCAAGAGGAGTGGAATCCGCTCCTCACTCATGAGAAAATGGCTGGTCACCGGGATGCCCAGTCCCATGCTTTATGCAAATCAAATCAAAATAATTGCAAACAAAACTCCCCCTGGGACTGTTGTTAGTTGGAGGCACTCGTTGTTTCGAGCAAGCCATGGATTGATGCTTGTTGGTGGAGGGGGAGTATAAAGTTTACCATTCTATTTGGGAACCGCCTATAATGTGTGTAGCATGGAAGATATCGCCATCTCTTGGTTGTTATGTTGACAATGAAAGTATACCGCTCAAAATATTATTTATCTCTGCTTTAAAATCGAGCTCTGGCACCTCTACAAATCCCTGCTTCCCTCTGCGAAGGGCCTATCTATTTACTTTTATGTTGAGTCATCACCCTCTTATTAAAAAGCACCAGCTGGAGAGCACCGCTGTCATTTGCATTCATTACTGTTAGTTTATATTGGGTATGACTGGATCTCTTTTACCATGAATTACAATGTCTAGTCAGTCCTTGATCTTTAAAGGTCCTCTGCATTTATGTTTTGCGGTCTCAGAAAGGGCTAGCGAGATACCATCTTGTTATAGCATAATATGATTGTTTTGAGAAAGTGTTGTCATCCGAGATTTATTATTATTGCTCGCTAGCTGATTAAGCCATTGATATGAGTAAACATGAGACCTAAGTGTTATTGTGAATATGGTTAGTTATAATCTTTGCTGAAAACTTGAATGCTGGCTTTACATATTTACAACAACAAGAGCAAACAGAGTTTGTAAAAGTTTTTCTTTATCACTTTCAGTTTATCAACTGAATTGCTTGAGGACAAGCAAAGGTTTAAGCTTGCGGGAGTTGATACGTCTCCGTCGTATCTACTTTTCCAAACACTTTTGCCCTTGTTTTGGACTCTAACTTACATCATTTGAATGGAACTAACTCGGACTGACGCTGTTTTCAGCAGAATTGCCATGGTGTTATTTATGTGCAGAAACAAAAGTTCTCGGAATGACCTGAAACTCCACGGAACTTATTTTTGGAAAATATTAAAAATACTGGAAGAAGAATCCACGTCAGGGGGGGGCCTCCACCTGTCCACGAGGGTGGGGGCGCACCCCCTGCCTCGTGGGCCCCCTGACGCTCCACCGACCTCAGCTCCAACTCCATATATTCGTGTTCGGGGAGAAAAAAATCAAAGAGAAGGATTCATCGCGTTTTACGATACGGAGCCGCCGCCAAGCCCTAAACTCTCTCGGGAGGGCTGATCTGGAGTCCGTTCGGGGCTCCGAAGAGGGGAATCCATCGCCATCATCATCATCAACCATCCTCCATCACCAATTTCATGATGCTCACCGCCGTGCGTGAGTAATTCCATCGTAGACTTGTTGGACGGTGATGGGTTGGATGAGATTTATCATGTAATCGAGTTAGTTTTGTTAAGGTTTGATCCCTAGTATCCACTATGTTCTGAGATTGATGTTGCTATGACTTTGCTATGCTTAATGCTTGTCACTAGGGCCCGAGTGCCATGATTTCAGATCTGAACCTATTATGTTTTTATGAATATATGTGAGTTCTAGATCCTATCTTGCAAGTCTATAGTCACCTACTATGTGTTATGATCCAGCAAACCCGAAGTGAAAATAATCGGGACCACTCCCGATAATGACCGTAGTTTGAGGAGTTCATGTATTCACTATGTGTTAATGCTTTGGTCCGGTACTCTATTAAAAGGAGGCCTTAATATCCCTTAGTTTCCGCTAGGACCCCGCTGCCACGGGAGGGTAGCACAAAAGATGACATGCAAGTTCTTTTCCATAAGCACGTATGACTATATTCGGAATACATGCCTACATTACATTGATGAATTGGAGCTAGTTCTGTGTCACCCTATGTTATGATTGTTACATGATGAACCGCATCCGGCATAATTGTCCATCACCGATCCAATGCCTACGAGCTTTTGATATATTGTTATCCGCTTATTTACTTTTCCATTGCTACTGTTACAATCACTACAAAACCCAAAAATATTACTTTTGTTACCGTTCCCGTTACTTCCATATTACTTTGCTACTTAATACTTTGCTGCAGATACTAAGTTATCCAGGTGTGGTTGAATTGACAACTCAACTGGTAATACTTGAGAATATTCTTTGGCTCCCCTTGTGTCGAATCAATAAATTTGGGTTGAATACTCTACCCTCGAAAACTATTGCGATCCCCTATACTTGTGGGTTATCAGTGCCCGAGCGCCTCCCTCGTGATGTTGGCTAGGTCTGAGGCCCTCTAGAAGAGAGCCCCCGAGCCCTGCCCGAGGAGGGCGCCGAGCGCGCCTTCCTATACGAGGGAGGGAGGCGCCCCAGGCGCGGGCGCCGATCCTGATGTGGCACCTCTAGAGGCGCCGCTCCCTTGAGGCCCTGTGCGGAGTAGTTGCTTCTTCTTCTTGGGGATGGCCTCAGGAGGGCACTGCGCACCATCGTTGTCGGGGTCTTCGATTGATGTGTCTTGGAAGGCACGCTCGAGGGAGCACACCGCATCTCTTTCTTCGCAGGGGACTGTGATGATCCCGCCGCTTCCAGGCATCTTGAGGACGTTGTAGCCGTGGTGGGTCACTGCCATGAACTTGGCCAGGGCCAGATACCCGAGGATGGCATTGTACGGCAGACGGAGGTGAGCGACGTCGAAGTCGATGAGCTCGGTGCGGTAGTTGTCCGCTGTCCAAAGGTGATAGGGAGGCGGACCTGCCCTATCGGGGTGGTGGAGCCGTCGGTCACTCCTGAGAAGGGCTTGGTGGGCTGAAGCTGATCGTGTGGCACTTGAAGGCTGTCGAATGTCTCAACGGACAGGACATTGAGCCCTGCGCCGCCGTCAATGAGGGTCTTGGTGACTTGTACGTTGCTGATGACGGGTGAGCAGAGCATCGGGAGGGCGCCAGCAGCCTGTCCGGGAGCGATTCGGGAGACGAGGCGAGCGACATGTCTGACTGAGCCCGCGCTCCTTTATTTTGATCATGCATGCAAAAGCTTGGGTACGGCCCCTCACGATGTAAGAGCATTTTGGAAAGGGGGAGCCCCTTATGTAAAATAGACTACCAACTTACTCCTTAGGCCAGGTTAAGAAACATGATTTTGTGTGCTTGCGAGCCCCCTTGCGGGTTTGCCGCCATAACTTACTGTCATGACTTACTTTGGTCCGGTCAGGCTTCGGGCTGATTTGGCGGCTGCGGATGTGCATTCCTTCTGAGGGGAGCCCCTCACGAGCTCGCGAGGTCTTGGTTTCCTGAGAGGTCCACCGGTCCACCTGAGAGGGCCTCGGGAGGAGCGGGCGCCAGCACTGGCGAGGTGTGCGCGTAGTGCGTGTGCGCCGCTACCAGCCGCCGCTCGTGAGGTCTTCGGAGGGGGGTGGAGATAGCGGGCGCAAATCCCAAACGAAACGCGAATCGAGAAACTCACGAAATCAACACCAACGAGAAAGGATCCCCCCACGATTGCAATGGAAAATACAACTTCGAATTCAAGATCAAAGGCTGCAAATCTGAGCCACAGAAAAGAGGTCAAAAGCAAATGGCCACGTCCGGCACCTAGCTAGGCTTCTTGTCTTCGAGTCTTCTCACCAGCGTGGAGCTAAGTGCTTTCATGGTCGTGAGCATAGTCATTGGGGGACAGTGTCGACGGCCAGCGCGGAGCATGGTGCACTAGGACGTGGGCGGGAGCCCCCGAGGCCCGAGGGCGGCACTCCGAAGACTCTGGGGCGTGTACAGCCCCACTCATCATTATGTGAGAGTGTCACGAGCGCAGACCTTCACAGGCGCGAGCCTTGCTTCATATCGCCAGACGAGGGCCCCGCCTTGCGCCACCCTCGACCACCGTTGGGGCGTCCGGAAACCAGGACGATGCCAAGGGGCAAAGGGGACGCTAGCGGCACCCTCGGCGACCACGGGCCCTCTGCCAGGGGGAAGGCTCGCCAGTGCCTCCCCGGCAGACGACCTACCTCCGGGCGACACCTTGCTCCGTGCGACGCGGGGAGGGGCCTTGCTCCTGGCTCCTCCCACACAACCCCCAGTGCGCTTCCCTTGGTGGAAGGGGGGTTGCCGTGCTGGGGCCGTCGTCCACCGTTGTAACCTGATTCACTTGCGACCCATGGTTAGCGTAAGCCTGCTCCTGAGAGATTAGTGGTACCCTGTAGCTGTTGTCGCCGGCATGGTCGGCGAGGTTCCCGGGTGGCTCCTGGAAGGCCTCAACTTCCAGGGTCTCCTCTTCCCAACCCGGCTCGAGAATTGTGTCCGGGTCATCTTCCGGCGTGTACTCCTGGTCCATCATGCGGGGCACATAGGCCTCCGGAGCCGTCGCCCCGGAAACCTCGCTGTAGTGCCCCACGCTCCACGCCGCCCGGCCCGGCGCACCGCTCTGAGGATGGTAGGGTGGCATCCTGCCGGGACTGTGGGTGGCAATGCCCACGCCAGCGCCCATCGGGGAAGGCACAGGTGCAGTTGGGTGGCCAGCGCCGCTGGCTGCGCCGATGCCGACGAAACCTCCTGGTGCGCCCGGGGGCGCGCGGGCGTGTCGAGGCCCACCGTGCGATCCGGTCGCAGCCTAAGGTGTAAGCAAGGAGCAGAAAGGCAGCGTACCCCTGGCTGCGGCGTCCAATAGCTCGGCAACGCGCTCCAGCAACGCATCTCGGCCGCTCTCCATTAGTCGGCATCGCAGCAGCTCCCGAGCCACCGTGAGCGCGGCCCTCATGTTTGCTTGTTCCCGTCGGGTGTGCGGCGCCATGGCCGCGACGTCGCTAGAGGCCCTTGCGGCTGCCGGACCGCGCCGCCCGCGCCCCGCAGTGTTTGGCGGCGCGCGTGCCACCTGAAGTGCGGAGTCGAGGTCTTCTTGGGCGGCCAACGCCGCCCGGGCCGGCCAAGCCGCCCAGTGGTCGGCATCGGCTCTCAGGTCACCAGACATTGGTGATGCAGAGTGCTGGCGGGTCTCCTGGTGGAAGAGAGGTTTCGGCGCACCCCTACCTGGCGCGCCAAATTTCAGATTTCGGGTTCCGGCAAAACCCTTGAGGTTCGAACACTGGGGTGCACACGAAGATCTCTCCCCCTCTAGCTCACGCCCTCACCGCGATCTCAAGTCTATAGCGCCTCGAACTCGCAGAACAAAGGGACACAAGATTTATACTGGTTCGGGCCACCGATGTGGTGTAATACCCTACTCCAGTGTGGTGTGGTGGATTGCCTCTTGGGCTGTGGATGAACAGTTACAAGGGAAGAACAGCCTCCCGAGGAGAGGTGCTCTTGTGCTTGGTGAGTTGTGTGGTTGGGGATGATCTGAATGATCCGTCCTCTCCCTATGGTGGTGTCTAGTCCTATTTATAGAGGCCCTGGTCCTCTTCCCAAATGTTTAGGCGGGAAGGGATCCCACAACGGCCAAATTTGAAGGGAGACAACTAGTACAATTTATCCTGACTAAAGGTGGTCTTCGCCTGCCAAAGGCTCTAGTGGTGACGCTGTCTTGGGCTCCATGGTGACCTCCGTCCTGCCGTCCTGCTGGTCTTGGTCTCGTTGCACTGATATGGAAACCATTGCCTGATGCCTCGGGACTCCTCGTCTGCGCTTGCCTCTTTAGCACCAAAGAGGAAACGAGGACACTGCGCGCGCTGGTGCCCGCCTGGCGCCGGTCGTCATGGCTTACGTCACAGGAACCTCACGAGGTACCCCTTGCCTTGATCTCTCCGCCCCTCGCGAGCCAGCCTGGTGAGGCCGCCCCCGAGGAGGTCTTGTGTCGTCCCCCTCGCGTGGCTTGGCCCCTCGTGAGGGTCTTGAGTGTTTGCTGGTGAAGATGGGCCGTACAGGGCCGCTGGTGGAGCCACGCCATGGGCCGCAGGCAGCCAAGTCTGGGGACCCCCGTTCCCAGGACGCCGACAGGTTAAGAGCATCTCCAGCCGTTGGCCCCCAGGGGGCGTGTAACACCCACGATGCGGCTATATCTCCCACGTGTCGAGGCACGACTTAGAGGCATAACCGCATTGTGGTTTTCTCGCAAGAAGGGTCATCTTCACATGATCCCATGTAATGAACAAGAATGGGATAACGAGAGTTGGTTTACAATCGCCACTTCACACAATACATAAATATAATTCATACATCATCCAAAATCCACACATATAGACCGACTATGGTCAAATCCAAATGAAAATAAGATAACCCCAAATGCTAGATTCCCGATCGTCCCAACTGGGCTCCACTACTGATCATCAGGAAAAGACACATAGTAACGACCACGTTCCTCGTCGAACTCCCACTTGAGCTCGGTTTCGTCATCTGCACTGGCATCGTCGGCACCTGCAACTGTTTTGATAGAATCTGTGAGTCACGAGGACTCAGCAATCTCACACCCGCGAGATCAAGACTATATAAGCTTATAGGAAAGGATGGTGTAATGAGGCGGAGCTGCAGCAGGCACTAAGCATATATGGAGGCTAACATACGCAAATGAGAGCGAGAAGAGAAGCAACACAACGGTCGAGAAGCTAGAAATGAACAAGAAGTGCTCCTGAAACTACTTATGTTCATGCATAACTCAAACCGTGTTCACTTCCCGGACTCCGCCGAGAAGAGACCATCACGGCTACACACACGGTTGATGTATTTTACTTGGGTCAAGTGACAAGTTCTCTACAACCGGACATTAACAAATTCCCATCTGCCTCATAACCGCGGGCACGGCTTTCGAAAGATAATACCCTGCAGGGGTGTCCCAACTTAGCCCATCATAAGCTCTCACGGTCAACGAAGGATAAACCTTCTCCCAGGAAGACCCGATCAGTCTCGGAATCCCGGTTTACAAGACATTTCGACAATGGTAAAACAAGACCAGCAAAGCCACCCGAATGTGCCGACAAATCCCGATAGGAGCTGCACATATCTCGTTCTCAGGGCACACCGGATGGGCAAGACGTCGGGTTGGCATAGACCCTGGTTTCCCAGGGGGCGCCGGACATCGCCCAGTTTGGGCCAGCACTCGAAGGAGCACTGGTCCGGGGGTTTAAATAAAGATGACCCTCGGGCTCGCGAAAACCCGGGGGAAAAAGGCTTAGGTGGAAAATGGTAAAACCAAGGTTGGGCCTTGCTGGAGGAGTTTTATTCAAGGCGAACTGTCAAGGGGGTCCCATAAATCACCCAACCGCCTAAGGAACGCAAACTCAAGGAACATAATACCGGTATGACGGAAACTAGGGCGGCAAGAGTGGAACAAAACACCAGGCATAAGGCCGAGCCTTCCACCCTTTACCATATATATAGATGCATTAATTAAATAAGAGATATTGTGATATACCAAAACATCCATGTTCCAACATGGAACCAACTTCAACTTCACCTGCAACTAGCAACGCTATAAGAAGGGCTGAGCAAAAGCGGTAACTTAGGCAAACAACGGTTTGCTAGGAAAGGATGGTTAGAGGCTGACATGGCAATATGGGAGACATGATATAGCAAGTGGTAGGTAGTGCAGCATGGAAATAGAGCGAACAACTAGCAAAGCAAAGATAGAAGTGATTTCGAGGGTATGGTCATCTTGTCTGCAAGGTTCTCAGAGTTGTCGAAAGCTTGATCCTCGTAAGCGTACTCAACAGGTTCCTCGTTCACGAACTCGTCTCCCGGCTCTACCCAAAGCAAGAACACAAGTAACGGAACCACAATCAATCACGGGAAATGCACAAGCAACATGATGCAAAACATGTATGATATGCGAGATGTGGTATGCGATGCATATGCGTGCTCCGGAAGAAAAATGATGAACAAGGCAGTAACTTGGCAAACCAAGCATGCCACTGGAAAGATGATATAATTTCGGTTGAAATCGATATAAAGATCACCGGAAACGGATGCACGGTTTGCAAATGGCAAGCAAAACAAAAATGACACGAATCTGCGATTAACAGTATGATAGCACTTAGAATACATCAAGAAACTATGCTACAGCACTCCAACGTAGCAACAAAGTATATGACAGTAATCTAAAGGAGATGCTTGACAAAAGATGAACACTGAGCTACGGCAATATCACACCACAACAGGTTCAAACAAGCATGGCAAAAGTGCAAAAGATATCTGGTTCACAGACACAGTGAAATTACTGGACATGGCTGAAACAGCATCAGGTAGCAATGTTCAAAGCACGAAATAAACATGCTACAGGAACTTAACATAGCAAAACAAGGCATGGAATGAATCTACTAAATGCATATGACAAAAGTCCCTTACTGACCATAAGCCAAAAAGGACCAGAAGATATGATGGCAACCATGTAAACATAGCAAGTTTCGTTAACAGGTTTCAGACTTGGCAGAAAACAGAGCATGGCAGAAACAGACATTATGAGGGCACCGTTGAGAGCTTTATGCACTCACCACACAGCAATACATGACAAAACAAGCATACCTACAGCACTATGGCATGTTTGTGAAGCTATCCATGGCAAGATCAAGTTCATAGCATGTATTGATCAACTACAACAAGCTTGGCAAAATTGCATATCATGTTAACAATCTGCCAGAAATATTTTATAGCAAAAGTAGAGCACGATTGAGTCATGCTATGGCACTCCATAATTGCAAACAAGGCCATGAATGGATAGAGCACAACTATATCTACAAAACATCCTTACTGAACATCACCAAAATAAGCATGGATATCTCTGTAGCCACATGGATACATGGCAATAAAAATAACAGCAGTCACAGACTTAGTAAATTTGGTAAGTCCCTGAAATCAGAAACATCACGAAGCCTAGTTTGCATGCTTGTGCTAGTCACCAAAGAGATCACAAAAATACATGGCATACACATCTGTAAAGATGGCATGGCATACATCAAAACACATGTAGAGCTCATGCCCATAAGATGCACACATTAAATGCAACAAAAATAACAAATCCTCAAGTTCTGATAAGTAACAGCAGATAACAGCAACTAGCACCCTTGCACCAGAGATTTGGGCATCAAGATGGACTCAAATGAACATGGTGCAATGGAAAACAATGAAGAGCATCTAGAGAAGAACATTTCGATATATTACACGCATCAAACGGACCTATATGCAGAGAGTTATGATGCGATAAACTTGAGCATGTATTGTAAATATAACAAGACTTGGAATATTTCGGGGAGAGGGGGGAGTCAACCTTCGGCGTTGACTCGATCGGATCTAGCCGAGGTCGAGCTCGAGGCTGCCGGAGTGGAGGACGGGGACGGCGGCTGGCGACGGAGGGGAAGCGGAGGCGGCGAGAAGGAGTCGGAGGCGGGCGCGGTCGGGGAGGCGGCGACGGGCGCGGCGCCGGCGGAGGAGGCGCGGGCGCGGCGGCTGGCGACGACGGCGGCGTAGGGCGGCGAGGTGGCGTGGTGCGGCGGCGCCGGCGGAGGAGGCGGGCGCGCGAGGCGCCGGCGAGGAGGCGGGCGCGCGGGGCGGCTCGGACCGCGGGGGCCGGTCACGGGCCTCGGCGGGCCGCGGGCGTACGGGCGGCGGGGCACTGATGTGGCGGCGTCCGTTGGCTGCGGCGGCGGCGGGGTTTTCGTCCGGCCAGCGGCGTACACGTCCGGCGGCGCGAGGGGAACGGGCTAGGGTTTCGTCTGCGAATATTTCGAAGGGGAAGGTGATTTTATAGGTAGAGGGAGCTAGGAGACTCCAAATGGAGCATGGTTTTCGCCCACACGATCGTGAGCGAACGACCTTGAGCATGGAAGAGACTTAGAGGGGTTTTGGGCTGTTTGGAGGGGGAGTTTTCTGCAACACACAAAAGGACTTTGCGGTTACCCGGTTGACCGTTGGAGTACCAAACGACCTCCAAATGGCACGAAACTTGATAGGTGGTCTACCGGTGGTATACCAAGGCCACTTGGCAAGCCTCGGTCCATTCCGGGAACGTTCAACACCCGCTCACGAAACGAAACAAGTGGGGTGCGCCGGAGGAGGTGGGAGTGCCGGATTGCAAAACGGACAACGGAAAAAATGCTCGGATGCAAGAGACGAACACGTATGCAAATGCAATGCACATGATGACATGATATGAGATGCATGACATGAACAAAATGCAAAACAAAAAACAAAACCCGACCATGAAGGGAATATCATAACACATAGCCGAAAATGGCAAGAGTTGGAGTTACAAATATGGAAAGTTACATCCGGGGTGTTACAGGGCGCCTAAAATCGCCGCCTGGGGGTGAGCCGGCGCAAAAAATGGGCCTGGGGGCGAGTTGGTCCCCATCCGCCGGCCCCAGGGCCGCCCCCAGGCGCGTTTAAAAATTAAAAATGTATAGCAAATTTTGGCACAGTTCGGCGAAGTTCGACTAAACATGACAAATTTCGGCCAACTTGGGCATATATTTCGATAAAGTTCACCGATTTTCATTACATAGCAAATATATAATAAACTAATCTAAAAGAAACTGGCTGAACACCGAGTAGTCGTCGTCGTCGCCACCATCCTCGTCGTCGGCCTTCTCCTCCTTGACGCGGGTGCCCCTGCTGGACCCGGCGTCGCCATGGCGGACTGGTGGCGGCGGCGGCGTGTCGTCGTCGTCGCTGTCGTCGATGACGACGACTCCTCCTTCGTCGCGGCCCCGGCGGCGCTCCGCGAAGCACTGCAGGGCGGCGCACTGGCGCTCCCTCGCCATCTTGAGGGAGTCCTGGCGTGCCCATTCAAGGGCCGCGTCGTCGTCGCGCTCGACCTCGCCGTGCTCCATCTTCACGGCGGCGAGCCCCGGCTCTGCCTTCACCCGCGCGAGCCCCGCCTCCGTCTTTGGCTTGACGAAGCGCAGAGGAGGAGCCGGCGAGGAGGCGCGCCGGCCGCCCTCGTTGATGACGATGCCGGCGCTGCGAGTGCGCCGGCCGAGCGGCGTCTCCGCCGCGGGCTCGGCCTTGACACCGAGCAGCGCCGGAGTGCCGGAGGAGTGCGAGGAAGAGAGCGAGGAGGAGGAAGAAGAGGAGGATCCGAACCTCCTTGGCGCCCATGGCCTGTCGCGTCGGTGGTGCGCCGGGGCGGCAGCCCTCGCCGGGGGGTACGCCAACGGCGGGTCGTTGCCGCCCTCGAGGTGCATCAGCACGCCCTCGAGTGTGCGGCCGGGTACACCCCACCACAGGTGGCGCCCCTCGCTGTTCTTCAGGCCGCCGACCACCAGCGCGCCGTTGGTGGACGCCATTCACTGCCGCTGACGGCGCTCGAAGTACGCCGCCCAAGCCGCGTGGTTGTCGGCGGCGTACTGGGGGAGGGAGAGTTGGGCGTCAGTGAGGGAGGCGCGCACGACGTCGACCTCGTCGGCGAAGTAGGAGGGTTTGGCCACGGCGTCGGGCAACGAGGGAATGGGCACTCCCCAGTTGCTGACCCTCCAGCCCGTCGTCCCGGCGCGCATGTCCGGCGGCACCGGGATGTTCGCCTGGAATAGGAGCCAGGACTCCTGTTCGCGGAGCGTGCGGCGGCCGAAGCCGTTGGCCGCCGCCTCGTCTCCGGGGAAACGCTCGGCCATCGGGGAGGGGAGAGAGAGGGAGGGGCTGGGCGGCGGCGCTCGGGAGAGGTATAGCTCGGCGGCGAGGGCTGGACTGGTGTGGCCACAGACAAGCGAGGCCACCGGCTTATATAGGCGCGCCGCGCCCGTGTGTACGCGTGCGAGGGAGGGAAGGCGTCGGCGCGCCGTCCCGTGACGCACCGCCCGTGAGGAATCAATGGCAAAGCTGACCGGCGGCGGCAGCCTTGCCATTGATTCCCCGCGGGAACCGAGGCGTTGGGGGAAGGCGAGGCACGGTGTCGCTGACGCGGCTGGCCCGCGGCTTTTTCGCACCAAAACCACTCACCCCGGCGCCCCCGGGTGCCCCCCAGCGCGCCGGGTTCGGCCTGGGTCTGCAGGCGCTGATTTCGGCCCAGGCCGGCGAAAATCGGGCTACTGGGGGCGCGACTGGGCCGTTTTTTCAGCGCCGGCGCGAAAAAATCGCCTGGGGAGGCCTTCCTGGGGGCACGGCTGGAGATGCTCTAAGTTTCCTAGCCATAGACATGAGTTGTCATTTGATTAATGGGATCACATCATTAGAGAATGATGTGATTGACTTGACCCATTCCGTTAGCTTAGCACATGATCGTTTAGTATGTTGCTATTGCTTTCTTCATGACTTATACATGTTCCTATGACTATGAGATTATCCAACCCCCAAATACCGGAGGAACACTTTGTGTGCTTCCAAACGTCACAACATAACTGGGTGATTATAAAGGTGCTCTACAGGTGTCTCCGATGGTACTTGTTGAGCAGGCATAGATCGAGATTAGGATTTGTCACTCCGATTGTCGGAGAGGTATCTCTGGGCCCTCTCGGTAATGCACATCACTATAAGCCTTGCAAGCAATGTGACTAATGAGATAGTTGCGGGATGATGCATTACAGACCGAGTAAAGAGACTTGCCGGTAACAAGATTGAACTAGGTATTGAGATACCGATGATCGAATCTCGGGCAAGTAACATACCGATGACAAAGGGAACAACGTATATCGTTATGTGGTTTGACCGATAAAGATCTTCGTAGAATATGTGGGAGCCAATATGAAAATCTAGGTTCCGCTTTTGGTTATTGACCGGAGACATGTCTCGGTCATGTCTACATAGTTCTCGAACCCGTAGGGTCCGCACGCCTAAAGTTCGGCGACGATCGGTATTACGAGTTTATGTGTTTTGATGTACCGAAGGTAGTTCGGAGTCCCGGATGTGATCACGGACATGACGAGGAGTCTCGAAATGGTCGAGACATAAAGATTGATATATTGGACGGCTATATTCGGACACCGGAAGTGTTCCGGGTGGTTTCGGAGAAAACCGGAGTGTCGGAGGGTTACCGGAACCCCCCCCACCCGGGGGGGGGGGAAGTTGGGCCTACATGGGCCATAGGGAAGAGGGGAGGCAGCCCATAAGGGGAAGCCGCGCCCACTCCCTATAGGGAGTCCGAATTGGACTAGGGAGGGGGGCGCCCCCCCCTTTCCTTCTCTTCTTCCTCTTCCTTCCTTTCCCCTTCCTCCTCCTAGTTGGACTAGGAAAGGGGGAGTCCTACTCCTACTAGGAGGAGGAGGACTCCCCTCCTTGGCGCGCCCCAAGGGCCAGCCGGCCTCCCCCCTTGCTCCTTTATATACGGGGGCAGGGGGCACCCTAGAGAACACAAGTTGATCATTGATCTCTTAGCCATGTGCGGTGCCCCCCTCCACCATAATCCACCTCGGTCATATCGTTGCAGTGCTTAAGCCCTGCGCCGGTAGCTTCATCATCACCGTCATAATGCCATCGTGCTGAGGAAGCTCTCCCTCGACAATCTGCTGGATCGTGAGTTCGTGGGACGTCACCGAGCCGAACGTGTGCAGATCGCAGAGGTGCCGTACTTTCGGTACTAGGGTCGGTCGATCGTGAAGACGTACGACTACATCAACTGCGTTGTCATAACGCTTCCACTTACGGTCTACGAGGGTACGTAGACAACACTCTCCCCTCTCGTTGCTATGCATCACCATGATCTCGCGTGTGCGTAGGAATTTTTTTGAAATTACTACGTTCCCCAACAGTGGCATCCGAGCCAGGTTTATGCGTAGATGTTATATGCATGAGTACAACACAAGTGAGTTGTGGGCGATAATAGTCATACTGCTTACCAGCATGTCATACTTTGATTTGGCGGTATTGTTGGATGAAGCGGCCTGGACTGACATTACGCGTACGCTTACGCGAGACTGGTTCTACCGACGTGCTTCGCACACAGGTGGCTGCCGGGTGTTAGTTTCTCCAACTTTAGTTGAATCGAGTGTGGCTACGCTCGGTCCTTGTTGAAGGTTAAAACAGCACATACTTGATGAAAAATCATTGTGGTTTTGATGCGTAGGTAAGAACGGTTCTTGCTCAGCCCGTAGCAGCCACATAAAACTTGCAACAACAAAGTAGAGGACATCTAACTTGTTTTTGCAGGGCATGTTGTGATGTGATATGGTCAAGACATGATGCTCAATTTTATTGTATGAGATGATCATGTTTCGTAACAGAGTTATCGGCAACTGCAGGAGCCATATGGTTGTCGCTTTATTGTATGAAATGCAATCGCCATGTAATTGCTTTACTTTATCACTAAGCGGTAGCGATAGTCGTAGAAGCAATAGTTGGCGAGACGACAACAATGCTACGATGGAGATCAAGGTGTCGCGCCGGTGACGATGGTGATCATGACGGTGCTTTGGAGATGGAGATCAAAGGCACAAGATGATGATGGCCATATCATATCACTTATATTGATTGCATGTGATGTTTATCCTTTATGCATCTTATTTTGCTTAGTTCGACGGTAGCATTATAAGATGATCTCTCACTAAATTTCAAGGTACAAGGTTCTCCCTGAGTACGCACCATTGCGAAAGTTTGTCGTGCTAAGACACCACATGAGGATCGGGTGTGATAAGCTCTACGTTCACATACAACGGGTGCAAGCCAGTTTTAAACACGCAGAATACTCGGGTTAAACTTGACGAGCCTAGCATATACAGATATGGCCTCGGAACACTGAGACCGAAAGGTCGAGCATGAATCATATAGTAGATATGATCAACGTAGTGATGTTCACCATTGAAAACTACTCCATCTCACGTGATGATCGGACATGGTTTAGTTGATATGGATCATGTGATCACTTAGATGATTGGAGGGATATCTATCTAAGTGGGAGTTCTTTAGTAATATGATTAATTGAACTTTAATTTATCATGAACTTAGTACCTGATAGTATTTTGCATGTCTATGTTGTTGTAGATAGATGGCCCGTGTTGTTGTTCCGTTGAATTTTAATGCGTTCCTGGAGAAAGCTAAGTTGCAAGATGATGGTAGCAACTACACGGACTGGGTACGTAACTTGAGGATTATCCACATTGCTGCATAGAAGAATTATGTCCTGGAAGCACCGCTAGGTGCCAAACCCGCTGCAGGAGCAACGCCAGATGTTATGAACGTCTGGCAGAGCAAAGCTGATGACTACTCGATAGTTCAGTGTGCCATGCTTTACGGCTTAGAACCGGGACTTCAACGACGTTTTGAACGTCATGGAGCATATGAGATGTTCCAGGAGTTGAAGTTAATATTTCAAGCAAATGCCCGGATTGAGAGATATGAAGTCTCCAATAAGTTCTACAGCTGCAAGATGGAGGAGAATAGTTCTGTCAGTGAGCATATACTCAAAATGTCTGGGTATAACAATCACTTGATTCAACTGGGAGTTAATCTTCCTGATGATAGTGTCATTGACAGAATTCTTCAATCACTGCCACCAAGCTACAAGAGCTTCGTGATGAACTATAACATGCAAGGGATGGATAAGACAATTCCCGAGCTCTTCGCAATGCTAAAGGCTGCGGAGGTAGAAATCAAGAAGGAGCATCAAGTGTTGATGGTCAACAAACCACCAGTTTCAAGAAAAAGGGTAATGGGAAGAAGGGGAACTTCAAGAAGAACGGCAAGCAAGTTGCTGCTCAAGTGAAGAAGCCCAAGTCTGGACCTAAGCCTGATACTGAGTGCTTCTACTGCAAAGGGACTGGTCACTGGAAGCGGAACTGCCCCAAGTATTTGGCGGATAAGAAGGATGGCAAGTTGAACAAAGGTATATGTGATATACATGTTATTGATGTGTACCTTACTAATGCTCGCAGTAGCACCTGGGTATTTGATACTGGATCTGTTGCTAATATTTGCAACTCGAAACAGGGACTACGGATTAAGCGAAGATTGGCTAAGGACGAGGTGACGATGCGCGTCGAAAATGATTCCAAAGTCGATGTGATCGCGGTTGGCACGCTACCTCTACATCTACCTTCGGGATTAGTTTTAGACCTAAATAATTGTTATTTGGTGCCAGCGTTAAGCATGAACATTATATGTGGATCTTGTTTTATGCGAGACAGTTATTCATTTAAATCAGAGAATAATGGTTGTTCTATTTATGTGAGTAATATCTTTTATGGTCATGCACCCTTGAAGAGTGGTCTATTTTTGTTGAATCTCGATAGTAGTGACACACATATTCATAATATTGAAGCCACAAGATGCAGAGTTGATAATGATAGTGCAACTTATTTGTGGCACTGCCGTTTGGGTCATATTGGTGTAAAGCGCATGAAGATACTCCATTCTGATGGACTTTTGGAATCACTTGATTATGAATCACTTGGTACTTCGGAACCATGCCTCATGGGCAAGATGACTAAAACTCCGTTCTCCGGAACAATGGAGCGAGCAACAGTTTTGTTGGAAATCATACATACTGATGTATGTGGTCCGATGAATGTTGAGGTTCACGGCGGGTATCGTTATTTTCTCACCTTCACATATGATTTGAGCAGATATGGGTATATCTATTTGATGAAACATAAGTCTGAAACATTTGAAAAGTTCAAAGAATTTCAGAGTGAAGTGGAAAATCATCGTAACAAGAAAATAAAGTTTCTACGATCTAATCATGGAGGAGAATATTTGAGTTACAAGTTTGGTCTTCATTTGAAACAATGCGGAATAGTTTCGCAACTCACGCCACCCGGAACACCACAGCGTAATGGTGTGTCCGAACGTCGTAATCGTTCTTTACTACATATGGTGCGATCTATGATGTCTCTTACTGATTTACCGTTATCATTTTGGGGTTATGCTTTAGAGATGGCTGCATTCACGTTAAATATGGCACCATCTAAATCCGTTGAGATGACACCTTATGAACTGTGGTTTGGCAAGAAACCAAAGTTGTCGTTTCTTAAAGTTTGGGGCTGCGATGCTTATGTGAAAAAGCTTCAACCTGATAAGCTCGAACCCAAATTGGAGAAATGTGTCTTCATAGGATACCCAAAGGAGACTGTTGGGTACACCTTCTATCAGAGATCCGAAGGCAAGACATTCGTTGCTAAGAATGGATCCTTTCTAGAGAAGGAGATTCTCTTGAAAGAAGTGAGTGGGAGTGTCGTGGAATTGTCACGGCAGATGTCCTCGTGCAAGGACTTAGTCGTGGAGCCATCGCAGCTAGGAAGCTTAAAGGGGTTAAGCGGGACAAGGAACACGAGGTTTATACTGGTTCGGCCCCTTACGGTGAAGGTAAAAGCCTACGTCCAGTTGAGGTGGTATTACTTAGGGTTTCGATGACCAGGGAGCTTAATCGCTATGCCTGGCTCTCGATCTGTTGTCTCTCATCCTGAACCGCCGCCGGGTCATCCCTTTATATAGAGAGGTTGACGCCCCACGGCTCTCAGAGTCCCGGCCGGCTTATAACAATATCCGGCTCGGACTCTTAACTAATCTTGCCTTACACTACAAGTCATTGCCACAACGGTGGTTTATCACTACGGGCCTTAAGCCGCCTCCAGGTCTTAAGCCCATTATTGATGCGCCATCCTCAAGCTTGGTACTGGGCTTCACGTGATGATCATTATGACGTAACCCGGCCCCTCCTGGGCGGGTGACTCTAATGGTTATATCCTCAACATTAGGCCCCAGATTGATTTGAACCGGTTCATGTCAATCTTCAAAATCTTCCGGCTTCTTCCTGTGCAAAGGTTATAACCCGTCGTGACGTCATCTTCTGGATTCATGGTAACCCGCCATGACGTCATCTTCCATTAAATTCATGTTTTATTCTGTCATATCTCAACGGATCTTATCTTTAAAGACCATCCCGAAAATCGAGGCGTTTCTGCGGCAATATAATCATGTCTTCCGCCTCCTCTTTTCCCGCGCCCATTTACCAGCCGGCCCTTATAAATAGGCCCGGCCCATAGGTCTTCGTCACTCTTCCCCTCCATCGTCTTCCTCCTCTGACGCTCCAGAGCCCGAGCTCCGCCGCCGCCGCCGTGCACCTCGTCCTCACCGACCAAGGCCGCTGCATCAACCTGTCTTGACCAGAATCCTGCGGCGCGCCTCCGCTGCTCATCAGCACCAGTAAGTCCTCGCTGTCCCGTACCTTAGATCCGCATTAGAGCCCGCAAGTTCTCTGTGTTCTTCGTAGTTCATCGCGATTTCTTCACAGTTCCGCCACCGAGGTTCCCTTTGATCCAAAAACGGTATAAACTCCCTGCGGTAGTAGTTTCTCACTCATTTTTATGCTAGTAAATCCCCTTTGTCCGCAACAAGACCTCATTTAGAGCTTACGAACTTCTCTGTATCAGTTTTTAGGTCTAGAAATTTTTCCTTTCTAAACGACCATTTGATCCAAAATAATCCATGCAGTCTGTGAAACTTGTTTGTGCAACACTTAGACAAAAAACTGCATCTGTTAACCATGGCGGCCCATATCGCCGGCTTAAAAGAGGCCATGCTCTGTGAAATTTCCGGCTCATTCATAATAGAGGTTTAAACAACTTGAATTACTTATGATATCCACAGCGGCTTAGATAACCCGACACAATTAGCCATATATCATTAGGCCCCTTCATAAGCCGCCGTCTGAATACTGAACTGAAATCTTCCTCCGGCTTAAATTTGAACCAGAAATTTTCTTTTGTCATAGGCTTCCGTCTTTCACAATGCCGCCCAAGGCTCCCAAGGCACCCATTACATGCAACTGGGTGAGATCCAACGTTACTGATAATACCTTAGATGACTTCGTGAAGACGGGTTACCTGCCTAAGAAGGAGGTCATGTCCTATCGTGCCCCTGACCCGTCCGAAGAAAGACCTCAACCAAGAGACGGAGAGGTTGTTATATTTGCTGATCACATGAGCCGGGGTTTTGCACCTCCCAGCTCAAAATTCTTCAGAGATGTTCTGCACTTTTTCGATCTGCGACCTCAAGACATTGGACCCAATTCCGTGTCGAACATTTGTAACTTCCAAGTGTTCTGTGAGGTGTACCTTGGAGAAGAGTCCAGCCTACTACTCTTTAGGGAGCTGTTTTATCTGAACCGCCAGAACGAGTGTGCCAACGGGCCTAGCCTGGAACTTGGCGGGATTTCAATCCAACGACGGAGAGATTGCCTCTTTCCTTATGCTGAGCCGCCAAGCCACCCAAAGGACTGGAACCAGACATGGTTCTACTGCCAGGATACTTCTCCGGCTGATGAGAACCCTCTGCCCGGCTTTCGCGCCCTGCGTCTGGAGTCAAATCACCCCCTGCCAGACAAATTATCTCAAGCTGAGCGTCAACCACTTATCCCCACCATCAACAAGATTAAAGCTCTTCTGGGAAACGGCCTTAACGGCGTTGATCTGGTTCGGGTCTGGATTGCTTGGCGGGTACACCTTCTATCAGAGATCCGAAGGCAAGACATTCGTTGCTAAGAATGGATCCTTTCTAGAGAAGGAGTTTCTCTCGGAAGAAGTGAGTGGGAGTGTCGTGGAATTGTCACGGCAGATGTCCTCGTGCAAGGACTTAGTCGTGGAGCCATCGCAGCTAGGAAGCTTAAAGGGGTTAAGCGGGACAAGGAACACGAGGTTTATACTGGTTCGGCCCCTTACGGTGAAGGTAAAAGCCTACGTCCAGTTGAGGTGGTATTACTTAGGGTTTCGATGACCAGGGAGCTTAATCGCTATGCCTGGCTCTTGATCTGTTGTCTCTCATCCTGAACCGCCGCCGGGTCATCCCTTTATATAGAGAGGTTGACGCCCCGCGGCTCTCAGAGTCCCGGCCGGCTTATAACAATATCCGGCTCGGACTCTTAACTAATCTTGCCTTACACTACAAGTCATTGCCACAACGGCGGTTTATCACTACGGTCCTTAAGCCGCCTCCGGGTCTTAAGCCCATTATTGATGCGCCATCCTCAAGCTTGGTACTGGGCTTCACGTGATGGTCATTATGACGTAACCCGGCCCCTCCTGGGCAGGTGACTCTAATGGTTATATCCTCAACAGGGAGGAAAGTAGAACTTGATGAGGTAACTGTACCTACTCCCTTATTGGAAAGTAGTTCATCATAGAAATCTATTCCTGTGACTCCTACACCAATTAGTGAGGAAGCTAATGATGATGATCATGCAACTTCAGATCAAGTTACTACCAAACATCGTAGGTCAACCAGAGTCAGATCCACACCAGAGTGGTACGGTAATCCTGTTCTGTAGGTCATGTTACTTGACCATGACGAACCTATGAACTATGAGGAAGCGATGATGAGCCCAGATTCCGCGAAATGGCTTGAGGCCATGAAATCTGAGATGGGATCCATGTATGAGAACAAAGTATGGACTTTGATTGACTTACCCGATGATCGGCAAGCCATCGAAAATAAATGGATCTTCAAGAAGAAGACTGATGTTGATGGTAATGTTACTGTCTACAAAGCTCAACTTGTTGCGAAAGGTTTTTGACAAGTTCAAGGAGTTGACTACGATGAGACATTCTCACCCGTAGCGATGCTTAAGTCCGTCTGAATCATGTTAGCAATTGTTGCATTCTATGATTATGAAATTTGGCAAATGGATGTAAAGACTGCATTCCTGAATGGATTTCTGGAAGAAGAGTTGTATATGATGCAACCTGAAGGTTTTATCGATCCAAAGGATGATAACAAAGTGTGCAAGCTCCAGCGATCCATTTATGGACTGGTGCAAGCATCTCAGAGTTGGAATAAACGTTTTGATAGTGTGATCAAAGCATATGGTTTTATACAGACTTTTGGAGAAGCCTGTATTTACAAGAAAGTGAGTGGGAGCTCTGTAGCATTTCTAATATTATATGTGGATGACATATTGTTGATTGGAAATGATATAGAATTTCTGGATAACATAAAAGGATACTTGAACAAGAGTTTCTCAATGAAAGACCTCGGTGAAGCTGTTTATATATTGGGCATCAAGATCTATAGAGATAGATCAAGACGCTTAATTGGACTTTCACAAAGCACATACCTTGATAAAGTATTGAAAAATTTCAAAATGGATCAAGCAAAGAAAGGGTTCTTGCCTATGTTACAAGGTGTGAAGTTGAGTCAGACCCAATGCCCGACCACTGCAGAAGATAGAGAGAAAATGAAAGGTGTTCCCTATGCTTCAGCCATACGCTCTATCATGTATGCAATGATGTGTACCAGACCTGATGTGTGCCTTGCTATCAGTTTAGCAGGGAGGTACCAAAGTAATCCAGGAGTGGATCACTGGACAGTGGTCAAGAATATCCTGAAATACCTGAAAAGGACTAAGGATATGTTTCTTGTTTATGGAGGTGACAAAGAGCTTGTCGTAAATGGTTACGTCGATGCAAGCTTTGACACTGATCCGGATGACTCTAAGTCACAAACCGGATACGTGTTTATATTGAACGGTGGAGCTCTCAGTTGGTGCAGTTCTAAGCAAAGCGTCGTGACGGGATCTACGTGTGAAGCGGAGTACATAGCTGCTTCGGAAGCAGCAAATGAAGGAGTCTGGATGAAGGAGTTCATATCCGATCTAGGTGTCATACCTAGTGCATCGGGTCCAATGAAAATCTTTTGTGACAATACTGGTGCAATTGCCTTGGCAAAGGAATCCAGATTTCACAAGAGAACCAAGCACGTCAAGAGATGCTTCAATTCCATCCGCGATCAAGTCAAGGAGGGAGACATAGAGATTTGCAAGATACGTACGGATCTGAATTTTGCAGACCCGTTGACTAAGCCTCTCTCACGAGCAAAACATGATCAGCACAGAGACTCCATGGGTGTTATAATCATTACTGGGTAATCTAGATTATTGACTCTAGTGCAAGTGGGAGACTGAAGGAAATATGCCCTAGAGGCAATAATAAAGTTGTTATTTATATTTCCTTATATCATGATAAATGTTTATTATTCATGCTAGAATTGTATTAACCGGAAACTTAGTACATGTGTGAATACATAGACAAACAGAGTGTCACTAGTATATACGTACGACTACATCAACCGCGTTTTCATAACGCTTCCACTTACGGTCTACGAGGGTACGTAGAGAACACTCTCCCCTCTCGTTGCTATGCATCACCATGATCTTGCGTGTGCGTAGGATTTTTTTGAAATTACTACGTTCCCCAACGCATACCTAGTTCAACCTCGTTACCGGCAAGTCTCTTTACTCGTTCCGTAATGCATAATCCCGTGACTAACTCATTAGTCACATTGTTTGCAAGGCTTATAGTGATGTGCATTACCGAGAGGGCCCAGAGATACCTCTCCGATACTCGGAGTGACAAATCCTAATCTCGATCCATGCCAACCCAACAAACACCTTCGGAGACACCTATAGAGAATCTTTATAACCACCCAGTTACGTTGTGACGTTTGATAGCACACAAGGTATTCCTCCGGTATTCGGGAGTTGCATAATCTCATAGTCAGAGGAACATGTATAAGTCATGAAGAAAGCAATAGCAATAAAACTATACGATCATTATGCCAAGCTAACGGACGGGTCTTGTCCATCACATCATTCTCTAATGATGTGATCCCGTTTATCAAATGACAACACATGTCTATGGTTAGGAAACATAACCACCTTTGATCAATGAGCTAGTCAAGTAGAGGCATACTAGGGACAAAGTATTTTGTCTATGTATCCACACATGTATCAAGTTTCCGGTTAATACAATTCTAGCATGAATAATAAACATTTATCATGATATAAGGAAATAAAATAATAACTTTATTATTGCCTCTAGGGCATATTTCCTTCAAGGGGGCGTCGCCGCGCCGCCCGTGAGGAATCAATGGAAGGCTGACCGGCGACAGCCTTTGATTCCCCGCGAAAAACCGAGGCGTTCTGAGGACGACGAGGCGAGTGTCACTGACTCGGCGGGCCCGCAGTGAGTTCACGCCAAAATCACTTGCCCCGGCGCCCCCGGGCGCCCCCAGCGCGCCGGGTTCTGCCTGGGTCCGCCGGCGCCAGTTTCGGCCAAACCGGCGAAAAACGGGCTCCTAGGGGCGCGACTGGGCCGATTTTTGGGCGCCGGCGTGAAATAATCGCCTTGGGGGCGTGTTGGGGGCGCGGCTAGAGATGCTCTTAGAAGGGATAGAAAGGACTGGTGGAATCGTTGTTGTATTGCTTCAGCCTCGTGGGCATATATATGAGTACATGATCTTCTTGGAATACAAGACAAATCAGAATATTTCCTAGTCTATCCTATGTTTCCAATCTAAACATTATACTCAACACCCCCCGCAGTCACAACGGTAGCGACGCAGACAGTGAGACTGGAGAAGAATCCGAAGGCAAGCCGACGGACACCCCCCCACAGTCGTATCGGTCGATGCATCATGGAAGTCGTGGCTGGAGTGAAAACCAACGAGGTTGCTCAGGCAAGGCGGTAGACCTTTGTGCTGTTTGTCGAGATAGCCGAGAGCATAGGGTGGTGTGGCCGTGGTCGACGTAGCCGTGCGAGGGACGCCGTGGTCGATGTCGAGTCGGGGTGGCCGATGTCGAGGTAGTCGCCGTGGACCGGGAAGAAGAGCAGCGGCGGCGACCTGAGGAGGAGGCGGCAGCGGCCGCTAGGTCAGAAGCGCGGCGATGGTGCTCGAAGTAGGCGAGGAAGAACCCGACAACATGACGAAGACCGACGCGGACGGTGGCGTTCCCGCGCCTAAGGAGGCGGCGCGACGCATACCACATAGAAGTCGATGCGCGGGGACGGCGGAGTAGACCGCGCGCTGCGACGCTACGACCCGAATGAGCGACGCAGCGGCAGCGCGCTGGTCGGGGCGACGGCGGGGAAGACCTCATGGCGGTTGCAGGCCACGCTCGCTACGGCCCGATCGGGCGACGCAGTGGCAGCACGAGGGTCGGTGCAGCCTTGGGGACGGCCCGGAGCGGACGACCTCGGGACGGCGGCGGACCGCGGGCAGCGGCACTACGGCCCGACGGGGCGACGCAGCGACAACGCGCGGGTCGATGCTGTCATGAAAAAAACCACGAGGCAACGGCAAGGACCACGTGCCACGCTTGCTACAGCTAGATGGGGATGCAGCGGCAACGCGAGGGTCACTGCAGCCACAAGGACGCCCTGAAGCGGACGACCTCGAGGCTACAATAGACTATGGGCCGCGGCACTACGGTCCAAAGAGGCGACGCAGCGGCGACACGCGGGTCGGTGCAGTCGCGGAGAAAACCGTGGGACGGTGACGTTGCGGTCCAAAGGACGACAAAACTGCAGTCCGATGCTCGATTCGGTAGAGAGGCGTGTAAACTTGATAACAATCTTCACGAAAACTTTCAGTGACGCGCATATGATTGATCAGACCGAACAGGCGACAAGGACAGAGTAGATCGCGTGCTCGCGACTGATAAAGCCAATTGCTCGCATGGTCAGACCAGCTGCTCTGTCGAGGATGACGTGCCCGCGCCGTGCGTCGCGCGGCCGAACGTGACAAGCGTGTCCAACGGGCACACGTGTAGCCACATCCGTCCAGGTTGCTACATACGTGAGCGCTGATCAGCCATGCAACGCATGAGTGGACCAAGCCATTCGCCCAGGCAGTCCAGCGGTCAACTCTGTCCGGGCATGGCGCGTGAGTGGCCGCGTGCAGCGACGCTGCGAGGAGACGAGTCCAGCGCGGGAGCACCGTAGCGGCCGCCCGTACCAGCGCGCCCGCGAGACATGCGTGAACTGCCCGAGGAACCATCTTGCAAGAGACGACGAAGATGTTGATGAAGCAGACGCGCGTTGCTGACGACGAACGGTGTCGGGCGACGCAAACCGACTTATAGATCGGAGAACAAAAAAGAAGCACCGATCAAGACGACCGACGTAAGAGAGAAAACCCGGACTAAGGATCGGGAAAAAGACTTTCTAGGGCAGCCAATCAACAATGATCGGCGGACAAACCCTAGGTATGGGCGGCGCGGCCCCTGGTGACGATCATGGAGATCGACCGCCCGGGGGCTGCGCGGTGCGGAAGCGGCGATGGCTAGGGTTTGGATCGAGATTAGGTTGATGCCATCTTAGAAGGGATAGAAGGGATTGATGGAATCGTTGTTGTATTGCTTGAGCCTCGTGGGCATGTATATAGGAGTATATGATTTTTTTGAAATACAAGACAATGCGAAATATTTCCTAATCTATCCTATGTTTTCAATCTAAATATTATACTCCCTCCATTCCATAATGTAGTGCCTATAAATTTTTGTGAAAGTCAAACTTTACCAACTTTGATCAAGTGTATAAAGAAAACTGTCTACATCTATAATACCTTTAAAAATATAACTCACGATGTATTCAATGATGTGCATTCGTATTCTAGATGTACCTACTTTTCTCTATAAATATGGTCAAAGTTTGTGATGTTTGACTTTTGTAAAAATGTATAGGCACCATATTATGCAACGGAGGGAGTACTCAACACCGGGAAACCATCCCAACCAAGATTGTAGTATTGATCACAAAGCTCGGGAGATCACCTGCACTGTCCATCCATGCTGCAAAGTGCTCGTGCTCCAGGGACAACATGCATGTCTTCTGTGCTCCATGTTATGTCAAATCCCAAACCCTATCCGGATCGTGGGCAAGGCAGGGGATGCAAGATGCGCGCTCTCTCTCTCATGCGCACTCGAGAGGCCGGCGCACACATGCAATGTGTGGTGGAGCGGTCGAGATGGCCGGCCACCGAACATAGGCAGAGCATGGGAGCCGGGATGCGAAGGATGCCTAACCGCCTGGCTCATCATCAAGCTGTGGCGCCAGCTTTATATCTGATCTGAGGCATGGACGGCACCAAAGCCTCCCCTGCTCCCAATCCCGTTATCCGTTTCCGATACGCACGACATGTGCAGAGCACAAAAAGGGCTTGGTTGCCATGTCCACGGCTTGCAATCACTGTGAGATTCTTCAGTTTGATGCCTGGAAAGACTGGCCGGCTCACAAGGTCGGGATCGCTATATGTAGTTTCTGAAGCTGGTAGCACTAGTTCAAGTCCATCTATCTGTACCACTGTATCGGACGTTGTGCAGATAGAACTGTTCACTCACTGGTCTCGGTCGAGCTGAGGCGGTAATACCTTATCTCTTTTTTTCCTTATAGAATAGACAATACCTTATCTTGGTAGCTTTGGGGCTACCGGAATAAAGGTGCGGCCAGCTGACGTGCCATAATTCCGGTCTCTGATTTCTGGCCACCATCATCATTTCGTACACCTTCCACGGTATACACCGAGTGACGGAAAGGCTTTGGTACATGCAATGCATGTTACCCTGTACGCAGATTTTGGCATCGTACATGCAGCAGGTTCAACGGATCTATCTATCCTCCTCCTGTCCTCCATGGCTGCTGCTGCCCATACCGGTGGGCGCGCACGTGCGAGCCACCGTCGCAGAGCCCCGTGTGCCCACGTCCACATGCGTGCGTGCGTGGCCGCAGGCGCGCGGCTTCGAAAGTCGCGTGTCGCGTGGGCTTGTGTTTGTGCGTGGGGGAGCCTGTTGCCAGAGGCGAGCTGAGGTTTGTCAACGCGCTTGCACGGGGTTCGAGCCGTGTCACGTTGGCCTCGGGTTCAAGCCCGAGAAGCGGAACATGGCTCAGGCCAGGGAAGCGTGCGGCCGGAAACTTTGGGCACGTAGAGGTAGAGCATGTCCGTCCGGCTTCTCGTAAGGAGCGAACGGTTCAAGGACGGGGCGACCGAGCTATGGCATGTCAAGTGCGCATCCGGATGACCGGATTCGGTTTCCGAGTAGCTACGTCGACCAACGACTGCCTTGCGAATGATGCGCACTACTGTCTGCACATGCCTGGGCATTCAAAATCATCTCCATCCTGCGGTCTATTCCCTCCGTCCGTGAATAAGTGTACATCTAGATTTTTTCCTAAGTCGGAGTTTTTAAAATTAGGTGTGGCTAGGTCTCAGTTAAGTGATATACTAGTATATAAGAAAAAAAGAAAAAACTGAAAAGAAATTTTCTGTACGAGTCTCCATGAACTATCAAAGGCATATAGCATCTACTGAGACATAACGAAGTCTTAATCGACTGAGACTTAGCAAAAATGTTTAAAATTTTGACCAACTTTATAGAGAAAAGTAGCAGCATTTATGGCACTATATTAGTATCACTAAATTCGTTTTAAAATATAGTTTCATAATGTACC
The DNA here is from genome assembly GCF_002575655.3 of Aegilops tauschii subsp. strangulata. Classification (NCBI taxonomy): domain Eukaryota; kingdom Viridiplantae; phylum Streptophyta; class Magnoliopsida; order Poales; family Poaceae; genus Aegilops; species Aegilops tauschii. The sequence continues at coordinate 441,084,237 of NC_053038.3, forward strand.
AATTTGTTATCATATATGGTGCTACTCTTTTCTACAAAGTTGGTCAAAATTTTAAAACTTTGATTTAGGACAAAACCTAAGGCCTCCTTTGCTTTAGAGGAATCTTGTAGGAATTCATAGGATAAGATTTCTATAGGAAAAATTGCTTTAGAGCCCTTTGGTTTGTAGGAATGGAATCCTATTCCTATGGAGGAATTCTTCCTATCCTCCATATTTCATAGGAAAATAAACATTAGCCTAGACTCAATGAAAAAATCCTATGATGTGAATCAAAGGGCATCTCCTTTCCTATTCCTACTCATAGGATTTGAGATACATGTCATCTTATTTCCTATGACTTTCCTATTCCTACGATTTTCCTATCCTATGAACCAAAGAAGGCCTAAATGTACGCTTATTCACAAATGAAGGGAGTACCGTACATTTTATTTTAGGCCAGTGTCGTAGAAGTTGTTTTCTACACTAGTCTGTTTACAGGCAACAGGGAATTGTTTCCCCTAACTTTTTCTGGTGAAATTATTTTCCCTAGTAGACAGAACATAGATTCTCAAAAGTAAACACACACGAAAGCTACTACATAGTTTTTTGAAAATAAAATAAAATCGACGAATCCTAGTTCGCGCGCAAGTCGGGGGTAGCAACCAAATGCATACCCTCCCACCACCCACGCGGCAATGGGCCAATCCACTCGTGATGTTCCAATCCCCCCCCCCCCCCCCCCCAACCGATTTTCAAAGGTTCTAAAATCTTTCCCCGATCATTTATTTTCTATGTTCTCTGTTTTCTACTGTCATTTTTATTCTGGTGTTTACATTTTTGGTTTATGTTATGCCTCTTTCTTTAAAAAAAATATGGATGTTAATGAATATGTGAATATTTTTAAAATTCTTTAAATTTTTTGGAGAATTTACGAATATTTTTTAAAATTTAGAATGTTTTAATAGTAAATATAAACATTTAAAAAAATTATAAATAGTATTTTAATAATACCTTTACAAAATAGCATTGTGAATGTTTTTAATATTTTAGAGCAGTTTTAAAAACTTATGCAGTACCCAATTCTTAGGCAGTTTACAGTAGGTCCGGCTTTGATTTACAATTTTGGACAAAAAAACTAATACATACCCTCTCCGTCCCAAAATTCTTGTCTTAGATTTGTCAAAATACGAATGTATCAAGTCACATTTTAGTATTAGATACATCCGTATCTTGACAAATCTAAGACAAGAATTTTGGGACGGAGGGAGTACTACGTAAGGCAAATCCTTGTCCGCACATAAGTTGGGGTAGCTACCAAACACGCACTCTCCCACCCTCCGCACGGTAATGGGCCGATCCACTCGAGATGTTAAGTGTCTACTCGCCCGGGTTCTGGAATGTTCTAGAACCTAGACTAACCCTTCACCATTTATTTTCTATTTTCCTTTTTTGCCTATTGTTTGTCTTATTCTGGTGTTTACATTTTTGGTTTAATGTTTTATTTCTATTTTTGAAATTCACATAATTTTATTAATTCACGAATGTTCAATAAATCCAGGAATATTTTCAAAATTTGTGGTTTTTGTAAAAAAAATCGGAAACCTTTAAAATTTAGAATATTCTAAAAATCTTGAACCTTTTTAAAATGTCAGAGCATCTTTGAAATTTACCATTTAAAAAAATAATTCCTGAAAATTTAATTTCTAGAATATATTTTTAAAAATAAGGTCATTTTATAAAAATAATTGCAGTAGACGACCCTTTTATGCAGTTTACGAAACAATAAGTATGTCTGGTCTTCTTTTTATTTTCGAAAATTTCTAGAATTCGTGATTTATTTGAAAATTTCAGAAACAATTATTAATGATTTTTGTAAAACTTTAGAATATTCTAAAAATTCATGAACATTTTTACAAGTTCAGAGCATCTTTAAAATTTATCGACATTTTTTAATATAATTATTTTTTTACTTTTATGGATATTTAATGAAAGGACATTTTTTTTAAAAAAATTTGGCAGTACCGGACCCTTTTATGCAGTTTATCAGGGAAAAAATAACTAGGTCCGGTTTCTTTTTACTTTTATGGATATTTAAAAAAAAGACATCTTTTTAAAAAAAATTGTCAGTAGCCGACCCTTTTATGCAGTTTATCAGGGAAAAAATAACTAGGTCCGGTTTCTTTTTGTTTTTGGAGAATGAAAAAAAGTATTTGACCAGAGTGGGATTATTACAAGTTCAGAGCATCTTTAAAATTTATCGACATTTTTAAATATAATTATTATTTTTTTAGTTTTATGGATATTTAAAGAAAGGACATTTTTTAAAAAAAATTGGCAGTACCCGACCCTTTTATGCAGTTTATCAGGGAAAAAATAACTAGGTCCGGTTTCTTTTTACTTTTATGGATATTTAAAAAAAGGACATTTTAAAAAAAAAATGGCAGTAGCCGACCCTTTTATGCAGTTTATCAGGGAAAAAATAACTAGGTCCGGTTTCTTTTTGTTTTTGGAGAATGAAAATTTGGCAGTACCCGACCCTTTTATGCAGTTTATCAGGGAAAAAATAACTAGGTCCGGTTTCTTTTTACTTTTATGGATGTTTTAAAAAAGGACATTTAAAAAAAATGGCAGTAGCCGACCCTTTTATGCAGTTTATCAGGGAAAAAATAACTAGGTCCGGTTTCTTTTTGTTTTTGGAGAATGAAAAAAAATATTTGGCAGTACCCGACCCTTTTATGCAGTTTATCAGGGAAAAAATAACTAGGTCCGGTTTCTTTTTACTTTTATGGATGTTTTAAAAAAGGACATTTAAAAAAAATGGCAGTAGCCGACCCTTTTATGCAGTTTATCAGGGAAAAAATAACTAGGTCCGGTTTCTTTTTGTTTTTGGAGAATGAAAAAAAATATTTGGCAGTACCCGACCCTTTTATGCAGTTTATCAGGGAAAAAATAACTAGGTCCGGTTTCTTTTTACTTTTATGGATGTTTTAAAAAAGGACATTTAAAAAAAATGGCAGTAGCCGACCCTTTTATGCAGTTTATCAGGGAAAAAATAACTAGGTCCGGTTTCTTTTTGTTTTTGGAGAATGAAAAAAAATATTTGGCAGTACCCGACCCTTTTATGCAGTTTATCAGGGAAAAAATAACTAGGTCCGGTTTCTTTTTACTTTTATGGATGTTTTAAAAAAGGACATTTAAAAAAAATGGCAGTAGCCGACCCTTTTATGCAGTTTATCAGGGAAAAAATAACTAGGTCCGGTTTCTTTTTGTTTTTGGAGAATGAAAAAAAATATTTGACCAGAGTGGGATTTGAACCCACGCCCTTTCGGACCAGAGCCTTAATCTGGCGCCTTAGACCAACTCGGCCATCTGATCATATATGTGCAAGTCTCCGCCTTACCTTTAATAGTTCAATAAATTTACTAGCCACAGTTTGCAAAAGAAGCTACTTGTGGTCCTTTCAGATCTTCTGTTATGTCTACTCTTACATAAACCAACTTATAATGGCTTAGCTGATGTACTTGGTCTCCAGTCCTTCCCGGGGCTTACTCTGATTTGGTTATAAGCAATGCCTCAAAACGTTGCTTACATTCTTCCTGGGCGCCTGCTGATGCTTTTGATGAGCTAAAGCCTTGATGGTTATTTAGGTAGTCATAGCAAAGCTAGATATAGTTTAGGCACTTTGGGTCATGTCTGCCTTTTGCTGCTTTCCATTTTATGTTTCAGCAGTTGTAGAAGATGCTGTGGTTTCTGGTAAATGAAATCAGAGGGGAGCTCTCTTTACCATCTCTTTTACTAACCACATTACATATATACTCCCTCCGTTCCTAAATATAAGACGTTTTGGCGGAACTGCCAAAACATCATATATTTGGAAATAGAGGGAGTATATATCAAGCAATCACAAATGTTTCAACCTTTTCTCCGGTTGCAATCATATATTTCAGAGTTGAAACCAACACAGGCCACCCCATTTTTTCTCCTTGAGATTATTAAGGCAAAGGCACAAGCATCTAGTCCAGAGGTGAGCACACCGAATATCTAACCAATAAAATTATTTTTATAGGAGAATAAATAAACTAAAAGCCATCCCGCCACCATCCGAGATTTTCGCCAGGAAATAACCAGGTTAGCAATGGCGATTCGTCACAGAAGTCCGCAACCAGTGCACTATTTATTTGCTTTATGATACTGATCACTTCCTTTGCTTGCTGGTCTACGCTATAGACTATATAGACCTTTTCATGTGCATCACTATCACCAAATTCCTGCAAATAAAAGTGGGAAACATGGTGAGAACTCAGAGCTTTCTTAATCAATCAGCGATAAAAAATTGCTTATCAAAAGAAGTAACATAACACTTAGCAAGCAAACATTAAACTAGGTGCTTGCTAACTAGTTTAGTACTGTAACCATATATTGATAGGCTAAATTGCTTGCTAACATCTAGTTTTGATTTTTTTTTTTGAAAAGGAGGAATACCCCCGGCCTCTGCATCTGGACGATGCATACGGCCAATTTATTAATTATTAACACAAGACCTTATAAAGTCGTACAGCAGTAAGACCAAAGCCACCATCTTCACAACCTCTGTCGCTACTCCTATCTAACTGATGAAGGGGCGCTGATGGTCTGGGCCTAATACCAAACAGACCTCGCAGCCAAACCTAACATCTAAGACCTGAGGTCCCAACCAGGACGCCTGCCGAGTATGGGCACCCACCAGTCCGGCGTGCTCCTCAACCAGGACGCCTGCCGGGTATGAGGCCGCCACAGCCACCCGCCACATATCCATCTTCAGAGCTGTACTGTTGCATCGGCCTTGCCGGGTCTCGCTGCCGCTGACGTCACCACGACGCCAGACAGCGTCGACCTCCTGCGCGTGTCCGTCACCACACATCTAACGCCAAGCCTCCGCTGCTCCATGCCGCCAAGAGCCGCCGCCAAGAATATGTAGAACGAAACACCGCTCCACTGAAAGGGAGGCAACACACCCCCACCCCTCACCTGCAGACCCTTCCATCCGATCCCAATGTCCTTGGCGTCACCTCCAGAAAGGTTACGGTGCACGGGGCGCCGCCGACACCCGATCCGCATCAGATCTTGGGCTTTCACCCGGACATGGGTCGGAGTGGAGAGATGGTGCCCTCAGTAGCGCCCCAAAGGAGGAAAGCGGCGCCAAAAAGCGGCGTCGCCGCTGCCGGCCAGCCAAGGCGGCCAAGGTTTCCCCCGGACACCGATCTGCTCCACCAGAACACACCGCCGAACCGGGGACTGGGAAGGGATGCATGGAAGGGAAGGGGGCAATACCTCCAAATCTGGCACGCCTGCGGCTCGCCGTCCTCACGGCCGAACCCTCAGGCACGCCGCACGCCACGCCAGCAGGAGCCGCCGCTCCTGGATCCGATGGCCTCCGTGAAGAAGAAGCGCCGAAGACCCCGCCGCCACCTTCCCCGGCGCCCGCGCGGGCTTTCCCGGCGGTCGTCTCCGGTGGCGGCGAGGGGGGTGGGGGAGGTGGGGGGAGGCGGCGGGGGAAAACCCTAGACTCCCCCGAGTCGCCCTAGGGGCGACGCGAGGGACCAAAAATATTAAGCGGAAGAAAAAATATCTAGTTTTGATATTTGGAAACAAAGTAGGATACAATGAGAAATACCAGTTCACATGCAAATGCAAGAACATAAAATCCAGATAGTAAAGTCCAGATTCGAGAGGAAATAGCAGATATTCCTTGTGCTAGTTAGTTAGAATTGAACATCACAGAAATTTAACTAAAATTTACTGATCCGATCATTCTGCTAAAGAAACATGATACATATCAAAAGCTAGATATTTGACATACTAGGGAAGGTACAATTGCTCCAAAGTACGTTATATCAGTGCAGAAACTGCATTAGTGTATCAAAAATATCCAAAAAGTACATGTCGCGGTGATCACGCAACAACACCGACAGTTCTGCCGGACACGAGGACACCGCTGAGATATAGATATCTCGTACATTCTGTCTTCCTATTTTAAAATTTCCTTTGCTTAGAAGTATATCAGTATATGTGACTTGGGGAAGCAACAAGAGACAACACCTGCACGTCTAGAAGACTAGCAACCCTGAAAGCTTAGACAATGACCTTTTCCTCTTTTTTTTAGAAAATACTTCAGAAAACTTGGACCTCTGAAATGTGGGCGGTTAAGCTCAATAACAGAGTGGTAATTTATAAATCAGGATCATATAGTCATGGCTCACCCACTGGAATTACTACTTACAAATACAAGAGTTGTGTATTATATCACACATGTAGAATTCACCGCAACTTAACATACGGAGAAATTTCATTCACCGCAATCTTGTACAGTATTGTGACAAAAGGGGTCATGAAACAGCACAAATCAATGAGCCAAACAACAATTTATATCAAACTGACCCGTTCATAGTGTCTACAAGGAGCATCTCTTATGTACATTGCAACCACAACATGATCAAAGAGTACATGGCTATAACTTATCATATCCATACCTTACATTCTTCATCATCATCCTTGCCTCTCAGTTGGGATGCCGGATGATCCTTTGTAGCACGACGGTCCTGGCTCGGCGGATGTCTCGGCTACACCGGTCTGCCTGCTCCCCGAGGTCCTCGACACTCTTCATGAAGGCCTCCAGCTTCTTCTTGATCTCCTCCACCCCGAACTTGACCGCCTCCTCGTCCCGCTCCGCGAAGTCCACGCAGTCGATCATTGAGCTGATCTCCATCTCCACCCGGTTGATGAGCACCCTGATGTTGTCCAGATCCTTGATGGCGATGAACGTGCCGACCTGCATTGCGCTCACCACCTCCTTCTGCCCACGGACGGCGTCCTGGTACCCTTTGAGCAGCGAGTCGATCCACTTCCCCATGGACCCTATCGGAATCGCGGCCGCCGCGGCCAATGCCGCTGCGACGGGCGGCGCGGCGATGGCCGCGGCGACCACCGAGCAGATGAGCACCGCCGCGAAGGTGCTCGCGAAGATGACGCTGGACACCCGGCGCCACGCTTTGATGGTCTTGATCTTCTTGTCCAGCCGGTGCTTGCGCTGCTGCAGCTTCTCCAGCATGGCCAGCTGCTGCCGGTACACGGCCTGGAAGGCCTCGAAGAACTCGTCGGAGAAGGGGTCCCCGGCCGCCTTGAACTGGCGCAGCTCGTGCAGCGTGCGCGCGTACCGGGCGGCGGGCGCGGCGTCGGCGTCGTTGTCGTCCTCATCGTCGAAGCGCTGGAGCGCGACGTGGAGGAGGAGCTGGGAGTCGCGGGCGCGCTTGAGGCACTTGTCGAGCGCGGTGCAGAAGTCGAGGGTGTGGAGGCTGCTCTCGAAGTAGTCCTCCACGAGGTCGAACAGCTCGGGGCTCTTCCAGATGTCCTTCTTGCAGTCGAGGATGACCTTGACCACCTCCTGGTTCATGTCCAGGAGGCAGCCGGTGACCTCGCGGAGGGAGTCGAGCGACATCGAGCGCACCTCGACCCCCACCGCCAGCGTGGAGATGGCGCGGCTGGTCCGGCGCTGCAGCGTGGAGTCGAAGGTGCGCACCTCCGGGTCGTGCCGGCACGCCGCCTCGTACGAGCTCAGCTCCTCCGCCGCGGCGGCGTGCGGCAGCCCCGACTCCGACGAGGTCGTCGGCCGGTGGGGCCTGCTGCCGCCGGCGCTGCTGCTGCTGGTGTTCCCCATTGCGGGAGGCGAAGACGGCCGGTGGCACCCGCAAATCAGACCCAGGATGGACGGACGGACTTTGACCGGATTTCGAGAAATCAGCAGCAGATCAGGTGCACGACGCGTCCTAGGACCAAATCGAGAAGCGCCTCAGCAAGCAGGACGGATCAGACCGGCGAGCATTGGCAGGAGCCCACAGAATCCTCGCAAGAAAATCCGGGAGCCGGGGAAGCGGATTCGAGCAGGGGGCAGAGGGAGAAGCTGCGAGCTTTGCCGGCGGCGCGTTGCGTCGGAGCGAGCGGTCAAGAAAGCGAGGTTCGGGGGAGCAATCTAGCAAGCGAGGAGATCGAAGATGAATGAGAATGAATGCAGGGAGGGGGATTGGGGGTGGTTTTGTGGAGTGTGGTTGTTGTCAGGTGTGGGGATGGCTTGTACGCATGACGAACGGACGGGGGTGGAGGTGGAGGTGGCGGTGGAGATGGATGGGCAGGCAGCAATGGCCGCCGGCGGAAGCAACCTGATGCTTCTCACTCCATCTCTAGGCGCGTGTGCGTGTGCGGCGGATGTGGTCTGAATCTGATCTGATGATGCAATTGCAGCAGTGTGATGATTGCAGTAGTGGAGTAAACACACGAGCAATTGCGCGTGTGCGTGTTGCTGCCCTGATTAGTTTTTGTCTCGGGGAAGCAAGCAATGAAGCAACGCACCACCGCAGCAGCAAAAAGGGAAAAGGCCAAAGTGCCACATCGAGTAATTTGCAAACTGATTTCTTTTCCTTCACAGCATTGCCCGCTTTCTGGCTGCATTATCTGGTGTGATTAATTCCATTTTTTTCGAATACTTTTTTTTACTAATTACGTACATTTTAGTATAGTACTGCTACAATTCTCTTGGAAAATTCGGCTGGCGGATGGGGTTGAAAGCCGTCGTCACTCTCCGTTACCTCAGCTAAACATCTCTGCACATCATCCACTTCTCGACGAAATGCTTGCAGAATCCCATACTCCATGCGTGCATCATCCGAACCGTGGCCGTTTTCGTTTTTCTTTGGTTTTCTTTCTTTGTGTGATCCCCAAGCTTCAGTTGCTTTTCCGTTTCGAAAAGAAACAAAGCTTCAGTTGCTTTTTTTTATCCGTCCATCTATCGGATCCAGAACCCATCCGTGTTTTGCTGTGTGTATAGCTTACACTTGCGCACGTCTTGATCAGAAACTAGTGGTTGGGGCACCATTCTGTGGCGCCGTTTAAGAGAAAGCTATGCGCATGTTTTCATTTTAAAACAATACATAGAGTCCTCGTCTTTGCCTAAAAAAACATCTCAAAAAAATCCTCACCTTCATCTAAAAAAGATGTAAAAAAAATTACCACCACAGCCTACCAACGAGTGCCAATTTGCATAACCCTCCATTTTAAAAAACCAGGTCCTCATCTTCATCTGAAAAGAAAAAAAAACATTTAAAAAATAATCCAAACCTTCATCTTAAAAATCCAAAAGATTTCTCACTGCGGCCAACGAGCTTGCGTCATGTGGCATAACTGGTTGGCCGTCCTTCACGCGTAGCTTAATGGGTTTAATCACAAGGGCAAAAAGGTGTTCTAGTAAATGATTAACCTAGTATTTAATATTTATATGGTAAGAGAACTCCAACACGGAGACCCAAACGGACACGGATTTTGTCCGTTTGGGTCGCTCGTCCGCCTAGCGCACATGTGGCGGACCAGCGAGGATGATGGATACACCCAACACAAAGACATGTGGCGGACCCATTTCCTGCCTCTGCGGCTGGTTCCGCCAGCGAAGCAAGCGCCCGTGTAGCTCGAGCAGGAAGCAGCAAGGCTAGAGTAGCCGGGCGCAGCCCGGAGCGCGCCCAGAAGCTCGAGAGCGGGAACGGCCAGAAGCACCCATTGACCAGTTTGGAAAGAATCTCTCGAAAAAGAGAGCGCAATCTCTCTTTGCTTGTGCCACCCGGGCGGAAGAGCCTTTGCACAATTCGCATCTGCTCTCGATAAAACAAGTCAGAACCAATTGGCAAGGGGTCGACGATTAAGGGAATTGCAACCTCTTTTTGGCTCGGGCCAAACACTTTTTCTCGCTGGTAGAGCTTTCTAAAAAAAAGCGGAGCGCGGCCGGGCGCTCGAGAGCGGACGCGGCCAGGAGCACCCAGGAGCGCGGCTAAGCGCTCGAGAGCAGGCGCGGCCAGGAGCGCGGGGCAGGCCGGGCGCGGCGAGCTTCGATGCGGAGACGCGCTGGCCGAGAGGCAGGCGGGGCGCGCGCACATGGCGGGGACAGCGCAGCGAGCTCCGTGGTTGGACTGCAGGACGCGCTGGCGGGAACGGCAGGCCGGCGCTGCTCCAGCTCTCGAATGAGGTGGGCGAGAGAAGAGAGAGGAAAAGGAGGAGAGATGGGATGGGACTGGTGGGTGAATGGCAAGTGGGTTAAGCGGCACATGCAGCCGAACAGAGGCGGACGAAGAGGACACAAAAAAATGTCCGCTTTGTGTCCGCCTCTGATCTAAATGTGCCTTATATTTGGGCCGGATACGGGTCCGCGCGGACACAACAACATACGAACACCGTGTCTGTTTAGGTCATCCGATTGGGTCAAATTTTATATCCGAACGAGCCAAACGGATAAAATGGGTCACCCGGTTGGAGTTGCTCCAAGTCCACTGAAATTACTGAGATCCAGTGCAAAGATTGAGCAAGAGTGGTTTGGAGTGTGAACAGACAGCAGGGCACGGCGGGAGAAGAAAAGCGGGCACCGCCGGCCACCCGCTTCCGCGCCCGGCCGGACCAAATGGGACCGTCGTGGTCTGGTCTTTGCGGAGAAAATGACCTTTTCTTGGAGAAGGCGCACGACTACATTTTCCAGTGCACAGACGTGTGGTCCCATGCACATGATGGTCACATGATGATAGCTGACTCTGGGTCAGTTTTCAGGCCAGATCTGCTCGGTAAATTCACTAGCTGCGCGTTTTGTCCGTCTCTTTTCCTTCGATCTTTTTCTTTGAACCACGTTTTTCACCCATATTGATTCACCTTGAACCGCATCTGAGCAGTTGAGGCGGCAGTAATTCCACCACGCCAGACCAACAAACGTCACTCTATCCCAGTACACCGGCCGCCCGATCGGAAGTCGCGGCCACCGCCGTAAGTCCGGCCGCTTAACTGTTTGCGTGTCTGTTGACTCCGGCCGAAGACGTACGGCGACGCGCGCCATCTCAAGCCCTCACGTAGCTGCGAAGCAAACCGAATCTATCCGCGCCGCGGCGCGCGGCCAGCCGATCGCAGGAGTACGTACGTGTTGAGTGATGGCATGCCGACCGACCGATCAAGTATCTCTCTGCACGTCTACCCAGCTGGAGCTGGAGGTTGTGTCCGAACTTCCGGTTCCATGGATCAGACACGCTCGCTTAACCGTTTTCCGTTGCTTGCCTTGCTACCGCACCCTTTCCCCGACTCGGATTGGATCACGGGAGATCGCTTCGCCGGCACAGGATCGGTCGCCTTCCTGCGTCGTGCGCGTGCGTGCGTGGCCGCACGTCCTCCGAAGGGGCAACGGAGCAAGCAAAGCATCCTCTTATGAGCATTATTGCCCGGAAAGAATGAACTGATCAGCATGAGCTTGATCGATTAAGCATGCGTGCCGTGTGCCGTTTCGGAAAATAAATTGGTGCTCCAACGTTCGTGTTCGCCGACGACCCAACACATGCTCGTGTGATTGGTCGACGCTGTGGCAGGTGGTGTGCGTGGTGGACGATGGTAACGGCCTGTACCAATCAGGCAATCATGAACACGCGTCTTTTCTAAAGGTCGATATATAATAACAGAGGGAACCTAGCAATCGTGCGTGTGATTATGGACGGATGTTGCCATTGGTGGCCGTGTGATTATATGTCTCAGAAACTGTTCCTTTTTCCTCATCATTTACAACTTTGAGAATGTGAATCCAATTCATGGAGTGGTAGTACAGTACAGTATTAGGTTAGGCTGTTTAGCAGTGATGAAGGAGGCATGTCTCGACGAGATTACGGGAACAAATGCATGCCATCCAAAGAAGCAAAGTACGTACCGAGTCTCTAAGGCACGCGCGTGATTGCAGAGCAGATAGGCTTGGCCTCGATCGACTGGTGACGACCTTGCCGTTCGCCGACAAGCGATTGGATCCAACCAGTCACGCATTGACATGGCTTCCTTCCGTTGAGGGAGGAGTGCGGAGTGCAGAGCGCTATCGTGCGGGAGAGGGACAGCACGTACACAAACTCATCACACATTCTCCTCGTGCCAAAAATCAAATAAGATAAAATAAACAAGCCAGTTCCAGAAAACTGGGAAAGATCGCCACTTCACCACAAGATATATGCTCCGGACCTGGGCCTGCATCAATTAAAGCATCTACCGTCGGACATGGCAAATCCGCCCCCCCCCCCCCCCCTAAATATCCGTGAACACTTCCCGGCACACAACCACGGACAGCGTCCCTATCCGATCCCTCGTTCTCTCCGTTCACCATGTCTAGCTCCGGCAGCGGCGGAGACGACGGATCCAACGACGATTGGGAGGCCTTGGTTAAGTGCCCGCCCGCCTAGATAGATACATAAGTCCTTCGCGATGCGGCAAACAAGGAGGAGCTGACCTTACGAACTACGCTGCAACGCTCGCGGGTGTACACGGGCGACAGCTCCGACTCTACTCCGTCCCATGTCGCCCGCCGCCACATCGCCGATGCCGAAGTGGGCCTGTCCAGCACTGCGCGGTGCACCCGCTCCATGCCGCCGCTCGCTCCGACGGAAAAACGCGATGGTGCTCCAGCTCAATCCACGCGTGAGGTGGCGGAGGTAGCGAAGCTGAAAAGGCAGCAGGACCACACTGTCCGGAGGATGGCGAGCTTCATCGACTCCTCCTCCTCCTTCGACATCACCGACGGCTTCGATGACCCACCTTCTGCCGCCGACGCCTACCCGGAAGCCTACAACAGCGTGGGTGACTGGAAAGGAAAATGGCCGACGAGAAAGTGGTGAAGCTTGGCCCTCTCTGCGTGTTTATTTATGTTATTAGTAATCTTAGTTCAGAACTTGTTCGTTAGCTGAACTATGGTGCTCTTTTGGTGATCGGTTATGTGGATTGTGTGCATTTAAATGTCCGTTTGATGACGATTTCTATGTCCGTTTGATGATCTACGTAGTTTAGTTTCACGTTACATGCTTTAGTATGGATATAGGGTACTGGATATGAGGTACAAGGCTGTAGACACGGTCGTCCGGGCACGCCCGTGGACGTATAGGGTGCCTGACTTGGCAAGTTCGGCTGTAGATTCTCGTAGAGGTTTCTTGCTGTAAAGGCCTCTCCAAGGCTGACCGGCAAATGTCTTTGGTATATGTTCGATTTTATGTCTGGACGTGGTCTGCGGACATCATGCGGGAGGGAGCCATCCAATGGTAATCACAAAGTATCCGGTTGAGAGGAGAAAAAGTAGGTGAAGACCATGCATGTGGTGGGATATTTGTGATTTAGTGTCTGATTGAAAAGAGAGAGAAAAGAGGGACCATGCATGTGCGGTTGGGAGGAGAGAGAGAAGAAAGGGACCATTCATGTGATAGGTCAAGTGCATGTCCGGACTCCGGCAAAGCCCATGTTTATCTTTTGGATACCGGAATCTGTACGTCCGGACCAGGGGCGGTCCTGATATTTCGAGGGCCCGGGGCGAAACTATATTCTAGGGCCCTTAACATAAACGTAAACAAGAAATATGTTGATTATTTCTAATTTCTTGGATCCTAATAATCTATAATAAAAATGGGTACATCGTCAAGACTAGCAAATGGCCGTAGGTTAGCATATCAATTATGCGAAGTTCTCATCTTATGGACTAACATTAGTTTAATCCCGCATAGCAACCATCAGCATGTTGCTAAACTAAAAACAATTATAATCACAATAATATCTATGCATAAACAGTATCTAATAAATTGATTATCAGTGGCTAGTTGCAACAATGAACATGCAATGTTGATGATCATTTATCATTTTGCCTAATCAATCGTCCTGGTAAAATCTCACAGGGCATATAGACTACCTACATAAAGAAAGATCATATGCATACCTTTTCTTCTTTGTAACTTGTAATCGCCTCTCTCGAAAAGTCAACTTGGTCAAATGGGAGGCAACGCCGTGGTTACTTCGGCAGTCCAGTCCTCCTCTGACTCGAGGCAGCGCCATGGACGCACATGAGAAGATGTTGGGGAACGTAGTAATTTCAAAAAAAATCCTACGCACACGCAAGATCATGGTGATGCATAGCAACGAGAGGGGAGAGTGTTGTCCACGTACCCTCGTAGACCGAAAGCGGAAGTGTTAGCACAACACGGTTGATGTAGTCGTACGTCTTCACGATCCGACCGATCAAGTACCGAACGCACGGCACCTCCGAGTTCAGCACACGTTCAGCCCGATGATGTCCCTCGAACTCTGATCCAGCCGAGTGTTGAGGGAGAGTTTCGTCAGCACGACGGTGTGGTGACGATGATGATGTTCTACCGACGCAGGGATTCGCCTAAGCACCGCTACAGTATTATCGAGGTGGACTATGGTGGAGGGGGGCACCGCACACGGCTAAAAAATCAACTGATCAATTGTTGTCTCTATGGGGTGCCCCCTGCCCCCATATATAAAGGAGGGAGGGAGAGGCCGGCCCTAGAGGGGGCGCGCCAAGTGTGGGGAGTCCTACTAGGACTCCCCAGTCCTAGTAGGATTCCCCTTTCCTTTCCGGAGTAGGAGAGAAGGAAAGAGGAGGAGAGGGAGAAGGAAAAGGGGGCTGCACCCCTTGTCCAATTCGGACCAGAGGGGGGGTGCGCGCCTCCTTCCTTTTGGCCTCTCTCCTCTATTCCCGTATGGCCCAATAAGGCCCAATACTTCTCCCAGTGAATTCCTGTAACTCCCCGGTACTCCGGAAATACCCGAATCACTCGGAACCTTTTCGATGTCCGAATATAGTCGTCCAATATATCGATCTTTACGTCTCGACCATTTTGAGACTCCTCGTCATGTCCCCGATCTCATCCGGGACTCTGAACTACCTTCGGTACATCAAATCACATAAACTCATAATACAATCGTCACCGAAACTTCAAACGTGCGGACCCTACGGGTTCGAGAACTATGTAGACATGACCGAGACACGTCTCCGGCCAATAACCAATAGCGGAACCTGGATGCTCATATTGGCTCCCACATAATCTACGAAGATCTTTATCGGTCAAACCACATAACAACATACGTTTGTTCCCTTTGTCATCGGTATGTTACTTGCCCGAGATTCGATCGTCGGTATCTCAATACCTAGTTCAATCTCGTTACTGGCAAGTCTCTTTACCCGTTCCGTAATACATCATCCCGTAACTAACTCATTAGTTACAATGCTTGCAAGGCTTATAGTGATGTGCATTATCGAGTGGGCCCAGAGATACCTCTCCGACAATCGGAGTGACAAATCCTAATCTCGAAATACGCCAACCCAACAAGTACCTTCGGAGACACCTGTAGAGCACCTTTATAATCACCCAGTTATGTTGTGACGTTTGGTAGCACACAAGGTGTTCCTCCGGTAAACGGGAGTTGCATAATCTCATAGTCATAGGAACATGTATAAGTCATGAAGAAAGCAATAGCAACATACTAAACGATCAAGTGCTAAGCTAACGGAATGGGTCAAGTCAATGACATCATTCTCCTAATGATGTGACCCCGTTAATCAAATGACAACTCATGTCTATGGTTAGGAAACTTAACCATCTTTGATTAACGAGCTAGTCAAGTAGACGCATACTAGTGACACTATGGTTGTCTATGTATTCACACATGTATTATGTTTCCAGTTAATACAATTCTAGCATGAATAATAAACATTTATCATGAAATAAGGAAATAAATAATAACTTTATTATTTCCTCTAGGGCACATTTCCTTCAGTCTCCCACTTGCACTAGAGTCCATAATCTAGTTCACATCGCCATGTGATTTAACATCAATAGTTCACATCTTTATGTGGTTAACACTCATAGTTCACATCGATATGTGACCAACACCCAAAGGGTTTACTAGAGTCAGTAATCTAGTTCACATCACTATGTGATTAACACCCAAAGAGTACTAAGGTGTGATCATGTTTTGCTTGTGAGATAATTTTAGTCAATGGGTCTGTCACATTTAGATCCGTAAGTATTTTACAAATTTCTATGTCTACAATGCTCT
Organism: Aegilops tauschii subsp. strangulata; assembly: GCF_002575655.3. Taxonomy (NCBI): domain Eukaryota; kingdom Viridiplantae; phylum Streptophyta; class Magnoliopsida; order Poales; family Poaceae; genus Aegilops; species Aegilops tauschii. The sequence goes on from NC_053038.3 coordinate 441,100,140, forward strand.
GCACGAAGCTACTCTAGCTAATTGCTCTCACTTTCAATATGTATCCAGATTAAGACTTAGAGTCATCTGGGTCAGTGCCAAAACTTGTATCGACGTAACCCTTTACGACAAACCTTTTGTCACCTCCATAATCGAGAAACATATCCTTTTTCCACTAAGGATAATTTTGACCGCTGTTCAGTGATCTACTCCTTGATCACTATTGTACTCCCTTGCTAAAATCAGTGTAGGGTATACAATAGATCTGGTACACAGCATGGCATACTTTATAGAACCTATGGCCGAGGCATAGGGAATGACTTTCATTCTCTTTCTATCTTCTGTCGTGGTCGGGCTTTGAGTCTTACTCAATTTCACACCTTGTAACACAGGCAAGAACTCTTTCTTTGACTGTTCTATTTTGAACTACTTCAAAATCTTGTCAAGGTATGTACTCATTAAAAAACTTATCAAGCGTCTTGATCTATCTCTATAGATCTTGATGCTCAATATGTAAGCAGCTTCACCGAGGTCTTTCTTTGAAAAAACTACTTTCAAACACTCCTTTATGCTTTGCAGAATAATTCTACATTATTTCCGATCAACAATATGTCATTCGCATATACTTATCAGAAATGTTGTAGTGCTCCCACTCACTTTCTTGTAAATACAGGCTTCACCTCAAGTCTGTATAAAACTGTATGCTTTGATCAATTTACCAAAGCGTATATTCCAACTCCGAGATGCTTGCCCTAGTCCATAGATGGATCGCTGGAGCTTGCATATTTTGTTAGCACCTTTAGGATTGAAAAACCCTTCTTGTTGCATCATATACAACTCTTCTTTAATAAATCCATTAAGGAATGCAGTTTTGTTTATCCATTTGCCAGATTTCATAAAATGCGGCAATTGCTAACACGATTCCGACAGACTTAAGCATAGATACGAATGAGAAACTCTCATCGTAGTCAACACCTTGAACTTGTCAAAAACCTTTTTGCGACAATTCTAGCTTTGTAGATAGTAACACTACTATCAGCGTCCGTCTTCCTCTTGAGGATCCATTTAATCTCAATGGCTCACCAATCATCGGGCAAGTCAATCAAAGTCCATACTTTGTTCTCATACATGGATCCCATCTCAGATTTCATGGCCTCAAGCCATTTTGTGGAATCTGGGCTCATCATCGCTTCCTCATAGTTCGTAGGTTCGTCATGGTCAAGTAACATGACCTCCAGAACAGGATTACCGTACCACTCTGGCGCGGATCTTACTCTGGTTGACCTACGAGGTTTGGTATTAACTTGATCTGAAGTTTCATGATCATTATCATTAGCTTCCTCACTAATTGGTGTAGTTGTCACAGGAACCGGTTTCTGTGATGAACTACTTTCCAATAAGGGAGCAGGTACAGTTACCTCATCAAGTTCTACTTTCCCCCCACTCACTTCTTTCGAGAGAAACTCCTTCTCTAGAAAGGATCCATTCTTAGCAACGAATTTGCCTTCGGATCTGTGATAGAAGATATACCCAATAGTCTCCTTTGGGTATCCTATGAAGACGCATTTCTCCGATTTGGGTTCAAGCTTATCATGTTGAAACTTTTTCACATAAGCATCGCAACCCCAAACTTTAAGAAACGACAACTTTGGTTTCTTGCCAAACCATAGTTCATAAGGTGTCATCTCAACAGATTTAGATGGTGCCCTTTTTAACGTGAATGCAGCTGTCTCTAATGCATAACCCCCAAACGATAGTGGTAGATTGGTAAGAAACATCATAGATCGCACCATATCTAATAAAGTACGGTTATGACGTCTGGACACACCATTACGCTGTGGTGTTCCAGGTGGCGTGAGTTGCGAAACTATTCCACATTGTTTCAAATGAAGACCAAACTCGTAACTCAAATATTCTCCTCCACGATCAGATCGTAAAAACTTTATTTTCTTGTTACGATGATTTTCCACTTCACTATGAAATTATATGAACTTTTCAAATGTTTCAGACTTTATGTTTCATCAAGTAGATATACCCATATTTGCTCAAATCATCTGTGAAGGTCAGAAAATAACGATACCTGCCGCGAGCCTCAATATTCATCGGACCACATACATCAGTATGTATGATTTCCAACAAATCTGTTGCTCGCTCCGTTGTTCCGGAGAACGGCGTTTTAGTCATCTTGCCCAAGAGGCATGGTTCGCAAGCATCAAGTGATTCGTAATCAAGTGATTCCAAAAGCCCATTAGCATGGAGTTTCTTCATGCGCTTTACACCAATATGACCTAAATGGCAATGCCACAAATAAGTTGCACTATCATTATTAACTTTGCATCTTTTGGCTTCAATATTATGAATATGTGTATCACTACGATCGAGATCCAACGAACCATTTTCATTGGGTGTGTAACCATATAAGGTTTTATTCATGTAAACAGAACAACAATTATTCTCTAACTTAAATGAATAACCGTATTGCAATAAACATGATCAAATCATATTCATGCTCAATGCAAACACCAAATAACACTTATTTAGGTTCAACACTAATCTCGAAAGTATAGGGAGTGTGCGATGATGATCATATCAATCTTGGAACCACTTCCAATACACATCGTCACTTCATCCTTAACTAGTTTCTGTTCATTATGCAACTCCCGTTTCGAGTTACTACTCTTTAGCAACTGAACCAGTATCAAGTACCGAGGGGTTGCTATAAACACTAGTAAAGTACACATCAATAACATATATATCAAATATACTTTTGTTCACTTTGCCATCCTTCTTATCCGCCAATTATTTGGGGTAGTTCCGCTTCCAGTGACCAGTCCTTTTTGCAGTAGAAGCACTCAGTATCAGGCTTAGGTCCAAACTTGGGCTTCTTCACTTGAGCAGCAACTTGCTTGCCGTTCTTCTTGAAGTTCCCCTTCTTTCCCTTTGCCCTTTTCTTGAAACTAGTGATCTTGTTAACCATCAACACTTGATGCTCTTTTCTTGATTTCTACCTTCGCCGATCTCAGCATCGTGAAGAGCTCGGGAATTACTTTCGTCATCCCTTGCATATTATAGTTCATCACGAAGTTCTATTAACTTGGTGATAGTGACTAGAGAACTTTGTCAATTACTATCTTATCTGGAAGATTAACTCCCACTTGATTCAAGTAATTGTAGTACTCAGACAATCTGAGCACATGCTCACTGGTTGAGCTATGCTCCTCCATCTTATTGGCAAAGTACTGTCAGAGGTCTCATACCTCTCGACATGGGCACGAGTATGAAATACCAATTTCAACTCTTGGAACATCTTATATGCTCCGTGGCGTTCAAAACATTTTTGAAGTCCCGGTTCTAAGCCGTAAAGCATGGTGCACTAAACTATCAAGTAGTCATCATACCGATTTTTTGTCAAAATGTTCATAACGTCTGCATCTGCTCCTGCAATAGTTCCGTCACCTAGTGGTGCATCAAGGACATAATACTTCTGTGCAGCAATGAGGTTAATCCTCAGATCACGGACCAAGTCCGCATCATTGCTACTAACATCTTTCAACTTAGTTTTCTCTAGGAACATATCAAAATAAAACAGGGGAGCTAAACGCGAGCTATTGATCTACAACATAGATATGCTAATATTACCAGGACTAAGTTCATGATAAATTTAAGTTCAATTAATCATATTACTTAAGAACTCCCACTTAGATAGACATCTCTCTAATCATCTAAGTGATCATGTGATCCAAATCAACTAAACCATGTCCGATCATCATGTGAGATGGAGTAGTTTCAATGGTGAACATCAGTATGTTGATCATATCTACTATATGATTCACGCTCGACCTTTCGGTCTCAGTGTTCCGAGGCCATATCTGCATATGCTAGGCTCGTCAAGTTTAACCTGAGTATTCCGCGTGTGCAACTGTTTTGCACCCGTTGTATTTGAAAGTAGAGCCTATCACACCCGATCATCACGTGGTGTCTCAGCACAAAGAACTTTCGCAACGGTGCATACTCAGGGAGAACACTTATACCTTGAAATTTAGTGAGAGATCATCTTATAATGCTACCGTCGATCTAAGCAAAATAAGATGCAAAAAGATAAACATCACATGCAATCAATATAAGTGATATGATATGGCCATCATCATCTTGTGCTTGTGATCTCCATCTCCGAAGCACCGTCATGATCACCATCGTCACCGGCGCGACACCTTGATTTCCATCGTAGCATCGTTGTCGTTGTTGGGTAACGTAGTAATTTCAAAAAAAATTCCTACGCACACGCAAGATCATGGTGATGCATAGCAACGAGAGGGGAGAGTGTTGTCCACGTACCCTCGTAGACCGACAGCGGAAGCGTTATCACAACGCGGTTGATGTAGTCGTACGTCTTCACGATCCGACCGATCAAGTACCGAACGCACGTCACCTCCGAGTTCTACACACGTTCAGCTCGATGACGTACCTCGAACTCCGATCCAGCCGAGTGTTGAGGGAGAGTTTTGTCAGCATGACGGCGTGGTGACGATGATGATGTTCCACCGACGCAGGGCTTCGCCTAAGCTCCGCAACGGTATTATCGAGGTGTAATATGGTGGAGGGGGGCACCGCACACGGCTAAAATATCGTATATCAAGTGTGTATAGAGGTGCCCCCCTGCCCCCGTATATAAAGGAGCAAGGGGGAGGCCGGCTGCCCTAGGCGCGCCAAGGAGAGGGGGGGAGTCCTCCTCCTAGTAGGAGTAGGACTCCCCTTTCCTAGTCCAACTAGGAAAAGAAGGGGGGAAGGAAAGAGAGGGAGAGGGAGAGGGAAAGGGGTCTGCGCCCCCCTCTCCTAGTCCAACTAGGATTCCTCCTGGGAGGGGGCGCACCACCTCCTGGCTGCTGCCCTCTCTCTCCCCTCAAGGCCCACTACGGCCCAATACTTCCCCGGGGGGTTCCGGTAACCCTCCGGCACTCCGGTTTAATCCGAAACTTCTCTGGAACACTTCCGGTGTCCGAATATAGTCGTCCAATATATCAATCTTTATGTCTCGCCATTTCGAGACTCCTCGTCATGTCCGTGATCACATCCGGGACTCCGAACAGCCTTCGGTACATCAAAACATATAAACTCATAATATAACTGTCATCGTAACGTTAAGCGTGCGGACCCTACGGGTTCGAGAACTATGTAGACATGACCGAGACACCTCTCCGGTCAATAACCAATAGCGGAACCTGGATGCTCATATTGGTTCCCACATATTCTACGTAGATCTTTATCGGTCAAACCGCATAACAACATACGTTGTTCCCTTTGTCATCGGTATGTTACTTGCCCGAGATTCGATCGTCGGTATCTCGATACCTAGTTCAATCTCGTTACCGGCAAGTCTCTTTACTCGTTCCGTAATACATCATCCCGCAACTAACTCATTAGTCACAATGCTTGCAAGGCTTATAGTGATGTGCATTACCGAGTGGGCCCAGAGATACCTCTCCGACAATCAGAGTGACAAATCCTAATCTCGAAATACGCCAACCCAACAAGTACCTTTGGAGACACCTGTAGAGCACCTTTATAATCACCCATTTACGTTGTGACGTTTGGTAGCACACAAAGTGTTCCTCCGGTAAACGGGAGTTGCATAATCTCATAGTCATAGGAACATGTATAAGTCATGAAGAAAGCAATAGCAACATACTAAACGATCGGGTGCTAAGCTAACGGAATGGGTCATGTCAATCACGTCATTCTCCTAATGAGGTGATCCCATTAATCAAATGACAACTCATGTCTATGGCTAGGAAACATAACCATCTTTGATTAACGAGCTAGTCAAGTAGAGGCATACTAGTGACACTCTGTTTGTCTATGTATTCACACATGTATTATGTTTCCGGTTAATACAATTCTAGCATGAATAATAAACATTTATCATGATATAAGGAAATATATAATACTCTATTATTGCCTTTAGGGCATATTTCCTTCAGTCTCCCACTTGCACTAGAGTCAATAATCTAGATTACATAGTAATGATTCTTACACCCATGGAGTCTTGGTGCTGATCATGTTTTGCTCGTGGAAGAGGCTTAGTCAACGAGCCTGCAACATTCAGATCCGTATGTATCTTGTAAATTTCTATGTCTCCCACCTGGACTAAATCCCGGATGGAATTGAAGCATCTTCTGATGTGCTTGGTTCTCTTGTGAAATCTGGATTCCTTTGCTAAGGCAATTGCACCAGTATTGTCACAAAATATTTTCATTGGTCCCGATGTACTAGGTATGACACCTAGATCGGATATGAACTCCTTCATCCAGACTCCTTCATTTGCTGCTTCCGAAGCAGCTATGTATTCCGCTTCACACGTAGATCCCGCCACGACACTTTGCTTAGAACTGCACCAACTGACAGCTCCACCGTTCAATGTAAATACGTATCCGGTTTGCGATTTCGAATCGTCCGGATTAGTGTCAAAGCTTGCATCAACGTAACCACTTACGATGAGCTCTTTGTCACCTCCATAAACGAGAAACATATCCTTAGTCCTTTTCAGGTATTTCAGGATGTTCTTGACCGCTGTCAAGTGATCCACTCCTGGATTACTTTGGTACCTTCCTGCTAAACTTATAGCAAGGGACACATCAGGTGTAACACCCCGGATGTAACTTGCCATATTTGTAACTCCGACTCTTGCCATTTTCGGCTATGTGTTATGATATTCCCTCCGTGGTCGGGTTTTGTATTTTGTTTTGCATTTTGTCATGTCATGCATTTTCATATCATGTCATCATGTGCATTGCATTTGCATACGTGTTCGTCTCATGCATCCGAGCATTTTTCCCGTTGTCCGTTTTGCAATCCGGCGCTGCTATCTCCTCCGGTGCACCCCTCTTGTTTTCTTTCGTGTGCGGGTGTCAAACTTTCTCGGAATGGACCGAGGCTTGTCAAGTGGCCTTAATATACCACCCGGAGACCACCGGTCAAGTTTCGTTCCATTTGGAGGTCGTTTGGTACTCCAACGGTTAACCGGGCATTCGCAAAGTCCATTTGAGTATCCAGCAAAAACCCACTCAAAAACCAGCCCAAAACCCACCAAACTCTCTTCCATGCTCTAGGTCGTTCGATCACGATCGTGTGGGCGAAAACTGCACCTCATTTGGACTCTCCTAACTCCCTCTACCTATAAATATGTGGGCATCCCGAAATACATTTGCAGTCGAAACCCTAGTTCGTTTTCCCCTCTCGCCACCGGACGTGTCCGCCTCCGGCCGGACGCGTCCACTCCGCCCGCCGCCGCCACGTGTCGCGCTGCCGCCGCCGTCGCCGCCGAGGCCCGCCGGCCCACCCGCGGCCCTCCCGGCCCGCACCGCCGCGCGTCCGCCGGCCGCCGCCGCCCGGCCTGCTGTGCCCCGCCGCCGCGGCCGTGCCGCACCCGTCGCCGGCGACCTCGCCGCCCCCGCCACCGGCGACCTCGCCTCCGGCCTCCTCTCCTCTCCGGTCGCCCGCCTCCTCTTCTCTCCCGCCGGCGACGAGCACGAGCCCGAGCATCGCCAGATCCAATCGGCACAGTACGTTGACTTTCCCGAAAATCCTCCCCCGAAATATTTCGAAGTGTTGGATTTTTCTCAGTAAGTGCCCTGGTTCATAGCTCCATAACTCCTTGCATGTAGCTCCGATTCGCGCGTGTAATATGTCAAATTGTTCGTCTCGTGATGCTCTTCATTTTGTTCAATTGCACCATGTTCATTAGAGGTCATCTTGATGCCCAAATCTCTGTTGGAAGAGGGCTAGTTGCTGTTATTCTCTGGTTCTTGACAGAACTTGGAGATTTGTCATTTTTGTATCATTAAATCTGTGCATCTTATGGGCATGAGCTCTACATGTGTTTTGTAGTATGCCATGCCATCTTTCCAAGGGTGTATGCCATGTATTTTTGTGATCTCTGTGGTGACTAGCACAAGCATGCAAAGTAGGCCCCGTAATGTTTCTGATTTCAGGGACTTGGTGATTTCTCTAAGTCCTCGTCTGCTGTTATTTTGTTGCCTTGTAAACTTGATGCTACAGAGAGATCCATGCATATTTTGGAGATGTTCCATAAGGATGTTTTGTAGCTATAGTTATAATTGATCCATTCCTGCAATTATTTGCAATTATGGAGTGCTATAGCATGACTCAATCTTGCTCTACTTTTGCTATAAAATATTTCTGGCAGATTCTCAACATGATATTCAATTTTGCCAAGCTTGTTGTAGTTGATCCATACATGCTATGCAATTGTTCTTGCCATGGTTAGCTTCATAAACATGCCATCTTGCTGTAGGTGTGCTTGGTTTTTTAGTGCATTGCTCTGTAGTGAGTGCATCAAGCTCACAAAGAGGCCTACATATTATTATTTCTGCCATGCTCTGTTTTCTGCTAAGTCTGAAACCTGATAACGAAACTTGCTATGTTTACAAGCTTTCCATCATATCTTCTGGTCCTTTTTGGCTTATGGTCATTAAGGGACTTTTATCATATGCATTTAGTAGAATACTTCCATGTCAAGTTTTGCTATGTTAAGTTCCTGTAGCCTGTTGATTTCATGCTCTGAACATTGCTACCTGATGCTATTTTCTGCCATGTCCAGTTTTTCACTAAGTCTGTGATCCTGTTATCTTTTGCACTTTTTCCATGCTTGTTTGAGCTTGATATGTTGTGAACTAGATGTAGCTCAGTGTTCATATTTTGTCAAGAATCTCCTGTAGATTATTGCCATGTGCTTTGTTGCTATGTTGGGGTGCTGTAGCATTGTTGCTTGTTGCATTTTAAGTGCTATCATGCTGTTAATCGCAGATTCATGTCATTCTTGTTTTGCTTGCCATTTGCAAACCGTGCATCCGATTCCGGTGATCTTTATATCGATTTCGACCGAAATCATCTCATCTTTCCAGTGGCATGCTTGGTTTGCCAAGTTACTGCCATGTTCATCATTTTCCTTCCGGAGCACGCATATGCACCGCATATCATATCTCGCATATCATACATGTTTTGCATCATGTTGCTTGAGCATTCCTCGTGATTGATTGTGGTTCCGTTGCTTGTGTTCTTGTCTTGGGTAGAGCTGGGAGACGAGTTCGTGAAGGAGGAACCTGTTGAGTACGCTTACGAGGATCAAGCTTTCGACAACTCTGAGAACCTTGCAGGCAAGATGACCACCCCTCGAAATCACCTCTATCTTTGCTTTGCTAGTTGTTCGCTCTATTGCCATGCTCCGCTACCTATCACTTGCTATATCATGTCTCCATTTTGCCATGTCAGCCCCTAACCATCCTTTCCTAGCAAACCGTTGTTTGGCTAAGTTACCGCTTTTGCTCAGCCCCTCTTATAGCGTTGCTAGTTGCAGGTGAAGTTGAAGTTTGTTCCATGTTGGAACATGGATATGTTGGGATATCACAATATCTCTTATTTAATTAATGCATCTATATATTTGGTAAAGGGTGGAAGGCTCGGCCTTATGCCTGGTGTTTTGTTCCACTCTTGCCGCCCTAGTTACTGTTATACCGGGATTATGTTCCTTGAGTTTGCGTTCCTTACACGGTCGGGTGATTTATGGGACCCCCTTGACAGTTCGCCTTGAATAAAACTCCTCCAGCAAGGCCCAACTTTGGTCTTACCATTTGCCGCCTAAGCCTTTTCCCCCGGGTTTTCGCGAGCCCGAGGGTCATCTTTATTTTAAACCCCCGGACTAGTGCTCCTTCGAGTGCTGGCCCAAACCGAGCGATGTCCGGCGCCCCCTGGGCAACCAGGGCCTATGCCAACCCGACGTCTGGCTCATCCGTTGTGCCCTGAGAACGAGATATGTGCAGCTCCTATCGGGATTTGTCGGCACATTCGGGGGCTTTGCTGGTCTTGTTTTACCATTGTCGAGATGTCTTGTAAACCGGGATTCCGAGACTGATCGGGTCTTTCCGGGAGAAGGTTTATCCTTCGTTGACCGTGAGAGCTTATGATGGGCTAATTTGGGACACCCCTGCAGGGTTTTATCTTTCGAAAGCCGTGCCCGCGGTTATGAGGCAGATGGGAATTTGTTAATGTCCGGTTGTAGATAACTTGTCGCTTGACCCAATTAAAATACATCAACTGCGTGTGTAGCCGTGATGGTCTCTTCTCGGTGGAGTCCGGGAAGTGAACACGGTCTGAGTTATGTATGACGTAAGTAGGTGTTCAGGATCACTTCTTGGTCATTGCTAGATGACGTCCGTTCCGTTGCTTCTCTTCTCGCTCTCATTTGCGCAAGTTAGCCACCATATATGCTTTTGCCGCTGCAGCTCCACCTCATTACACCACCCTTTCCTATAAGCTTAAATAGTCTTGATCTCGCGGGTGTGAGATTGCTGAGTCCCCGTGACTCACAGATTCTACCAAAACAGTTGCAGGTGCCGACGATGCCAGTGCAGATGATGGGGTCGATCTCAAGTGGGAGTTCGGCGAGGAACGTGGTCGTTATTATGTGTCTTTTCCTGATGATCAGTAGTGGAGCCCAGTTGGGACGATCGGGGATCTAGCATTTGGGGTTGTCTTATTTTCATCTGGATTTTGGCCGTAGCCGGTCTATATGTTTGTATTCTGGATGATGTATGATATATATATATATTCATGTATTGTGTGAAGTGGCGATTGTAAGCCAACTCTTTATCCCATTCTTGTTCATTACATGGGATTGTGTGAAGATGACCCTTCTTGCGACAAAACCACTATGCGGTTATGCCTCTAAGTCGTGCCTCGACACGTGGGAGATATAGCCGCATCGTGGGCGTTTCATCAGGTCTGGTACACAGCATTGCATACATGATAGAGCCTATGGCTGAAGCATAGGGAACATCTTTCATTTTCTCTCTATCTTCTGCAGTGGTCGGGCATTGAGTCTTACTCAATCTCACACCTTGTAGTACAGGCAAGAACGCTTTCTTTGCTTGATCCATTTTGAACTTCTTCAAAACTTTGTCAAGGTATGTGCTTTGTGAAAGTCCAATTAAGCGTCTTGATCTATCTCTATAGATCTTAATGCCTAATATATATGCAGCTTCACCGAGGTCTTTCATTGAAAAACTCTTATTCAAGCATCCCTTTATGCTATCCAGAAATTCTATATCATTTCCAATCAGTAATATGTCATCCACATATAATATCAGAAATGCTATCGAGCTCCCACTCACTTTCTTGTAAATACAGGCTTCTCCAAAAGTCTGTATAAAACCAAGTGCTTTGATCACACTATCAAAGCGTTTATTCCAACTCCGAGAGGCTTGCACCAGTCCATAAATGGATCGCTGGAGCTTGCACACTTTGTTAGCTCCCTTTGGATCGACAAAACCTTCCGGTTGCATCATATACAACTCTTCTTCCAGAAATCCATTCAGGAATGCAGTTTTGACATCCATTTGCCAAATTTCATAATCATAAAATGCGGCAATTGCTAACATGATTCGGACAGACTTAAGCATCGCTACGGGTGAGAAGGTCTCATCGTAGTAAATCCCTTGAACTTGTCGAAAACCTTTCGCAACAAGTCGAGCTTTATAGACAGTAACATTACCATCAGCGTCAGTCTTCTTCTTGAAGATCCATTTATTTTCAATGGCTTGCCGACCATCGGGCAAGTCAACCAAAGTCCATACTTTGTTCTCATACATGGATCCCATCTCGGATTTCATGGCTTCAAGCCATTTTGCGGAATCTAGGCTCACCATCGCTTCTTCATAGTTCGTAGGTTCGTCATGGTCTAGTAACATGACCTCCAGAACAGGATTGCCGTACCACTCTGGTGCGGATCTTGATCTAGTTGACCTACGAGGTTCAGTAATAACTTGATCTGAAGTTTCATGATCATTATCATTAACTTCCTCACTAATTAGTGTAGGTATCGCAGAAACTGATTTCTGCGATGATCTACTTTCCAATAAGGGAGCAGGTACAGTTACCTCATCAAGTTCTACTTTCCTCCCACTCACATCTTTCGAGAGAAACTCCTTCTCTAGAAAGGATCCATTCTTAGCAACGAATATCTTGCCTTCGGATCTGTGATAGAAGGTGTACCCAACAGTCTCCTTTGGGTATCCTATGAAGACACATTTCTCCGATTTAGGTTCGAGCTTATCAGGTTGCAGTTTCTTCACATAAGCGTCGCAACCCCAAACTTTAAGATACGACAACTTTAGTTTCTTGCCAAACCATAGTTCATAAGGCGTCGTCTCAACGGATTTCGATGGTGTCCTATTTAGAGTGAATGCAGCCGTCTCTAAAGCATAACCCCAAACCGATAGCGGTAAATCAGTAAGAGACATCATAGATCGTACCATATCTAATAAAGTATGATTACGACGTTCGGACACACCATTACGCTGTGGTGTTCCGGGTGGCGTGAGTTGCGAAACTATTCCACATTGTTTCAAATGTAGGCCAAACTCGTAACTCAAATATTCTCCTCCACGATCAGATCTTAGGAATTTTATTTTCTTGTTACGATGATTTTCAACTTCACTCTGAAATTCTTTGAACTTTTCAAATGTTTCAGACTTATGTTTCATTAAGTAGATATACCCATATCTGCTCAAATCATCTGTGAAGGTGAGAAAATAACGATATCCGCCACGAGCCTCATTATTCATCGGACCACATACATCTGTATGTATGATTTCCAACAAATCTGTTGCTCTCTCCATAGTTCCGGAGAACGGTGTTTTGGTCATCTTGCCCATGAGGCACGGTTCGCAAGTACCAAGTGATTCAAAATCAAGTGATTCCAAAATTCCATCAGTATGGAGTTTCTTCATGCGCTTTACACCGATATGACCCAAACGGCAGTGCCACAAATAAGTTGCACTGTCATTATCAACTCTGCATCTTTTGGCTTCGACATTATGAATATGTGTATCACTACTATCGAGATTCATTAAAAATAGACCACTCTTCAAGGGTGCATGACCATAAAAGATATTATTCATATAAATAGAACAACCATTATTCTCTGATTTAAATGAATAACCGTCTCGCATTAAACAAGATCCAGATATAATGTTCATGCTCAACGCTGGCACCAAATAACAATTATTTAGGTGTAAAACTAATCCCGAAGGTAGATGTAGAGGTAGCGTGCCGACGGCGATCACATCGACTTTGGAACCATTTCCCACGCGCATCATCACCTCGTCCTTAGCCAATCTTCGCTTAATCCGTAGCCTCTGTTTCGAGTTGCAAATATTAGCAACAGAACCAGTATCAAATACCTAGGTGCTACTGCGAGTATTAGTAAGGTACATATCAATAACATGTATATCACATATACCTTTGTTAACCTTGCCATCCTTTTTATCCGCCAAATACTTGGGGCAGTTCCGCTTCCAGTGACCAGTCTGCTTACAGTAGAAGCACTCAGTTTCAGGCTTAGGTCCAGACTTGGATTTCTTCACCTGAACAGCAACTTGCTTGCTGTTCTTCTTGAAGTTCCCTTTCTTCTTCCCTTTGCCCTTTTTCTTGAAACTAGTGGTTTTACTGACCATCAACACTTGATGCTCCTTTTTGATTTCTACCTCCGCTGCCTTTAGCATTGCGAAGAGCTCGGGAATTGTCTTATCCATCCCTTGCATGTTATAGTTCATCACGAAGCTCTTGTAGCTTGGTGGCAGTGATTGAAGAATTCTGTCAATGACGCAATCATCCGGAAGTTGAACTCCCAGTTGAATCAAGTGATTATTATACCCAGACATTCTGAGTATATGCTCACTGACAGAACTATTCTCTTCCATCTTGCAGCTATAGAACTTATTGGAGACTTCATATCTCTCAATCCGGGCATTTGCTTGAAATATTAACTTCAACTCCTGGAACATCTCATATGCTCCATGACGTTCAAAACGTCGTTGAAGTCCCGGTTCTAAGCCGTAAAGCATGGCACACTGAACTATTGAGTAGTCATCAGCTTTGCTCTGCCAGACGTTCATAACTTCTGGCGTTGCTCTTGCAGGAGGCCTGGCACCTAGCGGTGCTTCCAGGACGTAATTCTTCTGTGCAGCAATGAGGATAATCCTCAAGTTACGGACCCAGTCCGTGTAATTGCTACCATCATCTTTCAACTTAGCTTTCTCAAGGAACGCATTAAAATTCAACGGAACAACAGCACGGGCCATTTATCTATAATTAACATAGACAAGCAAGATACTATTAGGTACTAAGTTCATGATAAATTTAAGTTCAATTAATCATATTACTTAAGAACTCCCACTTAGATAGACATCTCTCTAATCATCTAAGTGATCATGTGATCCAAATCAACTAAACCATGTCCGATCATCATGTGAGATGGAGTAGTTTCAATGGTGAACATCACTATGTTGATCATATCTACTATATGATTCACGCTCGACCTTTCGGTCTCCGTGTTCCGAGGCCATATCTGCATATGCTAGGCTCGTCAAGTTTAACCTGAGTATTCCGCGTGTGCAACTGTTTTGCACCCTTTGTATTTGAACGTAGAGCCTATCACACCCGATCATCACGTGGTGTCTCAGCACGAAGAACTTTCGCAACGGTGCATACTCAGGGAGAACACTTTTATCTTGAAATTTTAGTGAGAGATCATCTTATAATGCTATCGTCAATCAAAGCTAGATAAGATGCATAAAGGATTAACATCACATGCAATCAATATAAGTGATATGATATGGCCATCATCATCTTGTGCTTGTGATCTCCATCTCCGAAGCACCGTCATGATCACCATCGTCACCGGCTCGACACCTTGATCTCCATCGTAGTATCGTTGTCGTCTCGCCAACTAATTGCTTTTACGACTATCGCTACCGCTTAGTGATAAAGTAAAACTATTACATGGCGATTGCATTTCATACAATAAAGCGACAACCATATGGCTCCTGCCAGTTGCCGATAACTCGGTTACAGAACATGATCATCTCATACAACAAATTATATCACATCATGTCTTGACCATATCACATCACAACATGCCCTGCAAACACAAGTTAGACGTCCTCTACTTTGTTGTTGCATGTTTTACGTGGCTGCTACGGGCTTAGCAAGAACCGTTCTTACCTACGCATCAAAACCACAACGATAGTTTGTCAAGTTGGTGCTGTTTTAACCTTCGCAAGGACAGGGCGTAGCCACACTCGGTTCAACTAAAGTGAGAGAGACAGACACCCGCCAGTCACCTTTAAGCAACGAGTGCTCCGAACGGTGAAACCAGTCGCGCGTAAGCGTACGCGTAATGTCCGTCCGGGCCGCTTCATCTCACAATACCGCTGAACCAAAGTATGACATGCTGGTAAGCAGTATGACTTATATCGCCCACAACTCACTTGTGTTCTACTCGTGCATAGCATCAACGCATAAAACCAGGCTCGGATGCCACTGTTGGGTAACGTAGTAATTTCAAAAAATTTCCTACGCACACGCAAGATCATGGTGATGCATAGCAACGACAGGGGAGAGTGTTGTCCACGTACCCTCGTAGACCGACAGCGGAAGCGTTATCACAACGCGGTTGATGTAGTCGTACGTCTTCACGATCCGACCTATCAAGTACCGAACGCACGGCACCTCCGAGTTCTACACACGTTCAGCTCGATGACGTCCCTCGAACTCCGATCCAGCCGAGTGTTGAGGGAGAGTTTCGTCAGCACGACGGCGTGGTGACGATGATGATGTTCCACCGACGCAGGGCTTCGCCTAAGCTCCGCAACGGTATTATCGAGGTGTAATATGGTGGAGGGGGGCACCGCACACGGCTAAAATATCGTATATCAAGTGTGTATAGAGGTGCCCCCTGCCCCCGTATATAAAGGAGCAAGGGGGAGGCCGGCTGCCCTAGGCGCGCCAAGGAGAGGGGGGGAGTCCTCCTCCTAGTAGGAGTAGGACTCCCCTTTCCTAGTCCACCTAGGAAAAGAAGGGGGGAAGGAAAGAGAGGGAGAGGGAGAGGGAAAGGGAAAGGGGGCTGCGCCCCCCTCTCCTAGTCCAACTAGGATTCCTCCTAGGAGGGGGCGCACCACCTCCTGGCTGCTGCCCTCTCTCTCCCCTCAAGGCCCACTAAGGCCCAATACTTCCCCGGGGGGTTCCGGTAACCCTCCGGCACTCCGGTTTAATCCGAAACTTCTCTGGAACACTTCGGGTGTCCGAATATAGTCGTCCAATATATCAATCTTTATGTCTTGACCATTTAGAGACTCCTCGTCATGTCCGTCATCACATCCGGGACTCCGAACAACCTTCGGTACATCAAAACATATAAACTCATAATATAACTGTCATCGTAACGTTAAGCGTGTGGACCCTACGGGTTCGAGAACTATGTAGACATGACCGAGACACCTCTCCGGTCAATAACCAATAGTGGAACCTGGATGCTCATATTGGTTCCCACATATTCTACGAAGATCTTTATCGGTCAAACCGCATAACAACATACGTTGTTCCCTTTGTCATCGGTATGTTACTTGCCCGAGATTCGATCGTCGGTATCTCGATACCTAGTTCAATCTCGTTACCGGCAAGTCTCTTTACTTGTTCCGTAATACATCATCCCGCAACTAACTCATTAGTCACAATGCTTGCAAGGCTTATAGTGATGTGCATTACCGAGTGGGCCCAGAGATACCTCTCCGACAATCGGAGTGACAAATCCTAATCTCGAAATACGCCAACCCAACAAGTACCTTTGGAGACACCTGTAGAGCACCTTTATAATCACCCATTTACGTTGTGACGTTTGGTAGCACACAAAGTGTTCCTCCGGTAAACGGGAGTTGCATAATCTCATAGTCATAGGAACATGTATAAGTCATGAAGAAAGCAATAGCAACATACTAAACGATCGGGTGCTAAGCTAACGGAATGGGTCATGTCAATCACGTCATTCTCGTAATGAGGTGATCCCATTAATCAAATGACAACTCATGTCTATGGCTAGGAAACATAACCATCTTTGATTAACGAGCTAGTCAAGTAGAGGCATACTAGTGACACTCTGTTTGTCTATGTATTCACACATGTATTATATTTCCGGTTAATACAATTCTAGCATGAATAATAAACATTTATCATGATATAAGGAAATATATAATACTCTATTATTGCCTCTAGGGCATATTTCCTTCAGTCGTCTCGCCAACTATTGCTTCTACGACTATCGCTACCGCTTAGTGATAAAAGTAAAGCAATTACAGGGCGATTGCATTGCATACAATAAAGCGACAACCATATGGCTCCTGCCAGTTGCCGATAACTCGGTTACAAAACATGATCATCTCATACAATAAATATAGCATCATGCCTTGACCATATCACATCACAACATGCCCTACAAAAACATGTTAGACGTCCTCTACTTTGTTGTTGCAAGTTTTACGTGGCTGCTACGGGCTGAGCAAGAACCGTTCTAACCTACGCATCAAAACCACAACGATAGTTTGTCAAGTTAGTGTTGTTTTAACCTTCTCAAGGACCGGGCGTAGCCACACTCGGTTCAACTAAAATTGGAGAAACTGACACCCGCCAGCCACCTGTGTGCAAAGCACGTCGGTAGAACCAGTCTCGCGTAAGCGTACGCGTAATGTCGGTCCAGGCCGCTTCATCCAACAATACCGCCGAACCAAAGTATTACATGCTGGTAAGCAGTATTACTTGTATCGCCCACAACTCACTTGTGTTCTACTCGTGCATATAACATCTACGCATAAAACCTGGCTCGGATGCCACTGTTGGGGAACGTAGTAATTTCAAAAAAATTCCTACGCACACGCAAGATCATGATGATGCATAGCAACGAGAGGGGAGACTGTTGTCCACGTACCCTCGTAGACCGAAAGCGGAAGCGTTAGCACAACGCGGTTGATGTAGTCGTACGTCTTCACAATCCGACCGATCAAGTACCGAACGCACGACACCTCCGAGTTCAGCACACGTTCAGCCCGATGACGTCCCTTGAACTCTGATCCAGCCGAGTGTTGAGGGAGAGTTTCGTCAGCACGACGGCGTGGTGACGATGATGATGTTCTACCGACGCAGGGCTTCGCCTAAGCACCACTACAGTATTATCGAGGTGGACTATGGTGGAGGGGGGCACCGCACACGGCTAAAAGATCAACTGATCAATTGTTGTCTCTATGGGGTGCCCCCTGCCCCCATATATAAAGGAGGGAGGGAGAGGTCGGCCCAAGAGGGGGCGCGCCAAGTGTGGGGAGTCCTACTAGGACTCCCAAGTCCTAGTAGGATTCCCCTTTCCTTTCCGGAGTAGGAGAGAAGGAAAGAGGAGGAGAGGGAGAAGGAAAAGGGGGATGCACCCCTTGTCCAATTCGGACCAGAGGGGGGGGGGTGCGCGCCTCCTTCCTTTTGGCCTCTCTCCTCTATTCCCGTATGGCCCAATAAGGCCCAATACTTCTCCCGGTGAATTCCCGTAACTCCCCAGTACTCCGAAAATACCCGAATCACTCGGAACCTTTCCGATGTCCGAATATAGTCGTCCAATATATCGATCTTTACGTCTCGACCATTTCAAGACTCCTCGTCATGTCCCCGATCTCATCCGGGAGTCCAAACTACTTTCGGTACATCAAATCACATAAACTCATAATACAATCGTCACCGAAACTTTAAGCGTGCGGACCCTACGGGTTCGAGAACTATGTAGACATGACCGAGACACGTCTCCGGCCAATAACCAATAGCGGAACCTGGATGCTCATATTGGCTCCCACATAATCTACGAAGATCTTTATCGGTCAAACCACATAACAAGATACGTTTGTTCCCTTTGTCATCGGTATGTTACTTGCCCGAGATTCGATCGTCGGTATCTCAATACCTAGTTCAATCTCGTTACTGGCAAGTCTCTTTACTTGTTCCGGAATACATCATCCTGTAACTAACTCATTAGTTACAATGCTTGCAAGGCTTATAGTGATGTGCATTATCGAGTGGGCCCAGAGATACCTCTCCGACAAACGGAGTGACAAATCCTAATCTCGAAATACGCCAACCCAACAAATACCTTCGGAGACACCTGTAGAGCACCTTTATAATCACCCAGTTACGTTGTGACGTTTGGTAGCACACAAGGTGTTCCTCCGGTAAACGGGAGTTGCATAATCTCATAGTCATAGGAACATGTATAAGTCATGAAGAAAGCAATAGCAACATACTAAACGATCAAGTGCTAAGCTAACGGAATGGGTCAAGTCAATCACATCATTCTCCTAATGATGTGATCCCGTTAATCAAATGACAACTCATGTCTATGGTTAGGAAACTTAACCATCTTTGATTAACGAGCTAGTCAAGTAGAGGCATACTAGTGACACTATGGTTGTCTATGTATTCACACATGTATTATATTTCCGGTTAATACAATTCTAGCATGAATAATAAACATTTATCATGAAATAAGGAAATAAACAATAACTTTATTATTGCCTCTAGGGCACATTTCCTTCAGAAGAAGCGTAGGGGGGGGTCCATTCTCTCTCTTTCAGCCCCGCGTGTGCTCTGGTTGTTAGTACTCTCGTGGATTAAGGAAGAAAATTATGTCGGAAGGAAATCAGGGAAAATGAGGACGCCTATTTTGGGGATAGTAGACTAAAAAAGGAAATATTTGATTAAGGAAGAAAATAACATGGGATATTACGTGATACTTTGGCATTTGGGGGGCCTCCTTGGCGTCGGGGGCCCAGGGTGGCCGCTCCTCTCCCCCTCCCTCCTCAGGGCCGGGCCTGGTCCGGACTACTAAGTGGACATATACAGGTCCCCGTTAGATGGCAAAAGTGGTTCAGACACTGCGATCCAGACATATAATGAAGGTTTGAGGGTCTGCCTTGGAGATGCCCTAAGTTCTAGGTTTTGCTGGCAAGGAAAATGATAGTAATGCTTTGTGCAAGTGTGATGTTTTTCTTTTTGAGATAGCGACAAAAACACTGTCTATTCATTAAGAAAAGAGAGAATTTGAAACATATGTTCTATTGCATCTGGAACGGTTTACCTGCTCTGTCCCAACAGGAGTAATAATTCTACACTGGCATTCTTTAACAATGGGATACCTCTCTACCCCGTAACAATCTCGTAACCTACCCGTAGGTCTAGGATTATTGGCCCCTACGGTGTCTATGTGTATAGATGTGTGACTAAACACATGAACCATATATTTCCTTCAGATGATTGCGAACGGACAGATTTTTCTAATGTTATAGAAAATGGAACAAACCCAACATATATGATCTGATGAACCAACAAAAAAGAAGGCCAAAACCTCCTAACCTCGGCATCCGCTTGAGCTGGAGTCAGTTGCTTCAGATGCAAATTTGTTAGACTTATGAACATTTCTTATGTAACCTATGGACCTTCCTCCTTCCGATCAAAAGAACCCCCCCCCCCCCCCCCCCGCGTGAATTTTAAGGTGGGCTCTCCTCCCGCATAATGTCCAATTAAGAATAGAGATCTCACCTTCTAAGCCCCTTCACTCGGTAATGACCTGTAGATCTAGCAAAGCTCATTAAAGGGTTAACGGCGACGACTGTGGCTTCAGGGCGCTGGTCCTTGGGGGCACGTACACGAAGACTTCCTGAACTTTCATCGACAATGTCAAGCCGGCTTCAGTAGGGAGCGGCGACAAAGACACGTCGACGACTCGTTTTGACGGCGATAGTTGTCGTTCGGTGGTATGGAGGCATGGGTGTAATTCTATTACAATTGAGATGTTTTGTATTTCTGATGAACTTTTATGATAGATACTATCTCCCATCGAAATTAATTGATGCAAGCTCTATACAATGAATTTTTCTTGTAAAAATAAATAAATAAAGTCGGAGCAAATAGCATAAAACTATCACTCAAATGCATGCCATCCAAAGCAAGTTTATAACTACCGATTATCTTAGCACGCGCGTGATCGCATACCAGATAGGCTTGGACTCCATTAGTGACCAGCCTGCCGTCCGCTGACAAGCAACTGGATCCGAATCAGCCACGCATTGACATTTCTTGCGTTGAGGGAGGAGTGCAGGCTACAGAGTGCTATCGTGCGGGAGAGGGACAGCACGTACGCAAACTGATGACACATTCTCCCTCCTCGTGCCAAAATAAAATAAAATAATAGTACCATAAAATAACAAGCCAGTTCTTATGTACTGGAAAAGATTAATTAGCACTTGTTGGACAAAAGGATCTTAGAGATTTGTCGCTGTAAACTCTTTGGTTTTGCTGGCTAGGAAAATGACAGTGATCACGCTTTTTTTGCTTACACGTGCTTTATTAACTTGGTTTTACTCTGTTTTCCTGCTCGGTATCTGCACGCATGTCAGCATATACTACGTAGCACAGGTCACAAAAACCGAGTAAAATCGAGCAGAATGATATCTGCTCCCTCCGTTCCTAAGTACTGTATAAGTCATTCTAGAGATTTTAATATAGACTACATTAGGAACGGAGAGAATACTAATGTATATGCACGCATGTGAGCATGTGTGTAGCACAGGCCACGAAATGATTATCAGCTAGCTAGACATCGATCCATGTTTTGCTCTCACGATGGCGTCTTCAGAAACCACAAGGACCAAAAGGCGCGCTAGTAATCCATAGCCTACCGTACATTTCCTTTTTACCCGAGACCAAGTGTCAAGCTTAAACAAGAGTGGTTTGGCAAGTGGGAACAGTACCGAGGGCGGTGACAACTGACAACACGGCGCGGCTCAAGTAGGAAAGCGTGCACAGACGGACACCCGGGCGGAACAAACGGGTGGTCTGGTCTTTGCAGAGAAACGGACGTTTTCTTGGAGAAGGCAGGACGTGTGGCCCCGTCCCATGCACATGACGGTCACGCGATAGTTGATTTTTAGGGGTTTCGTTGACCGCCTAGTTGACTTGGGTTCAGTGCAGGCCAGATCAGGCCATAGAAAGCACATTTACCATTTTCTCTCCGTTACGAGCATGAATTCCATGAGACCATTTAGATTTCTTGTGGTGGAACCAACCTACCAGGATTCAAGTATTAGATTTAACATTGGCGGTTGTATTTTTCTGGACTTATTTCAGGCCTTTCGCCATGTTTGTTCAGTGGGACGAGACGTTCCCATCGACTATGAAAGCATCTAGGTCGACTTCGTTAATATTAAAATGATATGCCGGCTCAGTCTCTTGAAGATGCTTATAAGGGTAGGATGAGTGTGTGTGTGTTTATAGGAGTGAGTGTATATGCATATGTAAGAGCAAGTACATAGCAGGCTTATAACCGGCCTAGATGACAATTTTGCCTATGTGAAGGAGAGAGACATAAAAAAAAGTGGACTCTAATGCAAAAGCCTAGCTATATGCGTGCTTCAAGGCAGATGCAATAAATGTGAAGAACAAGATAGAGAAAAAAATAGAAAAAGTAGTAATTTTATAATCTATACTTTATAGCTAACCTTATTGTATGCGTGACTATATTTGTTGGTTATCGATGATACAGTAACATCTTATAGCGAGCAGTTGGTTATATTATTAATCATGCTCTAAAGCGTATGCTTGTCTTTTAAAAAAAGGGTTCAACATACGAGACCGGCCTATGCAGGCTTTTCTTTTGACGGGCCGGCCTACTACATGCTAGCTAAATCGACACTCGTCGCCTGCCCGAACGAGCGAGGCCCACCGGATTCTGCGTGCTAGCGTGTGGACCCCGGCATAAGACCTACAACGACGCGCGATCTCACGTCGCCACGCCCGCTAACAAAACCCAATCAATCCGTGCTAGCCAAACACGTAGTACGTTCGTGTTGAGTGATGGCGCGGCGACCCTGGACCCATCTCTAGATCTCCTTCATTCATGTCCAGGCAGCTCGAGGAGGCTCCTTTCCATGGGTGCGCTCGTTTCGGCAAACACGCTCGCTTAACGGTTTTCCTTGCTTGCCTTGCCACCCTTTTCCCCTCGAAATCATGGGGGCCACGGAGCAGCTAGCTAGCCAGGTTGCTTCGTATCGCTTCCATCTCGCATCGCGTCCCCGACCACCGTCGCCACACCACCGCCTCTACCCCCGCTCCGTATTTTCAGTTCTTCCACGGAAGGGTTTAGCATGAGAAATTAACCACGTCGCGTTTTGATTTTGCTCGCCGACGTGCGTGCGTGCATGCTCCTGTCTTGTGCCGGGCTGGTCGCTGGACGCACCGATCGTGCATAAACAAGCGATATCTTCAGACAAGGGATGGTGTCGTTGAATGCTGATTTCATCTGGTACACATGTCTGTATCTGTATGTATGGTATTGTTTCAACGCCAGGTTGCGATGGGTTTTGCCTCATCTATACGCCGTGTATGGTATAGAGTCAACAAGCGTTTCCTTCTCTCGTGTCCGCGCGGGCACGGAGCCCACTCATGTTGACGAGAGACATTTTTTTAGAGGAACGAGAGACATTTGAAAGCAGGCCGATAGTAGTAGTATTATACCAGTATAGAGTATATTGATAACTAAACCGTGTGGTTGCGTTCATAACAGAGCAGATTAGACTTGGGGATTACTGACGAGCTTGCCTGCCGTTGGCTGACAAGCAACTGCATCCAAAGTAATCACGCATTGACATGCATGGTGCCCCCATCGACATATGCTGCGTTGCATTGCATACCGCCCCTCTTATCTCTATCTCTGACGGGGTCTGGCCTGGAAGGAACGGGACACGCAGCGCAGGTGATTCATTTCCCTCGTGCCAAAAACTCGAATGGATCAGCACAATCCGAATAGATAGATATTTATGCTATCGTATATGGCGAGAGGTTTCTTGCTGGAACTCCTGGGGTTTCCTGACATGGACAAAATATCCATTTCCTTTTCCCTCAAAAAGCGCATCATGCGTTGTGTGTGCGTGCTTTCTTAACTTGGTCTTTTTCGTCTGGAAGGGTGCAGTATTCTGTAGGTACAGTTGCTTTCACAAGAGAAAAAGGAAAGATGTGTATAAGAACTACACACACAAGCAAAAATTCTAGTGGTATTGGATAGTGGACGAAGCAACTAATTCCGTCTTGTCAGCACTTTCGCTTTCATCTAATTTTTAACTGAAGATTTTTTCTCTTTACTTGTCAATACTTGAGCTGTGAGGTAAATGGACAAGACAAACCCTTGCAAAGCATTCTCGTTTGGCAATATATGTTGACACACAAGTACTAGAAACGATCCTTATATGTGGAAATATGGCTTATGAATCACTAGAAGAAACAGATGATTTGCAACCGCACGAACACTGAGCTTTTGAACCATTTCTGTTTCCAAGCGCTCTCATGTCATGTCAGGAAGAACGCAGCTGGTTGCTGGATTCGCTCAAGAGGAGTTGGTGGCATTGGAAATTCGTCTTAAGTTGGAACTAGGCCCTGCCTGCCCGAAAAGATTTCTCTCTGGTTGGAGAGGGTCGCATTCTTCAGAAGTTCTGTACAAACATGTGTTGCTGACCGCCATTGAAAATGCACGGTCTTGTATTGTATCAAGGCGCATCAAAAACTTGCTGCCATCCTTGTGAGTGATTTTGGTTCAGATCACTCTGTCTTCACTTGATCAGATGAATTCTGAGGAATGTCGTGTAGGAGCAACCCAAGCACCAAAAATGATGTGCTTCAACTTGTTCGTCCAGGCATGTGTGGCAGAAGAAGCGGCGAGACGTATATCAGAGAACCAAATCCAGGTTGGTAAAGATCATGATTGAAAGGGGTACTGTGGTGTTCTACGGTTGGTGCCTAAAAAAAGGGGGTACTGCGGCGGAAGCAGAAATTAGAAAGTTGGAAATGCATATGACTGACCAAACATAAGAACCATATCTAAATTTGTATATTTGCATGCACTAATGCATCGCCCAGATGCAGAGGCCGGAGGTCATCCTCCTTTTCAAAAGAAAAACTATGTGCTTACTTATTAGGGCATATGTGCTAGCACAAACCTACGAAATGGTTTGCATGTCAAACTTTTGCATTTTCAAGCAGTTATGCCTCGGCATTTTTAACTGAACTCCTAAAGCCTGTGCCTCGTGGTCGTACGTATGAACTATCGTAGTGCTTCTTTAACTACTCAGAGGGATTGTTTTTCGTTACTGAGCCTGCTAATTTTGCTGTTAGTGAAGCAACCAGTGCTGCAGACATCTTCTCCAGATTTTGCAATTCATAATGTTGAAGGGCCCTTGTTTAAACTCTGCGCAAAATGTTTTGTTGTTTCTCCGTTCTGGTGACTTGGGTTATCTTTCTTAGCTTGTTGTCTGAGGTGGGGGTGTGTTCTGGCTGCAAAAATCCTTACGTGAAACCGGAGGAGGGTTCCCTTTTAATAGAACAAAATCAGGAGTTCTAGCTTTATCTAAGTGAGAAGTTTTAATATGACCAAATCTTTCAAAAATATGGTAACATCCACGACATTAAATACATGTGGTACACAAATATTTTATTTTATGAATCTACAATAAAGTTGATTTGGTTTTGTAGATGTTGATATATTGTTAAACAATACGGTTAAACTTTCAAAAGTTTGACTTGGAACAATATTGTGCTCCCTCCGTACCATAATGTAGGACGTTTTTTGACACTAGTGCATTGTCAAAAAAACGTAGATTATGGGATGGAGGGAGTAGTTAATTTTAAATGGATAAATATATTATCGCAAAAGATGGAAATGAAAAGAAATGAAGAAGTTTACTGTGGTGATGCACGAAGGCAAACCGTGGTAGCGTGTTCTTTCTTCTTTTGAGATAAAAAAAGACCCAGTCCAAGACACTCTCAATGATGGTAGAAGCAAGGGGCTGATGTTAGTATGTAAGGAGGTTAGGATCTACTACCAGACTACGAGTGATTATTTCTTGTTGTAGCGGTGTTAGGGGAAAACGGTGAAGTATGACGCTTGACTGCCATTTGTTGGAGAAACTACATGGGATCACAAAGAGCATAACCCACACCTTGCTGGGAGATCTTCATAATAAAGCTAAGCTATCATGGGCAGTATGGAGAGATCTAAGTTACCATGCATGTTACTAGTCTAAGTTACTCCCCACTATGACTAGCCTAAAGGATCGGAGGGAATAAAGTATAAAAAAAAACAATTTGCAGAACGTAGCATCAATACTATTATGGGGTGGACGGGGGCACTTGCCTCACCATGTTGTATTATTCAATAGTTTTTTATGGTTGAGTAGATGTATCTTATTTCCCCCCGAGAGCTTTCCATATTGAGATGTTGAGGCACATATCATAATAGATGATCCATTTCATCTCCTTTGTCAAACTTCACCTTTGGACGAAGCTTCAAATCCTGTAGAATTATAACAAAGAACGCACATGTGATGAATTCAACCAGCAACATTTACAATTCATGACTTGCCAAGTGAATGTACTTACTTTTTGATTGGAAGCCGGCTTAAGAGCAGGAAAGTCACTCAAGACGTTGTTGACAGTGTCTTCGACTAGTTTATGGTCGTACATACAACAAAGACACGTGAAATGTCAGGAAAAGTTTATGAAATAGCAAGGGTGCATGAACAATGAAATTACTCTCTTGGCAACTGTTCAGTATTGCACTGAAACATAAAATCTGTTATTTTCAACTGAAGCATTCTCAGTCGATTGTACAGCCTCCTCCGAACGCTCTGTAGCCTGTTGTACAGATAGTCCATCAACATCTTCTACTGCTATATAATTATGTCGATATAGACAACATGCTAATTGTAACAATTAAACAGATGCTACACTTGAGTTACAATAGGTTCGAACTCAGAAAGTGGCTGAAAGTGTTCCAGTTGGTTTGTCTACAAAAATGTGGATATTTAAGAAAATCAAGAATATAGTACATTTCACAATTTATCAATAAAAGTTGTAAAACTAAAGGAGCCTTGAAAAGGCCGCCATGTCAACTGTAAAAAGGGCCTTGAAAGCTTGGAATGTACCCAAGGATTTGAATCTTGATACGACTACATGTAAGTCAACAATCCATGTACCAGAACCTTAATTTACTTTACTTTACTTCACTTTCTTTAAATGTACTTCCTCTCTTCTCTTTTGGGTTCTCACAAGATTTTGTTGGGTTTCATCTCTAGCCTACACCAATTTGCTTGGGACTAAAAGCTTTGTTGTTTTATTTTATCACACCATAAAAAATGACTAGTTATTATTATTTTTAATTATGTAATTTTATCATTGGCCTATCGATTTGTAAAATGCTTAGAGTTTTGAAATTTACAAAATAATAAGTTATAATATTTAAGGAAAATGAACTAATTTGATTAAGCTAGAAATGAGGTTGACTAATAAGGGAAAATTGTTAGCACGTAATGACCATTGGGAAAATAGAAACGAGATTAGCCCTAGGCCATGGCGAAAGGTGTTGGGGCCTAGGGCCCACTACATTTTATACCTAAATAAATTACAAAAATGTGATTTGATGAACATAATGTTAATACTATGGGGTGGACAGGGCAGTTGCCCCCCTCCCTGCACTTCATCACGTTGTATTTATTCAATAGTTGTTTATGGTCGAGTCAATGTATCTTATTACATCATTTGCATCATATAATCAAATACACATGGTGCATTAAGACATTATTTGCTAGTTAATTTTTTCAATGTTTATACCTATATAATGATTTTCATGGTATGCAATATATACTGATGAAAGTATTTATGTTAGTATCTTATAGTTGTTAGGTCCATAGTACCTCATTCGCATCACTAGGGCCTCAATAATGTAGGACCGACTCCATCTTCATTGGAAGATATGGGATGTGAAGGTGATAACTCACGTGGTTCAGAGGTGACATTTTTTCGGAAAGAAGGATTACCCGTCGGATCTGCATCAAGCGGTGCACATAACCATTTATTAAAATGCAACGAGTAGCGGAGTATGAATAACATCTCAAGTAGCTAAATTAGACTGAGAAATCAAACAAATAGCTACAACCCGCAAAAATAGGACACTGTGCCTAAGCACCTATCCTATTATTGGACCGTCATCGAAACCGGTTGTATGTAGCCCATGCTACCGTCTCCCATCAGTTGCTTCCAAAGTCCATAAGCCCCCCTCTCTTCCGCATGGTGCAATAATGAACACATACAGATCCAGCCAGACACCTGGTAGATGACCTGTGTCGGGTGGTAGGTGTGACATATGCCAACGGATAGCTTATCATAGTGGAAGCGAGTAAAACATCGTCGGTGCCTGGAAACGGGATGAGGCGAAGACATGCACGCCAGCGGATCTTACCCAGGTTCGGGGCTCTCCGTGGAGATAACACCCCTAGTCCTGCTCTGCGGGGTCTCCGCATGGTCACTAGATCAATACAAGTAGCTACAAGCGCTCCTGGAGCTGTTTGGCTAGAGGAAGAAGAAGGGCAAGGCTAGCTCTCCTTTTCTCTCTATGTGGTGTGTGGAATTCTATGAGATCAACCCTTTGCATGGGTGTCCCGGGGGGTTTATATAGGCCTACCCCCCAGGGGTAAAATGGTAATCCGGCTGGGCGCGGGTCCCAGCCGTCAGCGTCTATGCACGCCGGCTTCTCCGCCGGTCATTGGGGCCCGCCGACTGGTGGGTCCCGCCGGCTGCCGGCCTCTTGGCCGACAGGCCGGCCCCACCGCTTGGGGGTTTTGTCGGCGGCTGGTTACTGTTGCCTCGCTTCGGATGACGAGAGCTTTGTTGAGGTAAGCGTGGCTACAGTGTCGCCGTCTTGCGGACTCTCACTGTAGCCTTACCTCGTCTTGTCTCCTTAATGAGGCACATGTTTCGAGGGAGGGAGGTAGCCGGCTATTGGGAGCCGGCCACACCCCTGGCCGACTAGAGGAGGCCAGGCCGCCTTCGGGTGTCTCTCTGGCAAAAGGGGCCCGCCGCCTACGGGCCATACTGGTGCCTGTCGTGGGTGACATCGAGGCCAACACGGCTACAGTGCCGCGCCGGACGGGGGATAGCTGGCCCGTACGGCGCCCTGTGGCCATGCCTGTTCCAGGATTCGGGGATAGTGGGCTGTACTGCGGCCACGCCCCATCCTATCGCCGTTATGTGGGTACAGTCTTAGTGGGTGCAGTCTTGGCCGGCTTCTGGGAGCCGGCTTTCTTCATGGCCGGCTTCTGGGAGTCGGCTTTCTTCATGGCCGGCTTTTGGGAGTCGGTCCTGGGGATAGCCGGCCAGGGGAAGGCGGCCCTATGCTTTGTGTGCTTGAAGGCTTTAACGGCCTGATAGTTTTTCGAAGAGCCAGGGGGAGTCGGTTAGGCTACCCGTGGCCATTTACTCCGACAGTAGTCCCCGAAGCTGGTTGGGCTTCGAGGCTGAGAGGAGGTCGAGAAGCTCGGTCAACTTCTTATCTTGACGAGCCAGCAGCTGGGAGCCGGCTTCGGTTGGGCGCGCCGTCTTGGCAAAAATTTTTAAGTCGGAAGGCGGGAGTCCGTTGGCGCGTGCACCGGGCCGCGGGCCGGTCGCTCGCCGCTTGCGAACCACGTGGCGTCCCTTGGCTGAAAAGATCCTGCCAACCCACGCGCGCGACAAGACATCGCCGCAGGCCGAGGGCCCACCACTCCAACGCCTGGGCCCAGGCGCGGATTTTTTGTGGCCCAAAATCTGTCCGCACGTCTTCCGGCGGCGGTTTCCGCACGCCGTTAGGGCGCAGTAATCGCGGGGCGTGGGGGAGTGGGCGCAGTTAATCCCACGTTCCTCCCCACGCCTCGCCTCCTTGGCTTCGCCTCACGAGGTTATAAGTAGGGGGAGGAGGGGAAGCGGCAGGCGCTCGCACGCTCCTCTCCTCTCCGCCATCTTCTTCCTCCTGCTTTCTCTCGCAGCAGCGCCTCGCCGCCGCGCCGTCCCACCAATCTTCACTCCGCCCTGCAGCTTTGCCGCCGCAGGGCCGCGCTTTCTCCATCGCCGCACTCTTCCTCGCTAGCTTCTCGCCACCATGCGGCGGGGACTGGGACGGCTCCAACGTCCATATGGACCACATTGAGTTCCTCCGCAAGATGCGGCGGTTGCCCGGCGCAGACCGGGTGCGGGTTCGTCTCGCACCTGCGAAGGAGATCACGCCGGCGTCGGAGGAAGGCGAGCGGGTAGTCTGACGAACGAACCGGCCTCCACGGATATCTTTGCTTCGGAAGTCACCTTTTCTTTTCCTTGGGCAGTACCTCCTACTCGCTCGCACTTCCTGCGCGGCATCGGCTTGCCGGCGAGCGCTTTCTTCCGCTCCTTCCTCGACTTCTATCAATTCCAGCCGCAGCACCTCACTCCGAACACGGTGGTGCTGCTGTCCGCCTTTGTCACATTGTGCGAAGGCTTTCTTGGCGTTCTCCCCACCCTCGAGCTCTAGGGGGAATTCTTCCAATCGAAGCTGGGCACCCACATGCAGGGAGTGCCGGCCCAAAGCGGGGCCTTCATCGCGATGCGGAGGCCGGCGGCCGACAACCCCTTCCCCGTCATCACGTTAATCCAGTCGGTGAAGCTCTGGCAGAAGTCATATTTCTACGTGAAGAACGTCGCCCCACAAGGCGACTACGTCAACTTGCCGGCTTACGTAGCCGGCCCGCCGGCTGGGAGGCGGCCCCAGTGGTCCTATCGGGCCGTGACGCTGTCGCTGGCTGGAGCCGCGGCCGTCGCCCGACTGCGGGTGATGATCCAGTCGAAGGGCCTGGCTGGATCCGACTTGCTGGCCGCCTTCGTCGCGCGCCGGGTGCTTCCGCTTCAGAGCCGCCCTCACCTGATCTGTCAGATGAGTGGCCAACTCGATCCGAGTCGGATGTGCACCAAGGACATGCCGCACGAAGAGGTGGCCCATACGGTGAATTATCTTGCGAACTGCAAGCTCTCCGCGGAGTGGCGGTTTGGCAAGGAGCCATATTCCCGTGCACATCCGCCGCCCACAGTATGTTCTCTTTTTCCCTTCTTCTCTTAGTTTTGTCGCCGAGTTCCTCTTCGCCGACTCTGACCAGTCGACACGTCTTGGCAGAGCCCTCCCCTTCGACCGGCAATCGGGTCGGAGATGGAGCGCCGATTCCTCCCCGACCGGGTGGAGCATGACC
This sequence comes from Aegilops tauschii subsp. strangulata, assembly GCF_002575655.3. Classification (NCBI taxonomy): domain Eukaryota; kingdom Viridiplantae; phylum Streptophyta; class Magnoliopsida; order Poales; family Poaceae; genus Aegilops; species Aegilops tauschii. The sequence goes on from NC_053038.3 coordinate 441,131,126, forward strand.
TGGAGGACCACGACTTGGGGGCAGCCGCCATGGATGAAAACACCGAGGCGGGTGGCGGCGAAGCAGGCGGCTCTGGGCTCGGAGCCAGCTTCGACGACTGGTCGGATGACGACGACTGGTCGGAAATCGTCCCCGCCACCAGCCGACGCCCGGCCACGGCGCGGGTTCCTCCGCCGCGCCGCCTGCTCGGGGCGGCGGGCAAAAGCGCCGGGCCGCGTCGGGCTTGTTCGGCAGTCGGCCGAAGAAGCCCACGGGCGGAGCGGCGGCGACCAGGCGGGATGAGGCGGCTGCGAAGGCGGCCCGTTTCCGCAAGGTGGTGAAGCAGCCGCAGACGGTGTCGGCGTAAGTGTATATTCCTTTGTACATTCTTTCTTCTTTTCTCGGTGATTTCTGAATCCTTGTCCTTTCTCAAAAATCAGGGCTCCGCTTTCGCTCGAGCGGGTTGCTGCCGCCTCCATCGTTGGATCGCCGGGAGGATTCGGGAGCACCCGCCGCGTGGACCCCCGCGCCGAGCTTCAGGCGGCGATGGAGCGAAACGCGCGGGAGGAGCGGGAGGTGGAGGAGTTGAGGGCAGCTGCCACCAAGGCGGCACAGGAGGAGGAGGAGGAGGCGAAGGCGCGCGCCGACGCAGCGGCCAAGGCCCAAGCGGAGGTTGCGGCCGCGGCAACAGCTGAGGGGGCCTTGCTCGTCACCCCTCTGCGTGTCGCGGCGCCCGAGGCCCTGGAGCCCCCGCCGGAGGAAGCCGGCGGCGACCAGCCGGGGTTGGAGAGGGAAGACAACGTCGTCGTCCCGGAGAGGGAGGCGACACCGGCCCCGCTGACTGGGGCGGCTCAAGGCAGCCGGCCTAACGTGCCGCCTGCGCAATCGGCCGGGGGCGAGCTGGCCGCGAGGACGGACCTGGTGGTCCAGCCGCCATCGCGCCAGCGCGCGGGGAAGGCCGCATCGGACCCGCAGAAAGCCACGGGCTCCGGCTCGTCGGCCCGGGACGTGGAGGCAGCCAGCGGCAGCTCGGGGTGGACGCCGGATGGAGGGACGGCCGTGGTGAACGTGGCGGCGCAGGACGTCCGGAACCGGCTTCAGTCCCAAGCTGCGGCGCTGAGGAAATACAATGATGAGTTCCTTGCGACGTGAGCGGCCATTCGGGTTAGTCCTCCTATTTTTGCTTTTTTTGATCTTGGTTTCTTCCGTGGGGGCGCGTGAGCGCACCCACTGGGTGTAGTCCCCGAGTTCCGAGTCGGCTGCTGAGCAGGCGGCTTGGAACTTCTTAGCGGGCTTTGTTTTGCTATCTTGTTCTCATTCGCTCCTCTGCCTGACTTGCAGGACTACCACAACCTCCGCGCGGCTGCCTTCAACTCCCAGGCTCGGGAGCTGACCCAGAAGAATGCTCACCTATCTTAGAGCCGGGGTAAGTGCTTCGTCCTTTATCTCACGTGGGGGCGCGTCAGCGCACCCACTGGGTGTAGTCCCCGAGATTCGGGCCGACTGCTGAGCAGTCGACTCGGATCTTCCTTGACGACTTCTTCCTTATTGCTTCTTTCTTTTCTGCCCTGCCTGCAGCGGCCAACGGCAGACTGAGGGAGCAGCTGGGTGGGACTCAGGCCGCCCTTCGCGCTAAGGAGGCCGAATTTGACGCCTTGGCCCAGGAGCGTGACCGCCTGGCCAAGAGGCTGGCCGACCAGGAGAAGAGCCATAAGGCGGCCCTGAAGGCGGTGCAGGATAGCGAGGCCGCCCTCCAAGCCGAATATGAGACAGAGGCGGCAAGTTGGGCCGAAGCGAGGCAGTCGCTGATCAACGGCTATGGCCAGATCGAAGACTTGGTTGACGGTAGGCCGCCCTCTTCTTCGTCCTTGCTTGCCGCTTGCCGTTTGGCTCATTTTCTGACTTGGTGTTTTTCTTTTCTTTCTCTTTCTTTCTTGCGCAGAGTCTTCCCTGGCTACTCTACTGCTGCCAACCAGGTCGTCGAGGCCCACCGCGAGGCATAAAGGCAGGCTGGCGCCGAGATCGCGCCGGACGCTCGCCGGTCACTGGAGGAGCAGCTCTTGGCGATTCAAGCCCGCCTCCAGCCGGCTCACCGCATGCTCCGCCGGCTTCAGCGTGTTGGGGCGCAGGTGTTGGCCGCTCTCTGGCCTGGTGCGGTGATTCCCCGCACCCCCAATCGGACTGCCGACTGGCTGGAGGTGGCGGTCGGCCGCTTGGAGGCCCGGAAGGCTTCTGCGGCTCGGTCCGGCGCCAGGCGGGCGCTGGAGTTCGTCAAGGCCTGGTATCCCGAGCTGAGTCTGGACCAGCTGGTCACCTGGCGGTAGGAGGCCGACACGGAGCTGGAGCCGGCGCGGCCGGCTATCATCCAGCGGGCTTCGGCGATTGCCGACTACACCGACACCAGTGCCTTCGCTCCTGAGGTGGACGACAACGGCGTTGCCCTGCCGGAAGAGTGGTTCAGGCTGAACCCGGTAGATGGCGAGGACTCGGCGGAGGAGATCGACTCCAGCGACGAGGGCGAGGAGGAGGAGGAGGAGGAGGGTGAAGACGCCGCGCCAGATGGTGAAGCGGCCGGTCAGCCTCAGCTTGACCGTGCCTCCAGCAACAAGGCACGCGCGGGTGCACCGCTTGCAGCCGGCGATGATCAAGCTGAGACCCGGCAGTCGGCCACTCCTCCAGCCGGCGGCGCCGTCTCCACCGACCAGCCCGGCTCCCCTGCTGCGCCCTTAGTCTAGTCTGCTGCCTCTACTTTCCTGTTTTACCACTCTTGGAACAGTTTTTTGTTAAGTTTGCACAATTCCACCCACTGGGGGTGTATTCGAACTATATTCATTGCCGGCCTGTTGGGGGCCTTATGTGTAAATATAATTATGCATGCGTTTGGCTTTCCCTTGTTCTTTGCTTTTCATCCTTCGGCTGTTTCCTTTGCTGCCCTTCGTTGGTTGCCGCCTTCCCAGCCGGATAGCTGCTCTGCAATCTGTGGCTGGAGAAGTGCTTGGCCAGTTGGGAGGGCAAGTACTCTAGCTTTGTTGGATTATAGCTAAGTGACTGGGAGGCCGGCCAGCCGGCTGTTTTGGCAGCTGGTAGGCGTGGTTGGAGGCCGTCTTTGCGTTATATAAGTTCGTTAGTACTTCGCCGTTTTTCATGTGGGCATCCTTTCTCCCTTTGGCTCTTGCCAGTCGGACAGTCGGTTCTTCGAGCTGCGACTTTCAACAAGAGAGGGCTCGGGTGCCGGCACACTACTTGTCTGACTTCAGGTAGAACTTCTAATATAACTTAAGGCGGCCAGTGCCCGAGCCGACTAGTCGAACCCGGTGCCAGATAGAAAATCAAATGTAATAATATATTCATGAGTATGACACTCGTCATTCATAAATAAAGGAGGGCAGTCCCCGAGTGCGCCTCGGGGTGCCCGTTTGTCTCATATTTAATAAAAACGGTAGCATGAGACATACTGCTTTCAACTGTAAAATCTTCTCAGGAGGTTTGCGTTCCATGGTCGTTCCGACTCCTTGCCGGAATCATCCCTCTTGTGTGCTCTTGGCTTCTGTGCATCGATCAGGTAGTAGGAGTCGTTGCCTAGTGCTTTGCTGACGACGAAAGGGCCTCCCAAGGGGCCGAGTGTTGGGGAACGTAGCAATAATTCAAAATTTTCCTACGTGTCACCAAGAACAATCTAGGAGATGCTAGCAACGAGAGAGAGGGAGTGCATCTTCATACCCTTGAAGATCGCTAAGCGGAAGCGTTACAAGAACGCGGTTGATGGAGTCGTACTCGCGGCGATTCAAATCGCAGAAGATCCGATCTAGCGCCGAACGGACGGCGCCTCCGCGTTCAACACACGTACAGCCCGGGGACGTCTCCTCCTTCTTGATCCAGCAAGGGGAGAGGAGAAGTTGAGGGAGAACTCCAGCAGCACGACGGCATGGTGGCAATGGAGCTCGTGGTTCTCCGGCAGGGCTTCGCTAAGCACTACGGAGGAGAAGGAGGAGGTGTATGAGGAGGGAGGGCTGCGCCAGGGAAGAGGTGCGGCTGCCCTCCCACCCCTCCACTATATATAGGGGCAAGGGGAGAGGGGGAGGCGCCCTAGGGTTTCCCCTAGGGGGCGGCGGCCAAGCAGATTGGATCTCCCTAGGGAAAATCCTAGGGAGACTTGCCCCCCAAGCCAAGCAGGTGGAGGCTTGCCTCCCAAGCCAGGTGGAGGCGCCCCACCTCCCCAAGTAACGTGGGAAAGGGTGTGGGGGGGCGCACCACCCCTTAGTGGGCTGGTTTGCCCCTTCCCCTTTGGCCCATGAGGCCCTCCAACACTTGCCGGGGCTCCCGAAACACCTTTCGGTCATGCTGGCCATAACCTGGTACCCCCGGAACACTTCCGGACTCCAATACCCTTCGTCCAATATATCGATCTTCACCGCCGGACCATTCCGGAACTCCTCGTGATGTCCGGGATCTCATCTGGGACTCCGAACAACCTTCGGTAACCACATACTATTTCCCATAACAACTCTAGCGTCACCGAACCTTAAGTGTGTAGACCCTACGGGTTCGGGAACCATGCAGACATGACCGAGACACCTCTCCGGCCAATAACCAATAGCGGGATCTGGATACCCATATTGGCTCCCACATGTTCCACGATGATCTCATCGGATGAACCACGATGTCGGGGATTCAATCAATCCCGTATACAATTCTCTTTGTCTATCGGTATGTTACTTGCCCGAGATTCGATCGTCGGTATCCCAATACCTCGTTCAATCTCATTACCGGCAAGTCTCTTTACTCATTCCGTAATGCATGATCCCGTGACTAACTACTTAGTCACATTGAGCTCATTATGATGATGCATTACCGAGTGGGCCCAGAGATACCTCTCCGTCATACGGAGTGACAAATCCCAGTCTCGATTCGTACCAACCCAACAAACACTTTCGGAGATACCTGTAGTGTACCTTTATAGCCACCCAGTTACGTTGTGACGTTTGGTACACCCAAAGCATTCCTACGGTATCCGGGAGTTGCACAATCTCATTGTCTAAGGAAATGATACTTGACATTAGAAAAGCTCTTAGCAAACGAACTACACGATCTTGTGCTATGCTTAGGATTGGGTCTTGTCCATCACATCATTCTCCTAATGATGTGATCCCGTTATCAATGACATCCAATGTCCATGGTCAGGAAACCATAACCATCTATTGATCAACGAGCTAGTCAACTAGAGGCTTACTAGGGACATGTTGTGGTCTATGTATTCACACATGTATTACGGTTTCCAGTTAATACAATTATAGCATGAACAATAGACAATTATCATGAACAAGGAAATACAATAATAACCATTTTATTATTGCCTCTAGGGCATATTTCCAGCAGTCTCCCACTTGCACTAGAGTCAACAATCTAGTTCACATCACTATGTGATTGTAATGAATCCAACACCCATGGGGTTTGTTCATATCTCGCTTGTGAGAGAGGTTATTAGTCAACGGGTCTGAACCTTTCAGATCCGTGTGTGCTTTACAAATCTCTATGTCATCTTGTAGATGCAGCTACCACGCGCTACTTGGAGCTATTCCAAATAACTGCTCTACTATACGAATCCAGTTTACTACTCAGAGTCATCCGGATTAGTGTCAAAATTTGCATCGACGTAACCCTTTACGACGAACTCTTTTACCACCTCCATAATCGAGAAAATTCCTTAGTCCACTAGTTACTAAGGATAAGTTCGACCGCTGTCATGTGATCCATTCCTGGATCACTATTGTACCCCTTGACTAACTCATGGCAAGGCACACTTCAGGTGCGGTACACAGCATAGCATACTGTAGAGCCTACGTCTTAAGCATAGGGGACGACCTTCGTCCTTTCTCTCTCTTCTGTCGTGGTCAGGTCTTGAGTCTTACTCAATACTCACACCTTGTAACACAGCCAAGAACTCCTTCTTTGCTGATCTATTTTGAACTCCTTCAAAATCTTGTCACGGTATGTATCCATTTGAAAGTATTATTAAGCGTTTTTGATCTATCCTTATAGATCTTGATGCTCAATGTTCAAGTAGCTTAATCCAGGTTTTCCAGAAATTCTACATCATTTCTGATCAACAATATGTTAACAACATATACTCATAAAAAAGTCTATAGTGCTCCCACTCACTTCTTTGGAAATACAAGTTTCTCATAAACTTTGTATAAACCCAAAATCTTTGATCATCTCATCAAAGCGTACATTCCAACTCCGAGATGCTTACTCCAGTCCTTAGAAGGATTGCTGGAGGTTTGCATACTTGTTAGCATCTTTCAGGATTGACAAAACCTTCTGGTTGTATCACATACAACCTTTCCTCAAGAAAATCGTCGAGGAAACAATGTTTTTTGACATCCTATCTGCAAGATTTCATAAATAATGCAGTAATTGCTAATATAATTCCAACAAACTCTTAGCATCGCTACGAGTGAGAAAATCTCATCGTAGTCAACTCCTTGAACTTGTCGGAAAACATCTTAACGACAAGTCGAGCTTTCTTAATGGTGACACTTACCATCATTGTCCGTCTTCCTTTTAAAATCCATCTGCACCCAACAGCCTTACGACCATCAAGTAGTTCTTCCAAAGTCTATACTTTGTTTTATACATGGATCCTCTCTCAGATTTTAAGGCCTCGAGCCATTCATCGAAATCTGGGCCCACCATCGTTTCTCCATAGCTCGTAGGTTCATTGTTGTCTAGCAACATGACTTCCAAGACAGGATTACGTACCACTCTGAGGTAGTACGCATCCTTGTCGTCCTACGAGGTTTGGTAGTGACTTGATCCGAAGTTTCATGATCACTGTCATAAGCTTCCACTTGAATTGGTGTAGCTACCACAAGAACAACTTCTTGTGCCCTGCTACACACTAGTTGAAGTGACGGTTCAATAACCTCATCAAGTCTCCACCATGCTCCCACTCAATTCTTTCGAGAGAAACTTTTCCTCAAGAAAGGACCCGTTTCTAGAAACAATCACTTTTGCTTCCAGATCTGAAATAGGAGGTATACCCAACTGTTTTGGGTATTCTATGAAGATGCATTTATCCGCTTTGGGTTCGAGCTTATCTGCCTGAAACTTTTTCACATAAGCGTCGCAGCCCCAAACTTTTAAGAAACGACAGCTTAGGTTTCTCTAAACCATAGTTCATATGGCGTCGTCTCAACGGAATTGCGTGGTGCCCTATTTAAAGTGAATGCGGTTGTCTCTAATGCCTAACCCATAAACGATAGTGTAATTCGATAAGAGACATCATGGTATGCACCATATCCAATAGGGTGCAGTTATGATGTTCGGACACACCATCACACTATGGTGTTCCAGGCGGTATTAGTCGTGAAACAATTTCCACAATTTCTTAATTGTGTGCCAAACTCGTAACTCAGATATTCATCTCTATGATCATATCACAAACATTTTATCCTCTTGTCACGACGATCTTCAACTTCACTCTGAAATTACTTGAACCTTTCAATAATTCAGACTTGTGTTTCATCAAGTAAATATACTCAGCATCTACTCAAATCATCTGTGAAGCAAGAACATAACAATATCCACTGCATGCCTCAGCACTCATTGGACTGCACACATTAAAATGCATTACTTCCAACAAGTTGCTTTCTTGTTCCATCTTACTGAAAACGAGGCCTTTCAGTCATCTTGCCCATGTGGTATGATTTGCATGTCTCAAGTGATTCAAAATCAAGTGAGTCCAGACGATCCATCTGTATGGACTTTCTTCATGCATATATACTAATAGACATGGTTCGCATGTCTCAATCTTTTCAAAAACGAGTGAGTCCAAAGATCCATCAACATGGAGCTTCTTCATGCGTTTTATACCAATATGACTCAAGTGGCAGTGCCACAAGTATGTGGTACTATCATTACTATCTTATATCTTTTGGCATGAACCTGTGTATCACTACGATCGAGATTCAATAAACCATTCATTTTAGGTGCAAGACCATTGAAGGTATTATTCAAATAGACAGAGTAACCATTATTCTCCTTAAATGAATAACCGTATTTGCGATAAACATAATCCAATCATGTCTATGCTCAACGCAAACACCAAATAACAATTATTTAGGTTTAACACCAATCTCGATGGTAGAGGGAGCATGCGATGCTTGATCACATCAACCTTGGAAACACTTCCAACACATATCGTCATCTCACCTTTAGCTAGTCTCCGTTTATTCCGTAGCCTTTTATTTCGAGTTACCAACACTTAGCAACCGAACCGGTATCTAATACCCTGGTGCTACTAGAAGTACTAGTAAAGTACACATTAATATAATGTATATCCAATATACTTCTGTCGACCTTGCCTACCTTCTCATCTAGCAAATATCTAGGGTAGTTCTGCTTCAGTGACCATTCCCCTCATTACAGAAACACTTAGTCTCGGGTTTGGGTTCAACCTTGGGTTTCTTCACTAGAGCAGCAACTGATTTGCCGTTTCATGAAGTATCCCTTCTTTCCCTTGCCCTTCTTGAAACTAGTGGTTTTACTAACCATCAACAATTGATGCTCCTACTTGATTTCTACTTTCGCGGTGTCAAACATCGCGAGTTGCTCAAGGATCATCATGTCTATCCCTGATATGTTATAGTTCATCACGAAGCTCCAGTAGCTTGGTGGCAGTGACTATGGAGAACCATCACTATCTCATCTGGAAGATTAACTCCCACTCGATTCAAGCGATTGTAGTACTCAAACAATCTGAGCACATGCTCAACGATTGAGCTTTTCTCCCTTAGTTTGCAGGCTTAAGAAACTTGTCAGAGGTCTCATACCTCTTGACGTGGGCACGAGCCTAAAATCCCAATTTCAGCTCTTGGAACATCTCATATGTTCCGCGACGTTTCAAAATGTCTTCGGTGCCTCAATTCTAAACCGTTCAACATTACGCACTGAACTATCACGTAGTCATCAAAACGTGTATGTCAGATGTTCGCAACATCCACAAATGACACTCGAGGTTCAGCACATGTAACACCCCAAATTTTTTTTATTTGGTTTTATTAATTTCGTTTTTAGGGGAAGGAGGTTATTTTTTTTAAAACCTCTTCTTCTCAAAAACCTTTAAGGCAAGTATTTTATGTGTTCTTCCCAACATTTACTTTGGTCTTGAGGGCTTTTCATTTAGTGTTGACTCAACACAAATATTTTCTTTGGGAAAGTCTTTGAAATCCTTTCTTTTAAAAATAACCATATGACTTATGAATTGATTCTTCCTCATTCAAATTTTTTTTCTTGCCATGACCTAGGTTGAAAATTTTCTTCCCAAACCCCTCCCTCCACTTTGAGTCAAGTCAAATATCCAATCCCAGAAAGTTCAACCCATTTTGATTTTGACTCTATTTATTTTATCCTCAAAACTATTTCTGTCATTTATTTTGAACCTTAGTGATTTACAAAGGAACCACCAGATCCCTTTTGAGTTTTGGTTCCAAACAAACTCCTCTGACTAGTCCTTAGTACCCCCAACCTAGATCCCTCAAGATCCACTTGTCCACAATTCAAAATTTTCAAATTTTTCTTGCTGCAAGTTTGGACCAGATTTGCCATTTTGGGTGAAATTCATTATTTTTCTTCTCCAAAAATTCTGAGATAAATCAGGCAGCCCCCAGATGCATTGAGAGACCACCTCACCAAAGATCAGCTCCAGAAATTTTTTCCACATGCCAGAATCATTTCATCAAACAGTTGGCATGCACTGTTTCTGTTCAAATCCAGAAAATTCAGATTTTCAGTGTTGGGTTCAGTCGACAGCGTCGTTTTCTTCAGAGCCTCGGCGTCAATCTCACCAGTGCTCGCTCTGGCCTCTTGCTCACTGCTCCTTCTTCTTATCCATCACGCTGCACGGTCCTCTGGACGGTTGCGAGCATCGGCAGTGAGCTGGCAGAGGTACACCGCCCCCGTGAGCGGCCACAGCAACGCTCGCTGCGGCCGCCAGAGAAGCTCAGCGAGGTACAGCGCCGTCTAGCACCGCCCACACCACCAGGAGCCTCCTCGTGGCCGTCCTATTCTCTGGACGCGCTGCAGCACCGTCGCCGTGGCCTGAGATGCGCAGAGCGCGCTCTCTGCCGCCGACGAGCCCGTGAGGCCGTTCCGTCGAAGGCCCGGAGTATCGCCCAAGTTGTACCAAGATTAGCCTCTGGATGGGACCAGTAGACCAATCCGTAGCTGCCCAGTCGCCTAAAACCCCCGTTCGACCGCTGCCTCGCCGTTATCATCGCCGGAGTTATCCCGTTCTCGGCAACTGCCTCGGACCGGCTATAAAAGGGAGCCTCGAGCTCGCCTTCGACCCAGCACCACTCCTACACCTCACCAGAGCCACGCCTAGCTACTAGGGAGACCTCGGGGAGGCCTTCTTCCCCGACTCCGGCCGCCCTGATCCGCTTTGGGCTCCGGCACGATTCCCTCTGGTGAGACCACCCCCGCCTCCCAAACCTTGCCAGCAGCCTCATCATGCACCCACTCTTCTAACCCGAGCCCCAATTTGATGGTTGCAGCCCTCCTCGGCGAGATCCATCACCACCCGAACCACCGTCCACCGGAGTAGAGGCCGCCGTCGACGTGGTGCTCGCCGATGACCAAGTCCACCACCCACAGGTGCGGAAGAGCACCGTGAGTCCGTAGGTACCAACCACTTCCCCTACCTCGCCGGGGATCGACGCCGGCGACCACCGCGGTCCTCGGGCGCCGGTGTGCTCTGTTTGAAATTCAAACCTGACGGGTGGGACCCCCTCGTCAGCTTTTTCTCTTTTTCGAAACGTTTTCTGAAAACGCCTTCGGGCCAAATACGTTTTCTAACTTAGGCGTTTTCTGTCCTTTTTATGAACTAGCCCCTGGAAAGTTTCTGTTTCATTATAGATGGGTCCCTGGACTAAAACCTTAATAACTTTTAAACAAAAGATGATTTTGAGTTTATTCTTTTTCTGTCAGCTTTATTTTTCTGTCTAGTTTTTTATCATATTTATTTTAAAAATATTTGGAACAACTTTTATGCACACTCGGTATTTACGTTAGTACGCGTCCTCTTTATACCGTAGATACCGGAGGAGGTGACGGAGCCGCAAACTTCACCGAGCTAGACACCGACTGCTCCGAACCAGGCAAGCATGTTTGAACCTTTGATATGATGAGTGTTTTGCATGTTTGCTTGAATAGTTAGTTCATGGCATGTTTATATGAGCATCAGTGAGTGTTATATTGCATGCAAGGCAACTGCCAGTATGCTTCGAAACTTGATGTGATCATTTGATGGGAGATAACATGATCATGTGGTGACATGAAAGGTGGTAAGATGGTATTGTTGAAGCATGCCAGTCTTATGTCAACCGTTAAACTCCAGTGTTAACGTGGATCAAGCCACGTTACCGTCCGTCCCCTTTTCGTGCTGCCACATGTTTTCTGCAAAGAATACGGTTTAGTAAGTTGCAAACCTCTTTCCTCGTACACACCAAATAGAGGGGCCGTGATGAGGGTTCCATGGCCCTGGATTAAAGCCCGTCATCCGGTCAGGGGGCATGGGTGTTCCCGGTTGGGACCAAGAGGGGGGCACCCCTTAGAGCGCGCGATATAAATTTGATCCCATGCTACTCGAGGTTGTGGCCTCCCCGTCTTAAAGTTTTTCTTGAACGTTGCCTAGGGTGATTGTGGCACCCAAAATTTTTATTTTTGGTTTTATCCAAAATCTTTTGATTTGAAGAGGGTATTTAAATTTTCTTCTAAAGAACTCTCCTTCTCAAAAAATTTCCCTGATGGTGCCTAGCCCCCTAAACACCCTACCCAACCTCTGCCTCGCCGTAATCGCTCGCCGGAGAAATCCCGTTCACGGCCACCCCCTCGGATCGCCTATAAAAGGAGGCCCCGAGCTCGAACTCGAACCCACACCACCTCTACACACCACCAATACCACGCCAAGCCACTGGAAGAGCCCCGAGGGAGCCTTCTTCCCCAACTCCGGCCGCCTCGACCCGCCACGGGACCCAGCTCGATTCGCTCCCGTGCGTGCACCTCTACCCCTCAGCTCTTGCCAGTAGTTTCCTAGTACATCCACTCTCCTGACCCGCGCTTCAATTTGGAGTTTGCAGCACCCACCGGAGTTCTCCACCATCGCCCGAACCACCGTCCGCCGGAGAAAGTGTCGCCGTCGACGTGGTGCTCTCCGACGGCCAAGTCCACCACCCACCGACGCGGAAGAACACACTGAACCTCTTGGTACCCTCCGATCTCCCTGCCTCGCCGTGGTTCAACGCCGGCGACCACCGCAGCCTTCGGGCGCCGGCGAAGTTTTAAACCTGACGTGTGGGACCCCCCCGTCAGCCTCTCCTCTATTTCCCTCGCAAACCGTTTTCTGTTGGCGCCTTCGGGCAAATGCGTTTTCTCTTTGGGCTGGCGCCTTTTATTCCGAACCGTTTTCTATTTTCTCAAACAAGTCCCTGGTTCTTTTCTGTTTCATCACAGATCAGTCCCTGGACTAAAACCCTTATAACTTTTTAATAAAAGATGATTTTTAATTGATTCTTTTTCTGTCAGTCTTGTATTTTTGTCTAGTTTTTATAGTATTTATTTGGAAAATTTTTGGAACAATTTTTATGCACGCGATGATTTTCACGTTAGTGTACGGTTTTGCTATACCGTAGGTTCCGGAGGAGGTGACGGAGCCGCGAACTTCTCCGAGCTAGACTCTGACTTCTCCGAACCAGGCAAGCATGTTTGAACCTTTGATATGATAGGTGTTTGCATGTTTGCTTGAATGGTTGTGCATGGCATATGAGCATCGGTGAGTATCTCGTTGCATGCAAGGCAACTATCCGTGTGTTCCGAAGTTACCGTGATCTCTGATGAGAGATGACCTGATCATGTGGTGACATGAAAGGTAGTAAGATGGTATTGTTGTAGCACGCCAGTCTTACGTCATCCGATAAATTCCGACGTTAACGTGGACCGAGCCACGTTACCGTTCTTTCCCCTTTCGTGCTGCCACATGTTTTCTGCAAAGAATACGGTTTAGTAAGTTGTTAACCTCTTTCCTTGTACACACCAAATAGAGGGGCCGGGATGAGGGTTCCATGGCCCTGGATTAAAGCCAGTCATCCGGTCAGGGGGCATGGGTGTTTCCGGTTGGGACCGAGAGGGGGGCACCCCTTAGAGCGCGCGTATATAAATTTGATCCCATGCTACGCGAGGTTGTAGCCTCCCCGTCTCAAGGTTTTTCTTGAACATTGCCGAGGGTGATTCCTGGCATCGGAATGTTGAATGGGTGTGTACTGGTTAGATGTGTTTCTCCTAAAACACCGTAAACGGAACTAGTCCTTGTGACTACTGAAATCCGTTGGCTGTGGTTAAAGTACAAACTCTGCAGAGTCAAATCCTTCCGAGTCATCGTGTCCGTGATCAAGGACCATGGCCAATATATCCATATCTATGTCAGTCCCCGGGGTAAATCCCCGGTGAACAAGCTTAAGTGGTATACCCGTTTGAATTGTTATTCCTGTGGATGAACTAACCTTTATTTTATCTCGTACTTGAATATTCCCGTGAAATGAAATAAATTCATGAGCTACTGAATGATTAAGTTGTGAAATATAAGCCCTTTATGTGATGTCGCTCAGACGTCCGACTGTGGCATGTCCGTTATTTACTTTTGATATAAGCCCTTTATGTGATGTCGCTCAGACGTCCGACTGTGGCACTCTTGTCATACTTTCAATGTAAGCCCTTTATGTGATGTCGCTCAGACGTCCGACTATGGCATGTCCGTTATTTACTTTTGATATAAGCCCTTTATGTGATGTCGCTCAGACGTCCGATTGTGGCACTCTTGTCATTTACTTTCAATATAAGCCCTTTATGTGATGTCGCTTCAGACATCCGACTGTGGCACGCACTGTCATTTATTTTCCATTATAAGCCCGTTATGTGGTGTCGCCTTGACGCCCGACTGCGGCATTGTTATATCAGTTGTATCCTTTCGAGGAGTCATTCAGACACTCGATTGGCCCTCAGTATTACTTTGGGATTTTGGGAGGACTACCGCCCGACTTCCCTTTTATTTCCCATGCATTGCCATCTCGTTGTTTGAGTGCGCTCTATTAATCTGTTCATATGCATCATGTTTACATTTGTTATATCTTATGTCCGAACTGTCTTGCGAGTACTTTCATAGTACTCACCTGGCTTGTTGATTTGGCCAGATGTTGACGAAGGCGATCTCATGGATGAAGAGTTTGATAGTGAGTCCGACGCCTAGAGGAGTCCCAGTCAGTCCCGTGCGATCCTGGATGTTGGTCACTTATATTATATACGCTTCCGCCACCCACAATAAGTATCCTCGAGCCTCACTCCGACGCTCGAAGAGTTGTTAGATTCAGGAGTCATGTCGCCCACTTCACTGTGATTTACCCACCACCGTTGTTTCTTTGCGAGTCAGTAGTATGCCACCCTATCCGCCTTTATGTATTATCGGCGTGCTTGTAATAAATCGTTGAGCCGTCTCCGCTCAACCTTGTATCATATTTAGTACTCCTGGTTTTTCTTCTGTGATCAAGACATTGTCTACCAGTGAGGAGGAATTCTTTTCTACTGGTCCGTAAAAGGGATCGGTTTCTCAATAAATATTTTTATTGAAAAGCCGGTCGTGACAAGCTTGGTATCAGAGCCAGGCTGACTGTAGGAAGCCACTAGGTGCGATCGCTAATCGGTTATTAGCGTCTTTGGTGCTTTTTCAGCATTTTGCAAACGTAGCTATTTTCTGTTGGTCATCATAAATTTATGATTTAACTACTCAGAATTTTTGCCTACTTTTGTAGATGGCTGGCAACGGCTGCGAGACTCGAGTGTTCACTAACGTGCCCGAGGGGTTTGTCAAACTCCTCGTCTCCATCACCAAGCTCGCGATCGGGCCAGCGACTCGTCCGGAGTTCACGCTTTACCAGCACAAGCTCAGCGACGACGTGTCTATGCACCAAGCCGTGGTGCAATTCAAGGGAGGATGTTCTGCGTCACGCCACTTCCGTTTTGTGGGAAGGGCCATGCCTACGGAGAGGCATGCCATGCAGATGGCCGCCCCTGAGGCGATAGCTCGCCTTCGGGATATCCTTCCTATGATGAAGACTCGTCGCTACCGCTACCTCCCATGCCATGTGCCATATACTTGTCACTATGCATTCGCGTGCCATAGGGGAGAGCGGGATGAAGCTATCGAGATGCTTGTCGAATACCTCAAAGCTCTGGAGGAATCTTTCGACAACCTCGTGGACGATCTTGTGGCTGCCCGGATGGACTTAGTTCGGGGCGGTTCTGCCAGCAGGAAGGAGCTTCTCCACATGGCACCGCCACTGACATTCGTCTCGTCCTCGGCATCTTATTCACCGGCCATTTTGGCCACTGCTCGCCGTCTGCCTACCACTGAGGAGTTCGACCGAGTCATCGCTCCTACTCCAGTCAGAGCTGCACCGCCTGCCGCACCCGCACTACCGCCTGTCGCTCCTGTGCCATCACCTCAGCGCAGTGCTGCGCGCCTGGAGCCTACTAGGGAGGAGGTGGAGGTTGAGTCTCCTGCACCGCTGGGTCTTACCCTCGGCAAGGGGAAGGACATCTTCACCATCTCCGACTGAGTGCGCTTAGTAGCCGCGCGTTGTGCCTGCATGTATGTTATGTTTTATGTACTTAAGTTTGTAGTAGTTGTGTGCGCTAGATTCCGGAGGAGTGTGCTAGTCTAAATAACATGTCAGGAATGTGTACGCACATCCTGAGTGATGTACCGTATGTTTGCGTATCGCGTGTAAGATATGTGCTAAGCAGTCCTTCTCCGTGCGCAGTCAAATATTTTCTTGGAAAATCTTGAGGTCTTTTAAAATTTTTGTCTTCGCAAGATTTTCCTTGTGCCACACAGTTCTTCTCATGATTTTTGCAAAATAATACCCCAGAGTGGAAAATGTCTCGTCCTTGGACCCGTTCCATGCAAAATCCAACCGAAGAAGTTTATGGAACACAGACCAGCAACAACTTCACTCAGGGACAGTCTAGTCAACAGGACAGCGAGGCAGCCTTATCTCAAGTATGCCGCCTTTTCGAACAAAGCCAACAGCAACACCAAGAGATGATGAATCACGTCATCAATATGGGAAATCACCGTGAGCCATACCAACCACACTCCAAGTTGTCTGAACTGCAGAAGACACGCCCTCCAACGTTTGCTCACACTGATAGGCCGCTTGAAGCCGATGATTGGCTTCGTGACATCGAAAGAAAGTTGATTATTGCTCAATGCTCTGATCAGGAGAAGGTGCTCTATGCACCTCACTACCTTACTGGAGCAGCTGCAGCATGGTGGGAAAACTTCCTACACATGCATCCCAGTGAACACAACATCACCTGGGAAGAGTTTAAGGAAGGCTTTCGTGGGGCACACATCCCCAGGAGCATCATAAAAATCAAGAAAAGAGAATTTGATGACCTCAAGCAAAGAGGCATGTCAGTGACAGAATACGACGGTCAGTTTACCCAGCTATCTCGTTATGCCTACGATGAACATATGACTGAGAACAAAAGGATGGAAAAATTTCTGGACGGCCTGGCGCCAGCATTAAGATGCCAACTGGCCGTACACACTTTCCCAGATTTCAAAACTCTGGTTGACAAGGCCATTACCCTGGAGAATGAGCGCCGCAGTCTGGAGGATATCCATAAGCGGAAAAGGGACAAGACGACTCTTGCTCGCAACAATCGAAGCAAGACTGAGGTTCCGAGGAATGAAGCGAGAAAATCCACGACGACTGCTATGAGGCCAATCAGACAGTTTCATTCAAGGGACAAGGACTTTACGTACCGTCCAGGGGTCACTTGCTATGCTTGTGGTGAAGAAGGGCACTATGCCAAACAGTGCCCAAAACCAAGGAACTCGGCCCCCAAGCCGAACAATGGTGGGAATAATCCAGCCCCCAAGCGCAACAATTTCAATCCCAACAACAATCACAGGAAGGGTCACCTGAACCATGTGACCAGGGAAGAAGCACAGAATGCCCTAGACATCGTACTCGGTACATTCCCTGTCAAGACAGTACCTGCCACGGTTTTGTTTGATTCTGGAGCTTCTCACTCGTTCATTTCGAAGAGTTTCGTTTTGCAACATGGTTTTCCGCTACTTCCCTTGGAAAAATCTATGATCATCAAGTCCCCCGGAAATAAGCAGATCGCTCAGAGTTACTGCCAAGGAGTGATCATTGAGTTCGAAGGACTAAAGTTTCAGGCAAATCTCATCGTGTTGGAAAATAAAGGACTGGATGTCATCCTAGGGATGGACTGGTTGACCACCAACAAGGGATTTATTGACTGTTTCAATCGGACCGTGATTCTCACTCACCATCACAGCAAGACAATAAAGGTTACAGCCCAAGAGAGACCACGGTCACGGCAACCAAAGTTGAACAACGTAGACATTTCAGAATTGAGAAAGGTTCCAGTAGGGTGCGAGTTTCCAGACGTATTTCCTGAAGAACTACCAGGCATGCCACCAGACCGAGAGATAGAGTTCAGCATTGAACTAGCACCTGGCACCACTCCCATCTATAAGAAACCTTATAGAATGGCACCCTCAGAATTGGTAGAATTAAAGAAGCAGATAAAGGAATTACTGGACAAAGGATTTATTCGAGCCAGCTCCTCACCATGGGGTTCGCTAGTATTATTCGCCAAGAAGAAGGATGGGACACTGAGATTGTGCATAGACTATCGAGCTCTCAATATGGTCACCATCAAAAACAAATATCCGATGCCACGGATAAATGATTTGTTTGAGCAGCTCGCGCAAGCCAAGGTGTTCTCAAAGATTGATTTAAGATCGGGATATCATCAATTAAAAGTACGGACAGAAGATATCCCTAAGACAGCATTCACCTCCAGATACGGATTATATGAGTTCACAGTGATGCCTTTTGGACTGACGAACGCCCCCGCATATTTCGTCCACCTCATGAACAAAGTGTTTATGAAATTCATGGACAAATTTGTTGTGGTATTCATTGATGATATTCTGGTATACTCAAGGACACCAGAAGAACATGCCGAACATCTCAGAATTGTTTTGGGAGAATTAAGGAAACATCAATTGTACGCCAAATTTAGCAAGTGTGAATTTTGGCTAAGACAAGTTGGTTTTCTAGGCCATATATTAACCCAAGAAGGCGTGGCCGTAGACCCAGAAAAGGTCAAGGCCATACTTGACTGGAAACCACCAGCCAACGTGACAGATGTACGGAGTTTCCTTGGAATGGCTGGATATTACCGGAGGTTTATTGAAGGATTCTCCACTGTGGCAAAACCAATGACCCAGTTGCTCAAGAAAGACAAGAAATTTGTATGGATGGAAGCATGCGAGAAAAGCTTCCAAGAACTCAAGAAGAAACTAACAACAGCACCAGTTTTGACCGTGCCAGACATACACAAGAGTTTTGAAGTGTATTGTGACGCATCCCGGAAGGGCCTCGGATGCGTACTGATGCAAGATGGCAAAGTTGTCGCGTATGCTTCCAGGCAACTACGGAAGCATGAGGAAAATTATCCAACTCATGACTTGGAGCTAGCAGCGGTCATCCATGCACTCAAGGAATGGAGGCACTTTCTGTTGGGAAATCGTTGTGAAATATATATACGGACCATAAGAGCCTTAAATATATTTTCACACAACTAGAGCTGAATTTACGACAACGACGCTGGTTGGAATTGGTCAAGGACTATGATGTCGGCATTCACTACCATCCAGGGAAAGCAAATGTAGTGGCAGATGCTCTTAGTCGGAACCCCAGCCCGGGCAACGACAGTCCACAAAACTTGAGGCCCGAGTTTCAGCAGGAGTTCGCTAGACTCAACATGGTGTTAGTTTCTGAGGGAAACGTATCAAATCTGGAGATACATCCCACCCTAATGGAACAAATTAAGAAGGCTCAGCAGGGACATCCCAACATCGAAGGTATAAAGGGAAAAATGAGCCTTGGCAAGGCTTCAGAGTTCGTCACAGACAATGAAGGAATATTATGGTACGGGGACAAACTTTGCGTACCAAACATTGAGGAACTCAAGCAACAAATCCTAACCGAAAGCCACACCGCTCCATACTCGATCCACCCTGGAGGAACCAAAATGTACAAAGACATTCAGGAAAGATTTTGGTGGCACGGTATGAAAAGGGATATAGCCGCATTCATTGCTTGTTGTGATTCTTGTCAGCGCATTAAAGCCGAGCATCAAAAGCCAGCAGGGCTACTCCAGCCAAACAGGATACCTGAGTGGAAATGGGATGAAATTGGAATGGACTTCATCGTCGGACTACCTCGATCGCAACGCGGAAATGATGCCATATGGGTCATCACAGATAGGCTAACCAAGGTAGCACATTTCATTCCCGTGAAGACGACCTACTCCACTCAAAGGCTAGCCAAGCTTTATCTCTCCCGTATAGTTTGTTTGCATGGAGTCCCAAAGACTATAATATCCGACCGAGGCACTCAATTTGTCTCTAAATTTTGGGATCACCTACAACAAGCTCTGGGCACGCAACTAGCTTTCAGTACAGCGTACCACCCTCAGACTGATGGACAAACGGAACACGTAAACCAAATCCTAGAGGACATGCTGAGAGCCTGTGTGCTCACCTATGGATCCTGTTGGGAAGAAAGTTTGCCGTATGCCGAGTTTGCTTACAACAACAGTTACCAAGCCAACTTACAAATGGCACCCTTTGAAGCATTGTACGGACGGAGGTGTCGTACCCCACTAAATTGGTCAGAAACGGGTGACAGTCGTATCTTCGGCCCAGACATGCTCAAAGAAGCCGAGGAGAAGGTTAAACAGATCAGGGACAGACTCAAGACAGCTCAAAGCCGACAAAAGAGCTATTATGATCGAAAACATCGTGAGGTCAGCTTTGAACCCGGTGATTATGTATACCTCCGAGTGTCTCCTATGCGAGGCCTACAACGGTTCAAAATCAAGGGGAAGCTAGCCCTGAGATTTATTGGACCCTTCTGTATAGTTGCACGAAGAGGCACAGTAGCCTACCAGCTAGACCTACCCAAAGAGCTGTCAGACGTCCACGACGTGTTCCACGTCTCACAGTTGAGAAAATGCGTAAGCAGCCCGAAGAAGCAGGTATCTCATGAAAGCATTGATGTGCAACCAGACCTCACCTACAGAGAGCGACCAGTGAAGATATTGGAAGAGTCTGAAAGGAGGACCCGTCAGAAAACGATAAATTTTTTCAAGGGTCAGTGGAGCAATCACACCGAGGATGAAGCTACATGGGAAAGAGAAGATTTCCTTCAGGCAGAGTACCCACATCTATTTGAGGATCAGCTGATATCTCGGGGACGAGATTTTTCCTAAGGGGGTAGGTGCTGTGACACCCAAAATTTTTATTTTCGGTTTTATCCAAAATCTTTTGATTTGAAGAGGGTATTTAAATTTTCTTCTAAAGAACTCTCCCTCTCAAAAAATTTCCTTTTTATGACAAATGTTTTGTTTGGTTTCATCCTAGACTTGATTGTTGGTCATGGAGGTTTTTCATCTCATGTTGGCTCAAATGTTTTTCATTTGAAAAAAATATATATATATTTGAAAATCTTTTAAATAATCCTATGGCTTTTGGAGTGATCTTTCCCCCTTTCAAAAATCCCTCTTGCCATGACCTTAGTGGAAAATCCCCTCCCAAAAGCCTTTCCCCATCTTTGGATCATGATATATTTCAAATCCAGCAGTTTGAACCTCCCCATAAAATTTTCTTTCATTTATTTCTCATCAAAAATAATTTCTGCCCTCTACTTTGGCTCTTGGAGATTTACAAAGGAGCTACCCTTTCTACTTTGAGTTTTGCCTCCAAACCAAATTCCCTAGCTAGTCCTTAGAGCCCTCAACCAAGATCCATGAAGATCCACTGGTCTCCCGTTCAAATATTTCAAATTGTGCTTGCTGCAAGTTTGGACCATCTTTGCCAAATTTGATGAAATTCATTTGAATTCTCCTCCTAAAAATCTGAGAAAATTCAGGCAGCCTCTGGGTGCATTGAGAGGTCACCTCACCAAGTCCCAGCTCCAGAAAAATTCTTCTTCATGCCAAATCATTTCGTCGAGCACTTGAAGGGCACTGTTTCTGTCATGTTCAGATAGCTCAGTTAACAGTTTCAGGAACTGCTGTCGTTTTCTTCAGAGCCCGTTGTCGATCTCGCCAGTACCCCGGTGGCGCCTTGCTCCCTGTTCCCTCCTTCTTATCCCTGCGCCGCACGATCGCCTGGAGGTTTGCAGGCGTCGGCGACGGGCAGGAGGAGGTGTGCCACCCGTGAGCGACGGCAGCAGCGGCTTTGCAGCTGCCAGAGAGAGGCGCAGCGGTGGACGGTGCCGTCCAGCGCCGCCCGAGCCACCTGAGGCCGCCGCGTGGCCATCCACTCACCCGTGCACGCTGCCATCCTTCGTCGTGAACTGCTAGGCGCGGAGCGCGCTCTCTGCCGCCGCCGTGCCCGTACGGCCGCCCCGTCGAGGATCGGCGCATTACGCCTTGCCCGACCGAGGTTTAGCGGTGGAACGGCACCAGTGATCTTCCCTGATGGTGCCTAGCCCCCTAAACACCCTACCCAACCTCTGCCTCGCCGTAATCGCTCGCCGGAGAAATCCCGTTCACGGCCACCCCCTCGGATCGCCTATAAAAGGAGGCCCCGAGCTCGAACTCGAACCCACACCACCTCTACACACCACCAATACCACGCCAAGCCACTGGAAGAGCCCCGAGGGAGCCTTCTTCCCCAACTCCGGCCGCCTCGACCCGCCACGGGACCCAGCTCGATTCGCTCCCGTGCGTGCACCTCTACCCCTCAGCTCTTGCCAGTAGTTTCCTAGTACATCCACTCTCCTGACCCGCGCTTCAATTTGGAGTTTGCAGCACCCACCGGAGTTCTCCACCATCGCCCGAACCACCGTCCGCCGGAGAAAGTGTCGCCGTCGACGTGGTGCTCTCCGACGGCCAAGTCCACCACCCACCGACGCGGAAGAACACACTGAACCTCTTGGTACCCTCCGATCTCCCTGCCTCGCCGTGGTTCAACGCCGGCGACCACCGCAGCCTTCGGGCGCCGGCGAAGTTTTAAACCTGACGTGTGGGACCCCCCGTCAGCCTCTCCTCTATTTCCCTCGCAAACCGTTTTCTGTTGGCGCCTTCGGGCAAATGCGTTTTCTCTTTGGGCTGGCGCCTTTTATTCCGAACCGTTTTCTATTTTCTCAAACAAGTCCCTGGTTCTTTTCTGTTTCATCACAGATCAGTCCCTGGACTAAAACCCTTATAAATTTTTAATAAAAGATGATTTTTGATTGATTCTTTTTCTGTCAGTCTTGTATTTTTGTCTAGTTTTTATAGTATTTATTTGGAAAATTTTTGGAACAATTTTTATGCACGCGATGATTTTCACGTTAGTGTACGGTTTTGCTATACCGTAGGTTCCGGAGGAGGTGACGGAGCCACGAACTTCGCCGAGCTAGACTCCGACTTCTCCGAACCAGGCAAGCATGTTTGAACCTCTGATATGATAGGTGTTTGCATGTTTGCTTGAATGGTTGTGCATGGCATATGAGCATCGGTGAGTATCTCGTTGCATGCAAGGCAACTATCCGTGTGTTCCGAAGTTACCGTGATCTCTGATGAGAGATGACCTGATCATGTGGTGACATGAAAGGTAGTAAGATGGTATTGTTGTAGCATGCCAGTCTTACGTCATCCGATAAATTCCGACGTTAACGTGGACCGAGCCACGTTACCGTTCTTTCCCCTTTCGCGCTGCCACATGTTTTCTGCAAAGAATACGGTTTAGTAAGTTGTTAACCTCTTTCCTTGTACACACCAAATAGAGGGGCCGGGATGAGGGTTCCATGGCCCTGGATTAAAGCCAGTCATCCGGTCAGGGGGCATGGGTGTTTCCGGTTGGGACCGAGAGGGGGGCACCCCTTAGAGCGCGCGTATATAAATTTGATCCCATGCTACGCGTGGTTGTAGCCTCCCCGTCTCAAGGTTTTTCTTGAACGTTGCCGAGGGTGATTCCTGGCATCGGAATGTTGAATGGTTGTGTACTGGTTAGATGTGTTCCTCCTAAAACACCGTAAACGGAACTAGTCCTTCTGACTACTGAAATCCGTTGGCTGTGGTTAAAGTACAAACTCTGCAGAGTCAAATCCTTCCGAGTCATCGTGTCCGTGATCAAGGACCATGGCCAATATATCCATATCTATGTCAGTCCCCGGGGTAAATCCCCGGTGAACAAGCTTAAGTGGTATACCCGTTTGAATTGTTATTCCTGTGGATGAACTAACCTTTATTTTATCTCGTACTTGAATATTCCCGTGAAATGAAATAAATTCATGAGCTACTGAATTATTAAGTTGTGAAATATAAGCCCTTTATGTGATGTCGCTCAGACGTCCGACTGTGGCATGTCCGTTATTTACTTTTGATATAAGCCCTTTATGTGATGTCGCTCAGACGTCCGACTGTGGCACTCTTGTCATTTACTTTCAATATAAGCCCTTTATGTGATGTCGCTCAGACGTCCGACTATGGCATGTCCATTATTTACTTTTGATATAAGCCCTTTATGTCATGTCGCTCAGATGTCCGATTGTGGCACTCTTGTCATTTACTTTCAATATAAGCCCTTTATGTGATGTCGCTTCAGACATCCGACTGTGGCACGCACTGTCATTTATTTTCCATTATAAGCCCGTTATGTGGTGTCGCCTTGACGCCCGACTGCGGCATTGTTATATCAGTTGTATCCTTTCGAGGAGTCATTCAGACACTCGATTGGCCCCAAGTATTACTTTGGGATTTTGGGAGGACTACCGCCCGACTTCCCTTTTATTTCCCATGCATTGCCATCTCGTTGTTTGAGTGCGCTCTATTAATCTGTTCATATGCATCATGTTTACATTTGTTATATCTTATGTCCGAACTGTCTTGCGAGTACTTTCATAGTACTCACCTGGCTTGTTGATTTGGCCAGATGTTGACGAAGGCGATCTCATGGATGAAGAGTTTGATAGTGAGTCCGACGCCTAGAGGAGTCCCAGTCAGTCCCGTGCGATCCTGGATGTTGGTCACTTGTATTATATACGCTTCCGCCACCCACAATAAGTATCCTCGAGCCTCACTCCGACGCTCGAAGAGTTGTTAGATTAAGGAGTCATGTCGCCCACTTCACTGTGATTTACCCACCACCGTTGTTTCTTTGCGAGTCAGTAGTATGCCACCCTATCCGCCTTTATGTATTATCGGCGTGCTTGTAATAAATTGTTGAGCCGTCTCCGCTCAACCTTGTATCATATTTAGTACTGCTGGTTTTTCTTCTGTGATCAAGACATTGTCTACCAGTGAGGAGGAATTCTTCTCTACTGGTCCGTAAAAGGGATCGGTTTCTCAATAAATATTTTTATTGAAAAGCCGGTCGTGACAGTGATCCCTGGCAGCGGAATGTGGAATGGGTGTGTACTGGTTAGATGTGTTTCTCCTAAAATACCGTAAACGGAACTAGTCCTTTGTGACTACTGAAATCCGTTGGCTGTGGTTAAAGAGTACAAACTCTGTAGAGTCAAAACCCATTCGAGTAACCGTGTCCATGGTCAAGGATCTTGGTCAACATATCCATATCAGTATCAGTATCAGTCTCAACGTCCGTCTCAGCGTCAGTCTCTGTGTCAGTCTCAGTGAAAATCCCCGGTGAATAAACATGAATGGTAAACCCGGCTGAATGTTATTCCTGTGGATGGACTAACCAGTTTATTATTACATACATGAGCATTCCCTTGAGATGATTTAAATTCACGAGCTAATTGAATTCGAGTAATGAAATATAAGCCCTTTATGTGATGTCGCTCAGACGTCCGACTGTGGCACTCTTGTTATCTACTTTTGATATAAGCCCTTTATGTGATGTCGCTCAGACGTCCGACTGTGGCACTCTTGTTATTTACTTTTGATATAAGCCCTTTATGTGATGTCGCTCAGACGTCCGACTGTGGCACTCTCGTTATTTGCTTTTGATATAAGACCTTTATGTGATGTCGCTCAGACGTCCGACTGTGGCACTCTTGTTATTTACTTTTGATATAAGCCCTTTATGTGATGTCGCTCAGACGTCCGACTGTGGCACTCTTGTTATTTACTTTTGATATAAGCCCTTTATGTGATGTCGCTCAGACGTCCGATTGTGGCACTCTTGTCATTTACTTTCAATATAAGCCCTTTATGTGATGTCGCTTCAGACATCCGACTGTGGCACGCACTGTCGTTTATTTTCCATTATAAGCCCGTTATGTGGTGTCGCCTTGACGCCCGACTGCGGCATTGTTATATAAGTTGTATCCTTTCGAGGAGTCATTCAGACACTCGATTGGCCCTCAGTATTACTTTGGGATTTTGGGAGGACTACCGCCCGACTTCCCTTTTATTTCCCATGCATTGCCATCTCGTTGTTTGAGTGCGCTCTATTAATCTGTTCATATGCATCATGTTTACATTTCTTATATCTTATGTCCGATCTGTCTTGCGAGTACTTTCATAGTACTCACCTGGCTTGTTGATTTGGCCAGATGTTGACGAAGGCGATCTCATGGATGAAGAGTTTGATAGTGAGTCCGACGCCTAGAGGAGTCCCAGTCAGTCCCGTGCGATCCTGGATGTTGGTCACTTGTATTATATACGCTTCCGCCACCCACAATAAGTATCCTCGAGCCTCACTCCGACGCTCGAAGAGTTGTTAGATTCAGGAGTCATGTCGCCCACTTCACTGTGATGTACCCACCACCGTTGTTTCTTTGCGAGTCAGTAGTATGCCACCCTATCCGCCTTTATGTATTATCGGCGTGCTTGTAATAAATTGTTGAGCCGTCTCCGCTCAACCTTGTATCATATTTAGTACTCCTGGTTTTTCTTCTGTGATCAAGACATTGTCTACCAGTGAGGAGGAATTCTTCTCTACTGGTCCGTAAAAGGGATTGGTTTCTCAATAAATCTTTTTATTGAAAAGCCGGTCGTGACAGTGATCCCTGGCAGCGTAATGTGGAATGGGTGTGTACTGCTTAGATGTGTTTCTCCTAAAATACCGTAAACGGAACTAGTCCTTTGTGAATACTGAAATCCGTTGGCTGTGGTTAAAGAGTACAAACTCTGCAGAGTCAAAACCCATCCGAGTAACCGTGTCCATGGTCAAGGATCTTGGTCAACATATCCATATCAGTATCAGTATCAGTCTCAACGTCCGTCTCAGCGTCAGTCTCTGTGTCAGTCTCAGTGAAAATCCCCGGTGAATAAACATGAATGGTAAACCCGGCTGAATGTTATTCCTGTGGATGGACTAACCAGTTTATTATTACATACATGAGCATTCCCTTGAGATTATTTAAATTCATGAGCTACTTGAATTCGAACAATGAAATATAAGCCCTTTATGTGATGTCGCTCAGACGTCCGACTGTGGCACTCTTGTTATTTACTTTTGATATAAGCCCTTTATGTGATGTCGCTCAGACGTACGACTGTGGCACTCTTGTTATTTACTTTTGATATAAGCCCTTTATGTGATGTCGCTCAGACGTCCGACTGTGGCACTCTTGTTATTTACTTTTGATATAAGCCCTTTATGTCATGTCGCTCAGATGTCCGATTGTGGCACTCTTGTCATTTACTTTCAATATAAGCCCTTTATGTGATGTCGCTTTAGACATCCTACTGTGGCACGCACTGTCATTTATTTTCCATTATAAGCCCGTTATGTGGTGTCGCCTTGACGCCCGACTACGACATTGTTATATCAGTTGTATCCTTTCGAGGAGTCATTCAGACACTCGATTGGCCCTCAGTATTACTTTGGGATTTTGGGAGGACTACCGCCCGACTTCCCTTTTATTTCCCATGCATTGCCATCTCGTTGTTTGAGTGCGCTCTATTAATCTGTTCATATGCATCATGTTTACATTTGTTATATCTTATGTCCGAACTGTCTTGCGAGTACTTTCATAGTACTCACCTGGCTTGTTGATTTGGCCAGATGTTGACGAAGGCGATCTCATGGATGAAGAGTTTGATAGTGAGTCCGACGCCTAGAGGAGTCCCAGTCAGTCCCGTGCGATCCTGGATGTTGGTCACTTGTATTATATACGCTTCCGCCACCCACAATAAGTATCCTCGAGCCTCACTCCGATGCTCGAAGAGTTGTTAGATTCAGGAGTCATGTCGCCCACTTCACTGTGATTTACCCACCACCGTTGTTTCTTTGCGAGTCAGTAGTATGCCACCCTATCCGCCTTTATGTATTATCAGCGTGCTTGTAATAAATTGTTGAGCCGTCTCCGCTCAACCTTGTATCATATTTAGTACTCCTGGTTTTTCTTCTGTGATCAAGACATTGTCTACCAGCGAGGAGGAATTCTTCTCTACTGGTCCGTAAAAGGGATCGGTTTCTCAATTAATATTTTTATTGAAAAGCCGGTCGTGACAGTGATCCCTGGCAGCGGAATGTGGAATGGGTGTGTACTGGTTAGATGTGTTTCTCCTAAAATACCGTAAACGGAACTAGTCCTTTGTGACTACTGAAATCCGTTGGCTGTGGTTAAAGAGTACAAACTCTGCAGAGTCAAAACCCATCCGAGTAACCGTGTCCATGGTCAAGGATCTTGGTCAACATATCCATATCAGTATCAGTATCAGTCTTAACGTCCGTCTCAGCGTCAGTCTCTGTGTCAGTCTCAGTGAAAATCCCCGGTGAATAAACATGAATGGTAAACCCGGCTGAATGTTATTCCTGTGAATGGACTAACCAGTTTATTATTACATACATGAGCATTCCCTTGAGATTATTTAAATTCATGAGCTACTTGAATTCGAATAATGAAATATAAGCCCTTTATGTGATGTCGCTCAGACGTCCGACTGTGGCACTCTTGTTATTTACTTTTGATATAAGCCCTTTATGTGATGTCACTCAGACGTCCGACTGTGGCACTCTTGTTATTTACTTTTGATATAAGCCCTTTATGTGATGTCGCTCAGACGTCCGACTTTGGCACTCTTGTTATTTACTTTTGATATAAGCCCTTTATGTGATGTCGCGCAGACGTCCGACTGTGGCACTCTTGTTATTTACTTTTGATATAAGCCCTTTATGTGATGTCGCTCAGACGTCCGATTGTGGCACTCTTGTCATTTACTTTCAATATAAGCCCTTTATGTGATGTCGCTTTAGACATCCGACTGTGGCACGCACTGTCATTTATTTTCCATTATAAGCCCGTTATGTGGTGTCGCCTTGACGCCCGACTGCGGCATTGTTATATCAGTTGTATCCTTTCGAGGAGTCATTCAGACACTCGATTGGCCCTCAGTATTACTTTGGGATTTTGGGAGGACTACCGCCCGACTTCCCTTTTATTTCCCATGCATTGCCATCTCGTTGTTTGAGTGCGCTCTATTAATCTGTTCATATGCATCATGTTTACATTTGTTATATCTTATGTCCGAACTGTCTTGCGAGTACTTTCATAGTACTCACCTGGCTTGTTGATTTGGCCAGATGTTGACGAAGGCGATCTCATGGATGAAGAGTTTGATAGTGAGTCCGACGCCTAGAGGAGTCCCAGTCAGTCCCGTGCGATCCTGGATGTTGGTCACTTGTATTATATACGCTTCCGCCACCCACAATAAGTATCCTCGAGCCTCACTCCGATGCTCGAAGAGTTGTTAGATTCAGGAGTCATGTTGCCCACTTCACTGTGATTTACCCACCACCGTTGTTTCTTTGCGAGTCAGTAGTATGCCACCCTATCCGCCTTTATGTATTATCGGCGTGCTTGTAATAAATTGTTGAGCCGTCTCCGCTCAACCTTGTATCATATTTAGTACTGCTGGTTTTTCTTCTGTGATCAAGACATTGTCTACCAGCGAGGAGGAATTCTTCTCTACTGGTCCGTAAAAGGGATCGGTTTCTCAATTAATATTTTTATTGAAAAGCCGGTCGTGACAGTGATCCCTGGCAGCGGAATGTGGAATGGGTGTGTACTGGTTAGATGTGTTTCTCCTAAAATACCGTAAACGGAACTAGTCCTTTGTGACTACTGAAATCCGTTGGCTGTGGTTAAAGAGTACAAACTCTGCAGAGTCAAAACCCATCCGAGTAACCGTGTCCATGGTCAAGGATCTTGGTCAACATATCCATATCAGTATCAGTCTCAACGTCCGTCTCAGCGTCAGTCTCTGTGTCAGTCTCAGTGAAAATCCCCGGTGAATAAACATGAATGGTAAACCCGGCTGAATGTTATTCCTGTGGATGGACTAACCAGTTTATTATTACATACATGAGCATTCCCTTGAGATTATTTAAATTCATGAGCTACTTGAATTCGAATAATGAAATATAAGCCCTTTATGTGATGTCGCTCAGACGTCCGACTGTGGCACTCTTGTTATTTACTTTTGATATAAGCCCTTTATGTGATGTCGCTCAGACGTCCGACTGTGGCACTCTTGTTATTTACTTTTGATATAAGCCCTTTATGTGATGTCGCTCAGACGTCCGACTGTGGCACTCTTGTTATTTACTTTTGATATAAGCCCTTTATATGATGTCGCTCAGACGTCCGACTGTGGCACTCTTGTTATTTACTTTTGATAAAAGCCCTTCATGTGATGTCGCTCAGACGTCCGACTGTGGCACTCTTGTTATTTACTTTTGATATAAGCCCTTTATGTGATGTCGCTCAGACGTCCGACTGTGGCACTCTTGTTATTTACTTTGATATAAGCCCTTTATGTGATGTCGCTCAGATGTCCGACTGTGGCATTCTTGCTATTTACTTTTGATATAAGCCCTTTTCGAGATGTCGCTTAGACGTCCGACTGTGGCACGCACTGTCGTTTATATTTCAATATGAGCCCTTTATGTGGTGTCGCTCTGACGCCCGACTGCGGCATTGTTAATTTATTTTACCTTTCGAGGCGTCGCTTCAGACACCCGATCGGTCTTCAGCTATTTTATTGGGATATTGGGAGGACTACCGCCTGACTTCCGTTTTATTTATCATGCAGTGCAATTTATTATCTGAGTGCGCACTACTAATCTGCTCATGTGCATCATGTTTGCATTTGTTATATCTTATGTCCAAACTGTCTTGCGAGTACATTCAAAGTACTCACCTGGCTTGTTGATTTGGCCAGATGTTGACGAAGGTGATCTTATGGATAAAGAGTTCGATAGCGAGTCCGACGCCTAGAGGAGTCCCAGTCAGTTCCGTGTGATCCTGGAATTGGTCACTTGTGTTATATACGCTTCCGCTACACCAATAAAATCATCGAGCCTCAGTCCGGCGCTCGATGAGCTGTAAAATTTAGGAGTCTTGTCACCCATTTCGCTGTGACATATCCACCACCACTTTTATTACGAGTCAGTAGTTATGCCACCATACTCCTTGTGTCATATCCGCCCTTATGTATTATATCGGCGTGCTTGTAATAAATTGTTGAGCAACCTCAGCTCAACCTTGTATAATATTTAGTACTTCTGGATTTCTGTATCAAGGATTTGTCCACCAGTAAGAAGGATTCTTCTATACTGGTTTGATATAAGGGTCGGTTTCTCAATACATGTTTTATTGGAAAACCGGTCCTGACAACCTTGGTATCAGAGCCAGGCTGACTGTAGGAAGCCACTAGGTGCGATCGCTAATCGGTTATTAGTGTAATAAGCGCTAGTTTAAGATTTTGCAAACGTAGCAATTTTCTGTTGGTCATCATAAATTTATGATTTGACTATCCAGAATTTTTGTCTACTTTTGTAGATGGCTGGCAACGACTGCGAGTCACAGGTGTTCGCCAATGTGCCTGAGGGGTTTATCAAGCTTCTCGTCTCCATCACCAAGCTCGCGATCGGGCCATCGGCTCGTCCAGAGTTCACACTCTACCAGCACAAGATCAGCGACAGCGTGTCTATGCACCTGGCCGTGGTGCACTTCAAGGGAGGACATTCTGAGTCACGCCGCTTCCGTTTTGTGGGAAGGGCCATGCCTACGGAGAGGCATGCCATGCAGATGGCTGCCCGTGAGGCGATAGCTCGTCTCCGGGATGCGCTCCCTTCGATGAAGACTCGCCGCTACCGCTACCTCCCATGCCACGTGCCTTACACATGTCACTATGCATTCGCTTGCGCTAGGGGAGAGAGATGAGGCTATTGAGATGCTTGTTGAGTATCTCAAAGCTCTTGAGGCAGCTTTTGATAACCTCGTGGACGACTTTGTGGCTGCTCGTATGGACTTCATGCAGGGTTGTTCCGCCAACAGGAGGGAGCTCCTCCATACAACACCACCACTGACTTACGTCTCGTCCTCATCATCCTATGCACCTGCCATCCTAGCCACCGCTCGCCGCCTGCCTACCACTAGGAGTTTGACCAAGTCATTGCTCCTACTCCAGTCAGAGCTGCACCACCTACCGCACCCGCACCAACTCCTCAACGCAGTACTTCGCGCCTGGAGCCTATTAGTGAGGAGGAGGTTGAGTCTCCTGCACCACTGGGTCTTACCCTCGGCAGGCCGAGGGAAGTTTTCACCATCTCCGACTGAGTGCGCCTAGCAGTCGTGCGATGTGCCAGCTTGTATGATATGTTTATATGTACATAGGTTTGGTGAGAAGTAGTTTGTGTGCGCATCATGTAGGAACTCGGAGAAGTGCACTAGCCTAAATAACATGTCAGGAATGTGTACGCACATCCTGAGTGATGTATTGTATAATTACGACTCGCGTGTAAGATATGTACTGAGCAGTCCTTCTCCATGCGCAATCATGTATTTTTCTTGAAAAATCTTGGAGTCTTTAAAAATTCCGCCTTTGCAAAATTATTCATTTTGCCACTCGGTTTTTCTCATGAGTTTTGCAAAAATACCCCAGAGTGGAAAATGCCTCGTCCCTGGACTCGTTCCATGCCAAGTCCGCCGGAAGAAAATTATGGTACCCAGACAAGCCACAATTTCACACAGGGGCAGTCAAGTCAGCAAGGCAGTGAAGCAGCATTTTCTCAAGTATGCCGCCTTTATGAGCAAAGCTAGCAGCAACATCAAGAAATGATGAACCATGTTATCAACATGGGAAATCACCGTGAACCATACCAGCAGCATTCCAAATTGTCTGAACTACAAAAGACACGTCCCTCAACATTCTCTCACACTGATAGACCTCTCGAGGCCGATGATTGACTTCGAGCCATTGAAAGGAAATTAATTATTGCACAATGTTCGGACCGTGAGAAGGTACTTTATGCACCTCACTACCTCACTGGAGCAGCTGCATCATGGTGGGAAAATTTTCTACACATGCACCCCAATGAAAATAACATCACCTGGGAAGAATTTAAAGAAGGTTTTCGTGGGGCGCATATTCCCAGAAGCATTATGAAGATCAAGAAAAGGGAGTTTGATGACCTCAAGCAGAGAAGCATGACAGTGACTGAGTACAATAGTCAGTTTACTCAATTATCTCGTTATGCCAACGAAGAGCATATGACTGAAAATAAAAAGATGGGACACTGAGGTTATGTATAGACTATCGAGCACTCAACATGGTCACCATCAAAAACAAATATCTGATGCCACGGATAAATGATTTATTTGACCAGCTCGCACAAGCCAAGGTTTTCTCGAAGATTGATTTAAGATCGGGGTATCATCAATTAAAGGTACGGACAGAAGATATCCCCAAGACAGCATTCACCTTCAGATATGGAT
Source organism: Aegilops tauschii subsp. strangulata (assembly GCF_002575655.3). Lineage (NCBI taxonomy): Eukaryota > Viridiplantae > Streptophyta > Magnoliopsida > Poales > Poaceae > Aegilops > Aegilops tauschii. Next base: position 441,163,951 of record NC_053038.3, read on the forward strand.
TGTATGAATGTACAGTAATGCCGTTTGGACTAACAAACGCCCCCGCATATTTTGTCCACCTCATGAACAAAGTGTTATGAAATTTATGGACAAATTTGTTGTGGTGTTCATTGATGATATTCTGGTATACTCAAAGACGCCGGAAGAACATGCTGAACATCTTAGAATTGTATTGGGAGAATTGAGGAAACATCAATTATACGCCAAGTTCAGCAAATGTGAATTCTGGTTAAGACAGGTTGGTTTTCTAGGCCATGTATTGACCCAAGAAGGTGTTGTCGTAGACCCAGAAAAAGTCAAGACCGTACTTGGCTGGAAACCACTAGCCAACGTAACAGATGTACGAAGTTTCCTAGGAATGGCTGGATATTACCGAAGGTTTATTGAGGGATTCTCCACCATAGCAAAACCAATGGCACAGTTACTCAAGAAGGATAAGAAATTTGTATGGACTGAAGCGTGCGAGAAAAGTTTCCAAGAACTCAAAAGGAAATTAACAACAACACCGGTATTGGTTGTGCGAGACATACACAAAAGTTTTGAAGTGTATTGTGACGCATCCCGGAAGGGCCTCGGGTGCGTATTGATGCAAGACGGCAAAGTTGTCGCATATGCTTCCAGGCAACTACGAAAGCATGAAGAAAATTATCCTACTCATGACTTGGAGTTGGCAGCAGTCATCCATGCACTCAAAGAGTGGAGGCACTTTTTGCTTGGGAATCGTTGTGAAATATATACGGATCATAAAAGCCTCAAATATGTTTTCACACAACCATAACTCAATTTACGGCAACGACGCTGGTTGGAATTAGTCAAAGATTATGATGTTGGCATTCACTACCATCCAGGAAAAACGAATGTAGTGGCAGACGCTCTTAGTCGAAACCCTAGCTCGGGCAACGACAGTCTACAGAACTTGAGGCCTGAATTTCAGCAGGAGTTCGCCAAACTCAACTTGGTGATGGTCACTGAGGGCAACGTGTCAAATCTGGAAATACAGCCCACCCTAATGAACAGATTAAGAAAGCTCAGCATGGACATCCTAGCATTGAAGGCATAAAGAAAAAAGTGAGTCTGGGCAAAGCTTCAGAATTCGTCGTAGACGATGAGGGAATATTATGGTACGAGGACAGACTTTGCGTACCAAACATAGAGGGCCTCAAACAGCAAATTCTAACCGAAGGCCACACCGCTCCATATTCAATCCACCCTGGAGGGACCAAAATGTACAAGGACATCCAGGAAATTTTTTGGTGGCACGGTATGAAGAGGGATATAGCCACATTCATTGCATGTTGTGACTCATGTCAACGCATTAAAGCCGAGCACCAAAAACCAGCAGGGCTATTACAGCCAAACAGGACACCTGAGTGGAAATGGGACGAAATTGATATGGATTTTAATGTCGGACTACCTCGGTCACAACACGGAAATGATGCCATATGGGTCATCACCGATAGATTAACTAAAGTGGCACATTTCATCCCGGTAAAGACAACCCACACCACTCAGAAGCTTGCCAAGCTTTACCTCTCCCGTATAGTTTGCCTGCATGGAGTTCCAAAGACTATAATATCCGACAGAGGCACTCAATTCGTCTCTAGATTTTGGGATCATTTACAAGAAGCTCTGGGGACTCGACTAGCATTCAGTACAGCATACCACCCCCAGACTGATGGACAAACTGAACGCGTGAACCAAATTCTAGAGGACATGCTGAGAGCATGTTTTCTCACCTATGGAACCAGTTGGGAGGAAAGCTTGCCATATGCCAAGTTCGCATACAACAACAGTTACCAAGCCAGTCCACAAATGGCACCTTTTGAAGCCTTGTACGGGCGGAGATGTCGTACTCCATTAAATTGGTCAGAAACAGGAGACAGTCGTATCTTCGGGCCAGACATGCTTAAGGAAGCCGAGGAGAAAGTTAGACTAACCAGGGACCGACTCAAGACAGCTCAAAGCCGACAAAAGAGTTATTACGATCGAAAGCATCGTGAAGTTAGCTTTGAACCCGGTGAATATGTGTATCTACGAGTATCTCCTATGAGGGGCCTGCAACGGTTCAAAGTTAAAGGAAAGCTAGCCCCAAGATTTATTGGAACCTTCTGTGTAGTTGCACGAAGAGGCACAGTAGCCTACCAGCTAGACCTACCCAAAGAGCTGTCAGACGTCCACGACGTGTTCCACGTCTCACAGTTAAGGAAATGTGTAAGCAACCCCGAGAAGCAGGTGTCTCATGAGAACATTGACGTGCAACCAGACCTCACCTACATGGAACGTCCAATAAAAATACTGGAGGAGTCTGAAAGGAGGACCCGTCAGAAAACAATTAAGTTTTTCAAGGTTCAGTGGAGCAATCACACCGTGGATGAAGCAACATGGGAAAGAGAGGATTTTCTTCGGACAGAGTACCCACACCTATTTAAGGATCAGCTGAAATCTCGGGGACGAGATTTTTCCTAAGGGGGTAGGTGTTGTAACACCCCAGAAAATTTTTATTTGGTTTTATTAATTTCCTTTCTAGGGGAAGGAGGTTATTTTTTTTTTAAAACCTCTTCTTCTCAAAAACCTTTAAGGCAAGTATTTTATGTGTTCTTCCCAACATTTACTTTGGTCTTGAGGGCTTTTCATTTAGTGTTGACTCAACAGAAATATTTTCTTTGGGAAAGACTTTGAAATCCTTTCTTTTAAAAATAACCATATGACTTATGAATTGATTCTTCCTCATTCAAATTTGTTTTCTTGCCATGACCTAGGTTGAAAATTTTCTTCCAAAACCCCTCCCTCCACTTTGAGTCAAGTCAAATATCCAATCCCAGCAAGTTCAACCCATTTTGATTTTGACTCTATTTATTTTATCCTCAAAACTATTTTTGTCATTTATTTTGAACCTTAGTGATTTACAAAGGAACCACCAGATCCCTTTTGAGTTTGGGTTCCAAACAAACTCCTCTGACTAGTCCTTAGTACCCCCAACCTAGATCCCTCAAGATCCACTTGTCCACAATTCAAAATTTTCAAATTTTGCTTGCTGCAAGTTTGGACCAGATTTGCCATTTTGGGTGAAATTCATTATTTTTCTTCTCCAAAAATTCCGAGATAAATCAGGCAGCCCCCAGATGCATTGAGAGACCACCTCACCAAAGATTAGCTCCAGAAATTTTTTCCACATGCCAGAATCATTTCATCGAACAGTTGGCATGCACTGTTTCTGTTCAAATTCAGAAAATTCAGAGTTTCAGTGTTGGGTTCAGTCGACAGCGTCGTTTTCTTCAGAGCCTCGGCGTCAATCTCACCAGTGCTCGCTCTGGCCTCTTGCTCACTGCTTCTTCTTCTTATCCATCACGCGGCACGGTCGTCTGGACGGTTGCGAGCGTCGGCGGTGAGCTGGCAGAGGTACACCGCCCCCGTGAGCGGCCACAGCAACGCTCGCTGCGGCCGCCAGAGAAGCTCAGGGAGGTACGGCGCCGTCCAGCACCGCCCACACCACCAGGAGCCTCCGCGTGGCCGTCCTCTTCTCTGGACGCGCTGCAGCACCGTCGCCGTGGCCTGAGATACGCAGAGCGTGCTCTCTGCCGCCGACGAGCCCGTGAGGCCGTTCCGTCGAAGGCCTGGAGTATCGCCCAAGTTGTACCAAGATTAGCCTCTGGATGGGACCAGTAGACCAATCCGTAGCTGCCCAGTCGCCTAAAACCCCCGTTCGACCGCGGCCTCGCCGTAATCATCGCCGGAGTTATCCCGTTCTCGGCAACCGCCTCGGACCGGCTATAAAAGGGAGCCTCGAGCTCGCCTTCGACCCAGCACCACTCCTACACCTCACCAGAGCCACGCCTAGCTACTAGGGAGACCTCGGGGGGGCCTTCTTCCCCGACTCCGGCCGCCCCGATCCGCTTTGGGCTTCGGCACGATTCCCTCTGGTGAGACCACCCCCGCCTCCCAAACCTTGCCAGCAGCCTCATCATGCACCCACTCTTCTAACCCGAGCCCCAATTTGATGGTTGCAGCCCTCCTCGGCGAGATCCATCACCACCCGAACCACCGTCCGCCAGAGTAGAGGCCGCCGTCGACGTGGTGCTCGCCGACGACCAACTCCACCACCCACAGGTGCGGAAGAGCACGGTGAGTCCGTAGCTACCAACCACTTCCCCTACCTCGCCGGGGATCGACGCCGGCGGCCACCGCGGTCCTCGGGCGCCGGTGTGCTCTGTTTGAAATTCAAACCTGACGGGTGGGACCCCCTCGTCAGCTTTTTCTCTTTTTCGAAACGTTTTCTGAAAACGCCTTCGGGCAAAATACGTTTTCTAACTGAGGCGTTTTCTGTCCTTTTTATGAACTAGCCCCTGGAAAGTTTCTGTTTCATTACAGATGGGTCCCTGGACTAAAACCTTAATAACTTTTAAACAAAAGATGATTTTGAGTTGATTCTTTTTCTGTCAGCTTTATTTTTCTATCTAGTTTTTTATCATATTTATTTGAAAAATATTTGGAACAACTTTTATGCACACTCGGTATTTACGTTAGTATGCGTTCTCTTTATACCGTAGATACCGGAGGAGGTGACGGAGCCGCAAACTTCACCGAGCTAGACACCGACTGCTCCGAACCAGGCAAGCATGTTTGAACCTTTGATATGATGAGTGTTTTGCATGTTTGCTTGAATAGTTAGTTCATGGCATGTTTATATGAGCATCAGTGAGTGTTATATTGCATGCAAGGCAACTACCAGTATGCTTCGAAACTTGACGTGATCATTTGATGGGAGATAACATGATCATGTGGTGACATGAAAGGTGGTAAGATGGTATTGTTGAAGCATGCCAGTCTTATGTCAACCATTAAACTCCAGTGTTAACGTGGATCAAGCCACGTTACCGTCCGTCCCCTTTTCGTGCTGCCACATGTTTTCTACAAAGAATACGGTTTAGTAAGTTGCAAACCTCTTTCCTCGTACACACCAAATAGAGGGGCCATGATGAGGTTTCCATGGCCCTGGATTAAAGCCCGTCATCCGGTCAGGGGGCATGGATGTTTCCGGTTGGGACCGAGAGGGGGGCACCCCTTAGAGCGCGCGATATAAATTTGATCCCATGCTACTCGAGGTTGTGGCCTCCCCGTCTTAAAGTTTTTCTTGAACGTTGCCTAGGGTGATCCCTGGCAGCGGAATGTGCAATGGGTGTGTACTGGTTAGATGTGTTTCTCCTAAAATACCGTAAACGGAACTAGTCCTTTGTGACTACTGAAATCCGTTGGCTGTGGTTAAAGAGTACAAACTCTGCAGAGTCAAAACCCATCCGAGTAACCGTGTCCATGGTCAAGGATCTTGGTCAACATATCCATATCAGTATCAGTATCAGTCTCAACGTCCGTCTCAGCGTCAGTCTCTGTGTCAGTCTCAGTGAAAATCCCCGGTGAATAAACATGAATGGTAAACCCGGCTGAATGTTATTCCTGTGGATGGACTAACCAGTTTATTATTACATACATGAGCATTCCCTTGAGATGATTTAAATTCATGAGCTACTTGAATTCGAATAATGAAATATAAGCCCTTTATGTGATGTCGCTCAGACGTCCGACTCTGGCACTCTTGTTATTTACTTTTGATATAAGCCCTTTATGTGATGTCGCTCAGACGTCCGACTGTGGCACTCTTGTTATTTACTTTTGATATAAGCCCTTTATGCGATGTCGCTCAGACGTCCGATTGTGGCACTCTTGTTATTTACTTTTGATATAAGCCCTTTAGGTGATGTCGCTCAGACGTCCGACTGTGGCACTCTTATTTACTTTTGATATAAGCCCTTTATGTGATGTCGCTCAGACGTCCGACTGTGGCACTCTTGTTATTTACTTTTGATATAAGCCCTTTATGTGATGTCGCTCAGACGTCCGACTGTGGCACTCTTGTTATTTACTTTGATATAAGCCCTTTATGTGATGTCGCTCAGACGTCCGACTGTGGCATTCTTGCTATTTACTTTTGATATAAGCCCTTTTCGAGATGTCGCTTAGACGTCCGACTGTGGCACGCACTGTTGTTTATATTTCAATATGAGCCCTTTATGTGGTGTCGCTCTGATGCCCGACTGCGGCATTGTTAATTTATTTTACCTTTCGAGGCATCGCTTCAGACACCCAATCAGTCTTCAGCTATTTTATTGGGATTTCGGGAGGACTACCGCCTGACTTCCTTTTTATTTATCGTGCAGTGCAATTTATTATCTGAGTGCGCATTACTAATCTGCTCATGTGCATCATGTTTGCATTTGTTATATCTTATGTCCAAACTGTCTTGCGAGTACATTCAAAGTACTCACCTGGCATGTTGATTTGGCCAGATGTTGACGAAGGCGATCTTATGGATGAAGAGTTCGATAGCGAGTCCGACGCCTAGAGGAGTCCCAGTCAGTTCCGTGCGATCCTGGAATTGGTCACTTGTGTTATATACGCTTCCGCTACCCCAATAAAATCATCGAGCCTCACTCCGGCGCTCGATGAGCTGTAAAATTTAGGAGTCTTGTCACCCATTTCGCTGTGACATATCCACCACCACTTTTATTGCGAGTCAGTAGTTATGCCACCATACTCCTTGTGTCATATCCGCCCTTATGTATTATATCGGCGTGCTTGTAATAAATTGTTGATCAACCTCAGCTCAACCTTGTATAATATTTAGTACTTCTGGATTTCTGTATCAAGGATTTGTCCACCAGTAAGAAGGATTCTTCTATACTGGTTTGATATAATTGTCGGTTTCTCAATAAATGTTTTATTGGAAAACCGGTCCTGACAGCACACCGAGCGGTGCATTAAGGACATAAGCCTTCTGTGCAGCAATGAGGACAATCCTCAGTTTACGGACCTAGTCCGCATAATTGCTACTATCAACTTTCAACTAAATTTTCTCTAGGAACATATCTTAAATAGTAGAACTAAAGCGTAAGCTACGACATAATTTGCAAAGACCTTTTGACTATGTTCATGATAATTAAGTTCATCTAATTATTTAATGAACTCCCACTCAGATAGACATCCCTCTAGTCATCTAAGTGATACATGATCCGAGTCAACTAGGCCGTGTCCGATCATCACGTGAGACGGACTAGTCATCATCGGTGAACATCTCCATGTTGATCGTATCTAATATACGACTCATATTCGACCTTTCGGTCTCTTGTGTTCCGAGGCCATGTCTGTACATGCTAGGCTCGTCAAGTCAACCTAAGTGTTTCGCATGTGTAAATCTGGCTTACACCCGTTGTATGCGAACGTTAGAATCTATCACACCCGATCATCACGTGGTGCTTCGAAACAACGAACCTTCGCAACGGTGCACAGTTAGGGGGAACACGTCTCTTGAAATTTTAGTGAGGGATCATCTTATTTATGCTACCATCGTTCTAAGCAAATAAGATGTAAACATGACAAACATCACATGCAAATCATAAAGTGACATGATATGGCCAATATCATCTTGCGTCTTTGATCTCCATCTTCGAGGCGCGGCATGATCACCTTCGTCACCGGCATGACACCATGATCTCCATCATCATGATCTCCATCATCGTGTCTTCATGAAGTTGTCTCGCCAACTATTACTTCTACTACTATGGCTAACGGTTAGCAATAAAGTAAAGTAATTACATGGCGTTTTCATTGACACGCAGGTCATACAATAAATTAAGACAACTCCTATGGCTCCTGCCGGTTGTCATACTCATCGACATGCAAGTCGTGATTCCTATTACAAGAACATGATCAATCTCATACATCACATATATAATTCATCACATCCTTTTGGCCATATCACATAACATAGCATACCCTGCAAAAACAAGTTAGACGTCCTCTAATTGTTGTTGCATGTTTTACATGGCTGCTATGGGTTTCTAGCAAGAACGTTTCTTACCTACACAAAAGCCACAACGGTGATATGCCAATTTCTGTTTACCCTTCATAAGGACCCTCTTCATCGAATCCGATCCAACTAAAGTGGGAGAGACAGACACCTGCTAGCCACCTTATGCATCAAGTGCATGTCAGTCGGTGGAACCTGTCTCACATAAGAGTACGTGTAAGGTCGGTCCGGGCCGCTTCATCCCACAATGCCGCCAAATCAAGATAAGACTAGTAACGGCAAGCAAGTTGAACAAATCATCGCCCACAACTACTTTGTGTTCTACTCGTGCATAGAATCTACGCATAGACCTAGCTCATGATGGCACTGTTGGGGAACGTAGCAATAATTCAAAATTTTCCTACGTGTCACCAAGACCAATCTAGGAGATGCTAGCAACGAGAGAGAGGGAGTGCATCTTCATACCCTTGAAGATCGCTAAGCGGAAGCGTTACAAGAACGCGGTTGATGGAGTCGTACTCGCGGCGATTCAAATCGCGGAAGATCCGATCTAGCGCCGAACGGACGGCGCCTCCGCGTTCAACACACGTACAGCCCGGGGACGTCTCCTCCTTCTTGATCCAGCAAGGGGAGAGGATAAGTTGAGGGAGAACTCCAGCAGCACGACGGCATGGTGGCAATGGAGCTCGTGGTTCTCCGGCAGGGCTTCGCTAAGCACTACGGAGGAGAAGGAGGAGGTGTATGAGGAGGGAGGGCTGCGCCAGGGAAGAGGTGCGGCTGCCCTCCCACCCCTCCACTATATATAGGGGCAAGGGGAGAGGGGGAGGCGCCCTAGGGTTTCCCCTAGGGGGCGGCGGCCAAGCAGATTGGATCTCCCTAGGGAAAATCCTAGGGAGACTTGCCCCCCAAGCCAAGCAGGTGGAGGCTTGCCTCCCAAGCCAGGTGGAGGCGCCCCACCTCCCCAAGTAACGTGGGAAAGGGTGTGGGGGGCGCACCACCCCTTAGTGGGCTGGTTTGCCCCTTCCTCTTTGGCCCATGAGGCCCTCCAACACTTGCCGGGGCTCCCGAAACACCTTTCGGTCATGCTGGCCATAACCTGGTACCCCCGGAACACTTCCGGACTCCAATACCCTTCGTCCAATATATCGATCTTCACCGCCGGACCATTCCGGAACTCCTCGTGATGTCCGGGATCTCATCCGGGACTCCGAACAACCTTCGGTAACCACATACTATTTCCCATAACAACTCTAGCGTCACCGAACCTTAAGTGTGTAGACCCTACGGGTTCGGGAACCATGCAGACATGACCGAGACACCTCTCCGGCCAATAACCAATAGCGGGATCTGGATACCCATATTGGCTCCCACATGTTCCACGATGATCTCATCGGATGAACCATGATGTCGGGGATTCAATCAATCCCGTATACAATTCTCTTTGTCTATCGGTATGTTACTTGCCCGAGATTCGATCGTCGGTATCCCAATACCTCGTTCAATCTCGTTACCGGCAAGTCTCTTTACTCATTCCGTAATGCATGATCCCGTGACTAACTACTTAGTCACATTGAGCTCATTATGATGATGCATTACCGAGTGGGCCCAGAGATACCTCTCCGTCATACGGAGTGACAAATCCCAGTCTCGATTCGTACCAACCCAACAGACACTTTCGGAGATACCTGTAGTGTACCTTTATAGCCACCCAGTTATGTTGTGACGTTTGGTACACCCAAAGCATTCCTACGGTATCCGGGAGTTGCACAATCTCATGGTCTAAGGAAATGATACTTGACATTAGAAAAGCTCTTAGCAAACGAACTACACGATCTTGTGCTATGCTTAGGATTGGGTCTTGTCCATCACATCATTCTCCTAATGATGTGATCCCGTTATCAATGACATCCAATGTCCATGGTCAGGAAACCATAACCATCTATTGATCAACGAGCTAGTCAACTAGAGGCTTACTAGGGACATGTTGTGGTCTATGTATTCACACATGTATTACGGTTTCCAGTTAATACAATTATAGCATGAACAATAGACAATTATCATGAACAAGGAAATACAATAATAACCATTTTATTATTGCCTCTAGGGCATATTTCCAACACCGAGAGCTTGTGCTGGCTGGCTGTTCGCTGGATCAGCCGGAGCACAAGGTCGCCCTCTTGGAAGGATCTTGGCTTGACCTTTCGGTTGTGGTAACGGCGCAAACCCTGCTGGTAGATGGCGGACCAGCTGAGTGCTAACAGCCGGCCTTCTTCCTGCAGGTTGACGCCGTCTTCTCGTGCTTCTTTGGCCTCCGACTCCGTGTACATGGTGACCCGAGGCGAGTCGAACTCGATGTCAGTTGGGATGACAGCCTCAGCACCATACACAAGGAAGAACAGAGTGAAGCCGGTTGACTCGTTTGGGGTAGTACGCAGACTCCAGAGGATAGCCGGCAGCTCGTCGAGCCAGCAGTCGGCCGAGCGCTCCAGTGGTACGACCAGTCGGGGCTTGATGCCGAAGAGGATGATACCGTTTGCTCGCTCGACCTGGCTGTTTGACTGCGGGTGGGCAACGGACGCTAAGTCCAGTCGGATGCCCTGTGTCGCGCAGAAACGTGCCAGTGCTCCCTTGGCAAAGTTTGTGCCGTTGTCGGTGATGATGCTGTGTGGCACGCCATACCGAGTAGTGATGTCGGCAATGAATGTCACGGCAGTCGGCCCGTTCAGCTTCTTGATCGGTTTCGCTTCGATCCACTTGGTAAATTTGTCCACGGCGACAAGCAGGTGTGTCAAGCCGCCGCGGGCTGTCTTGAATGGGCCCACCATGTCCAGCCCCCAGACGGCAAAGGGCCAGGTGAGGGGGATGGTCTTGAGTGCAGAAGCCGGCAGGTGTTGCTTGGAACTGAAGACTTGGCATCCTTTGCAGCATTTGACTATCTGTTTGGCATCTTCCAAAGCAGTCGGCCAGAAGAAACCATGGCGGAAAGCTTTGGCCACAAGTGATCTCGAGGCTGCGTGGTGGCCGCATTCGCCTTGGTGGATATCCTTGAGGATTGCTACACCCTTCTCTGGCTCGACGCAGTGCTAGAAGACTCCAGTGACGCTGCGCTTGACAAGTTCTCTGTTTATTATTGCATATGCTCCGGCTCGGTGTTGCACTAGTCTTGCCGAGATCTTATCAGTCGGCAGCTCTCTGTTGACTAGGAAGTTGAGGATGGGCTGGGCCCATGATGGAGCTGTGACTTCTTCTACTGTTAGTACGACCACTGTGACTCGGGTGGGTGGGTTGGGTGGTGGAGAGTTGGAGTCGGCCACCGCTTCTTGTGTCGCTGCAGTCCCCGAGCCGGGTGCGACTACGACAGTCCGCAGGCCGCTTGTCAAAGTCCCCGAACCGCCTGCTGGGTTCCTCCAGTCGGGTCCGGCTGCATCGGGGGCGGGCGGTACGAAGATAGAGTCTGACTCTGGAGATGGCTTGATAGACGGTTTGAGGAGGCGCTGGAGAGAGACACCGGTTGGTATAGCCGGTCGGGTGGAGCCGATTCGTGCTAGGGCATCTGCTTGCTCGTTGTCGGCCCGTGGTACGTGAAGGAACTCACACCCTTCGAAGTACCCACTGATCTGCTGGACGAGGAACCGATAGCTCGCCATGTTTGCATCCTTGGCGTCCCAGTCGCCAGATGACTGCTGGACCACCAAGTCTGAGTCGCCATAACACAGGATCCGGCGTATGCCGAGCTCTTTGGCTAGCCGGAGCCTGTGTATGAGCGCCTCATATTCAGCCACGTTGTTGGAGGCGGCAAAGTGGATTTTCAGCGTGTATCTGAGCTTGTCGCCTTTGGGAGAGGTGAGGACGATGCCGGCTCCCAAGCCGGTGCGCATCTTGGACCCGCCGAAGTGCATCCGCCAATGAGTAGAATCGGGAGCCGGCGGTAAGTACTGGGTCTCGGCCCAGTCGACGAGGAAGTCGGCCAATGCTTGGGACTTGATGGCGGTGCGGGGCTGGTAGAAGATTGTGTAAGGCGCCAGCGTAATGGCCCATTTAGCCACACGGCCGGATGCATCCCGGCTGCCTATGATCTCGGTAAGCGGGGCGGTGCATACGACCGTGATGGGATGCTCTTGAAAGTAGGGCTGCAGCTTCTTGGTGGCGAAGTACACTCCATAGCACATCTTCTGGTAGTGTGGGTAGTTTTGCTTTGAGCTGGATAGTACTTCGCTTAGATAATACACCGGCCTCTAGACTAGCTGGGCTCGACCTTCTTCTGGGCGCTGAACCACGATAACTGTACTGACCACTCGGCTAGTTGCGGCAATGTAGAGGAGCATGGGCTCCTTCTCAGCCGGCGCCGCCAGGACAGGTGGAGTGGTCAGCATCTTCTTACCCTCATGGAAGGCTTGGTCTGCTTGGTCATTCCACTCGAAATGAGTGGATTTCTTCATGAGTCGGTACAGGGGGAGAGCCTTCTCTCCTAGCCGGCTGATAAAGCGGTTTAGGGAGGCCAGACACCCAGTGAACTTCTGCACGTCTCGCAACTTGGTGGGAATCTCCATTCTTTCAATGGCTTTGATCTTCACAGGGTTGCACTCAATGCCGCGTTCGGAGACCAGAAAGCCTAGAAGCTGGCCGGCTGGTACTCCGAACACGCATTTCTCGGGGTTGAGCTTGATCTGGAATCGGCGCAAGTTGGTAAATGTTTCCTTGAGGTCTTCCAGCAGGGTGCCGCGCTTCTCTGTCTTCACCACAATATCGTCTACGTAGACGTGTGCATTTCTGCCGAGTTGCTTGAGGAGGCATTTCTGCATGCAACGCTGAAAATTGGCACCGGCATTCCTCAAGCCGAATGTCATAGTCAGGTAACAGAAAGCTCCGAATGGTGTGATGAAGGCGGTCTTCAGGCGGTCTGCTGGGTCTAACTTAATCTGGTGGTATCCTGAGTAGGCATCCAAGAAACTCAACAACTCGCATCCGGCTGTGGAGTCTATTACTTGATCAATCCGTGGTAGAGCAAACGGATCTTTGGGGCAAGCCTTGTTGAGGCTAGTGTAGTCTATACACATACGCCATTTGTTGTTCTTCTTCAACACCAAGACTGGGTTGGCAAGCTACTCTGGGAAAAACACTTCCATAATGAAGCCGGCGGCAAGGAGCCGGGCTATCTCTTCTCCTACGATTCTTCTTTTCTCTTCTGACAGTCGGCGGAGAGGCTGCTTAACCGGCTTCGCGTCCGCTCGGACGTGTAACTTGTGCTCGGCGAAATCCTTTGGAACACCCGACATGTCCTTTTGGGACCATGCAAAGATGTCTTGATTCTCACAGAGGAAGTCGACGAGCTCGCCTTCCTATTTACTGTCCAGGTTCGCACCAATGACTGCAAACCTCTCCGGGTTCTCTGGGTCCAGAGGTATCTTCTTCGTCTCCTTGGCCGGCTGGAAGGAGCCCTGTGCATCATATTCCTTGGGGTTGGGGGACAAGGCCGGCTGCTTGCCGGCCATGGTCACAACTTGCTCCAGCATCTTCTTCTCTTCTGCCACTACGAGGGACTCGGCCAGCCGGCTGCTGGCTGCAGCGCACTCGATGGACTTCTTGTAGTCGCCGGCTACAGTGATGATCCCCTTCGAGCTCGGCATCTTCATCTTCAGGTACGCGTAGTGGGGCACAACCATGAACTTGGCCAGAGCAGGTTGGCCAAGCAAGGCGTGGTAAGGGCTTTCCAGATCCACTACCTCGAACCAGATTGCTTCTCGGCGAAAGTGATCCTTGTCTCCGAAGAGAACATCCATCTTGATCTTGCCGATCGGGGAACAGGAAAGGCCGGGTACGATGCCATGGAACACGGTCCGGCTTGGCATGAGCTGCTTCGCCTTGAGGTTCAACTTCTCCATGGTATCGCGATACAATATGTTGATACAGCTTCCGCCATCAATCAGAACGCGGGAGAATCGGGCAGCCCGCCTCTCCGTTGCGAGGGTGACATCCAACACCAATGCGTAGGAGCCAGGGGACGGCATCACCTCTGGGTGATCGGCCCGGCTCCAGTTGATAGGCCTTTCGGACCAATGCATGAACTCGGGGTTGCTGGAGGCGACTGCGTTGACCTCTTGGTGCTGTCGGCGCCGGCTGCGCTTGTCTTCAACCTGGCTTGTGAAGACGACGTAGGCGGCGTGTTCATCAGGGAACTCATCTTGAATAGCTCTGACTGCTGGTCGAGCAGCCGGCTGCTGGGGGGCTGGAGGCGGCGGGCCGGGAGGCGGAGGCGGCACCAGCCCCTCGCCCTTGGAGATCCGGGTGAGCCAGTGGCACTTTCGGGTCGTGTGGTTGGACGGCTTCACGCCGCTGTGGAACTTGCAGGGGGCATCGAGAGTCTGCTCGTAGGAGAAGGCCGGCTGCCAAGCCGTCCTGCCGCCCTTCTTCTTGGGAGCGGGCCGCTCTTCGGGCTGCTCATCTTCGACTATGGCCACCTGCCGGCTGGTGGAAGGCGGCATAGGGGCCTTGCGCTTGTGGTCGTTCTGGTAGGGGCGCCGATTGGAGTCGCCAGCCGGCGTCTTAGGAGTCGGAGCGAGCACCTTTCCAGAGGCGTCGACTCGGAGCTCGGTCTTCATCGAGGAGTCGTCCATGGCGTACTTGTCTGCAATGACCAGCAGCTCGTCGAGGGTAGCCGGCTCGTCGCAGAGGAGTCGGTGCTTGAGGAGGGTGCCCTCTCGGCACCCGGCGGTGAAGTATTCGATGGCTTGAACCTCGTGCACCCCCTCGCAGGAGTTGCAGAGCTCGGCCCATCGCGTGAGGTAGTCGCGGGTCGACTCGCTGGGCCCTTGGACGCATAAGGAGAGCTGGCGGGGCTTGGGAGGCCGCTTGTACGTGCTGTTGAAGTTGCGGACGAAGACTTCCGTGAAGTCCAGCCAGCTGTTGACGCTGAAGGGCTTGAGGCTGTTGAGCCAGGTGCGTGCCGTGCCCTGCAGCATGAGAGGGACATACTTCACGGCTAAGCGCCTGTTGCCGTTCGCTATGCTGACAGCGGTAGAGTAGTCGATGAGCCAATCTTCCGGCTTCACAGAGCCGTTGTACTTGGGCATGTCTCTGGGGAGCGAGAACCCTTTGGGGAAGGGCTCGTCGCGGATGCGGGGGCCAAAGCATGGAGGGCCGACATCGTCTTCTTCTTCTAGCGCCAGGGATCGAGTTAGGCGGTCGATCCGGTGGCGGGCGTCGTTCTCGCTGACTCCTTTGCGGTGGCCTAGACGGCCACCGAGAGTCGGATGTGTGACAGGCGGCGGGGTGGGATGTCTCTCCCCACGAGGTGGGGGAGGAGGCGGATTGCCTTGGCGCTCCACTGCCTGAGGGCGGCCTTCCGCGTCGCGCTCGATGGTGATTCGAGTCCGGCTGCGGCTAACAGCCGGCTCCTTGTCTTTCCTTGCGCGGGCGCCACTCGCAGTCGGCGACCGGGATGTCGCGGCGTGCTCTCGATGTGGGAGAGGACTCTCAGCGCGGGCGTCGACTTCATGCCGTTCTACGGCCGCGTCGATCAGCTGCTGAATGCGCTTTGTCATGTAGGGGAGCTCATCAGCCCCCAGCCCATGCGGCTCTTGTGCGGCCGCTTGAGCGGCTCGCAGATTCTTGAGCGGTGTGGCGTAGACGGGGCAGTCTGCCCCTAGCATGCTGGCGATGGCCGCGCCGCGCTTCTTGACGAGGCCGGCTCGGCTCGGCCCGCCATGAGGCGGCGTACCAAAGGCGACGCGGTCGACTTCGCGCTGGTGAGCCTCGGTGAGGCGTCTCATGGAGGCTATCCTCTGGCCATCCGCGATGAGGGCGAGGCGGCGTGCCTCCAGGGTCTCGGCGTCGGCGTCAGCCGGGATGGGGACGGATAAGTCGTGCATCGCCGCTTGTAGGGCGTCGTGGGCGTTCTCGCCCGAGTCGGCGACGTGGCTGATGACCAGCACCTCAGTGACAGCACTGCTGCCGCTGTCAGCTCGAGGGAGAGGGTCGTTGAAGACTACCACATCGGAGGGGTAGGCATCGAGCGATGCCGTGTCGGAGTCGACAAGCATCGGGTCAGTGGAGCCGACCGACTCCAAGTCCATAGCAAGCTCGCTGGAGACGTGAAGCTGGTCGAGGAGGCTGATGAGGCGGCTCTTGGGGCAGTCCGTGCCCGCGTCGGACGCGGGCTCGTCGGAGATGCGAGTCTCGCCAAGAAGATCGGCGAGGCAGCTCGCTGCGCAGACGTCGTCGACGCCTAGCAGCGCGTCGGGGCAAGCGCCATCGGGCGTAGCAGGCTGGTTCGCGGGGGAGGAAAAGGGTTCCCGTCCAGAATAGGTCTCCGGACGACGGTGCACCTGGCCCCACGGTGGGTGCCAAATGTCGGGTGGTAGGTGCGACATATGCCAACGGATGGCTTATCATAGTGGGAGCCAGTAAAACATCGCCGGTGCCTGGAAACGGGATGAGGCAAAGACATGCACGCCGGCGGATCTTACCCAGGTTCGGGGCTCTCCGTGGAGATAACACCCCTAGTCCTGCTCTGCGGGGTCTCCGCATGGTCACTAGATCAATACATGTAGCTACAAGCGCTCCTGGAGCTGTTTGGCTAGAGGAAGAAGAAGGGCAAGGCTAGCTCTCCTTTTCTCTCTATGTGGTGTGTGGAATTCTATGAGATCAACCCTTTGCATGGGTGTCCCGGGGGCTTTATATAGGCCTACCCCCAAGGGTACAATGGTAATCCGGCCGGGCGCGGGTCCCAGCCGTCAGCGTCTATGCACGTCGGCTTCTCCGCCGGTCATTGGGGGCCACCGACTGCCGGCCTCTTGGCCGACAGGCCGGCCCCACCGCTTGGGAGCTTTGTCGGTGGCTGGTTACTGTTGCCTCACTTCGGATGACGAGAGCTTTGTTGAGGTAAGCGTGGCTATAGTGTCGCCGCCTTGCGGACTCTCACTGTAGCCTTACCTCGTCTTGTCTCCTTAATGAGGCACATGTTTCGAGGGAGGGAGGTAGCCGGCTATTGGGAGCCGGCCACACCCCTGGCCGACTAGAGGAGGCCAGGCCGCCTTCGGGTGTCTCTCTGGCAAAAGGGTCCCGCCGCCTACGGGCCATACTGGTGCCTGTCGTGGGTGACATCGAGGCCAACACGGCTACAGTGCCGCGCCGGACGGGGGATGGCTGGCCCGTACGGCGCCCTGTGGCCATGCCTGTTTCAGGATTCGGGGATAGTGGGCTGTACTGCGGCCACGCCCCATCCTATCGCCGTTATGTGGGTACAGTCTTAGTGGGTGCAGTCTTGGCCGGCTTCTGGGAGCCGGCTTTCTTCATGGCCGGCTTCTGGGAGTCGGCTTTCTTCATGGCCGGCTTCTGGGAGTCGACTTTCTTCATGGCCGGCTTCTGGGAGTCGACTTTCTTCATGGCCGGCTTTTGGGAGTCGGTCCCGGGGGATAGCCGGCCGGGGAAAGGCGGCCCTATGCTTTTTGTGCTTGAAGGCTTGAACGGCCTGATAGTTTTTCGAAGAGCCAGGGGGAGTCGGTTAGGCTACCCGTGGCCATTTACTCCGACAACCTGCAAAACCTTTATGATATTTGTCTTATTCGTGTTGTTCTATTGGGCTAAACTCCCCTAACTAGTTACCATTGGAAATAGTATTAGGATGAGGTTCATTAAATGACACATGTATTGTTCACCACAATAATTTGGCTGGTAGGCAAGTGGGAAAAAATGTTGGTTCGTTTCATTATGGTCACAAAAACAACACCATTTACTCCTCTCCCACCTATGTTTTGAGAAATCGGCCTTTATTAGAGTCACTCCCTTATGCACGAACCACATAAATATCTTGTTTTTAAAGGCACCTTTGTTTTCAGATATAGTTGGTCCCTTCTATTAAGTTGTTAGTATCCTTATCACCGTATCTGGCTCCACTTGAAAAGCTCACACCGCCATGCTCGAAGAACAGAAATGGTGGTACATTGTTCTGAAGTGTTTTGTTTGTCCCCGTTGAGGTAGAGCCCTGGATGAAGGGTGGGTCCAGTATAGTACCAGGAGGTACTAGCACTAAGATAGGAAGGTGGTTGCCTCTCTTGTCCCTTGCTGCTGGGCTGCCACGACGACATCGATCACTGGTTCACTTAGAACACGAGTTAGTGGATTTTGTGATAAGAGTGAGGGTTGAGAGTGAGCGGGATGGGGGTTGTGCTTGACTATTCAGTTATGGCTGTCTGGGGCAGAATAATTTTCCTCCTTTAGAAAATATGGAAAAATGCATTTCACTAGAGATGGCTTTACAACAAATTGAATGAGCGAGTGGTTCATATATTTTTATCATAAAGTTGTCGAATTTTTTGTCTATGATAGAAGGGTAAATGCATTGTTGGTTGCTTTAAGAGTTAAAGAACGTACATGATGGCGTATTAGTTGTGTAGAATATGTGAATTGCATGATGTATTGCTCTTCGCGCATAGGCACATATATGTGAGTACAAAGGTGGGCCACGGACCTCAACTATACAGGGACTAGGAGGCGGGCCCAATACACAGTATACACAGATCATATATACTCAACACCCCCCCCCCCCCCCCGCAGTCGAAGCGGCACCGCGGCTGACGCAAAGACTGGATCGGAACTCCTCAAATGACGCCGTAGGCAGGCCCTTGGTCATGATATCGGCAAGTTGTTGGGAAGTAGGGACGTGTAAAACACGAATATGGCCAAGGGCCACCTGTTCCCGAACAAAATGAATATCCAACTCAATATGCTTGGTCCGTCGATGATGCACCGGGTTAGCGGAGAGGTAGACTGCCGAAACATTGTCGCAGTAGACCATCATGGCACGGTCAACAGGGCAAGAGAGCTCCTGAAGCAGCTGGCGAAGCCACGAACACTCGGCGATGGCGTTGGCCACTGCACGATACTCAGCCTCAGCACTGGAACGAGAGACCGTAGGCTGCCGCTTGGACGACCACGAGATAAGTGAGGGTCCAAGGTAGACACAATACCCCGAAGTGGAGCGACGAGTGTCAGGGCAGCCCGCCCAGTCTGCATCGGAGTACGCGGTGAGGGCGGTGTCGGCGGAGGCGTGAAGCGTGACGCCAAGGTACATAGTGCCACAGATATAGCGGAGAACCTGCTTGACGGCAGCCCAGTGAACGTCGCGAGGAGCATGCATATGAAGACACACCTGCTGCACGCCATACTGGATCTCTGGTCGAGTCAGAGTGAGGTACTGGAGAGCACCAATGATAGAATGATAGAAAGCAGCATCTGAAGCAGGAGAACCACCCGTGGCAGAAAGCTTGGCCTTCGTATAAACAGGCGTAGCGGCGGGCTTGCAGTTAAGCATGCCGACGCGCTCCAGGAGCTCGTGGACGTACTTCCGCTGATGAAGGAAGAAGCCATCCGGACGGCGCACCACCTGGACACCGAGGAAGTAGTGCAAAGGACCCAAGTCCTTGATGGCGAACTCAGCGTGAAGACGAGCCGTGAGCTGACTGAGGAGACCAGCCGTACATGCCGTCAGGATGATGTCGTCGACATAGAGCAGCAAGTAGGCCGTGTTAGAGCCCTGATGATAGACGAAGAGCGAGGCGTCCGAGCGAGTAGAGCGGAACCCAAGCTGGTGAAGAAATGCCGCGATGCGCTGGTACCAAGCGCGCGGAGCCTGCTTGAGTCCGTACAAGGACCGCGAAAGCAGGCACATGTGGTCGGGAAGTGCCGGGTCAACAAACCCGGTGGGCTGCTGGCAGAAGACCTGCTCCTCGAGGTGACCATGGAGGAAGGCGTTGGAGACGTCCATCTGGTGCACCGGCCAAGCACGGGAGACCGCAAGGTGGAGAACCGTGCGTATCGTACCAGGCTTGACGACCGGAACGAAGGTGTCGGTGAAGTCGATGCCAGCACGCTGTCGGAAGCCACGAACGACCCATCGCGCTTTATAGCGATCAAGGGTACCATCAGGACGGAGCTTGTGTTTGAAGACCCACTTCCCGATAATCACGTTGGCGTGCCGGGGACGGGGAACAAGCTGCCACGTCCGGTTGCGCAGCAGGGCGTCAAACTCCTCTTGCATCACAGCCATCCAGAGCGGGTCACGAAGAGCGGCTCGAACGAAGGACGGCAAAGGCGACGGCTCAGGGGTGGATGCCGCATGGACGTAGTCATCCGAGGCGTAGCGCGAGCTTGGGCGAAAAACGCCCGTACGGGCATAGGTGACTGGACCGGCCACAGGCGCCGGGGGGCCGCGGGCGCCGGGGGGGGGGGGGGGGGGCGCATGGGCCACGAGCGCCATCGCCGGGGGGCGCGCCTCAAACCCAGGGGGCGGGCCAAGAGAGGCGCGCGAGCGCCCTGTGAGAGGCGTCGAGGAGCCCGCATCACCGGTGGCGGGAGGAACAGCTGAGGGTACCTGGTGAAACGGAAACACATGCTCATCAAAGTAAACGTGTCGGGAAGTGAACACACGGTGGGGGATGGGATCGTAGCACCGATATCCCTTGGAGGTAGAGGGGTAGCCGATGAAGATGCAAGCGACAGAACGAGGTGCGAGCTTGTGAGGAGCGGAGTCGACAGTGCTAGGATAGCAAAGGCACCTGAATATACGCAAACCATCATAAGAGGGTGGCGTACCGAACAGGAGGTGATGAGGTGCAAAATTCCACCGTGGTCGGCAGGGTCGAATGTTAAGGAGAAGTGATGCTGTAGCAAGCGCGTCCGGCCAGAAGCGAGGCGGCACATTAGCATGAAACAGGAGCGTGCGAACGCAGTCGTTCAGAGTGCGAAGGACGCGTTCGGCTCGACCGTTCTGCTGGGAAGTGTACGGGCAGGTGAGGCGGAAAACTGTGCCATGATGGGACAAAAAGGTGCGGCAGGCGAGGTTGTCGAACTCTTTTTCATTGTCCGTCTGAATCGCAAGGATGGGACGCCCAAACTGTGTGCGGACATAGGAGTAAAAGGCCGTCAAGGTGGAGAGTGCATCTGACTTTCTGCGCAAAGGAATAGTCCACACGTAATGAGAATAATCATCAAGAATGACTAGATAATATAAATAGCCCGAATTTCTAGGAACTGGAGAGGTCCACACATCGCTATGAATCAACTGAAAAGGAAAAAAAGCAATGGTGGTGGAATTATTAAACGGCAGACGAACATGTTTGCCGACTCGACAGGCATGACAAGTGTGATCCTCAATCTTAGTGGAACTGAAACTGAAACTCTTAAGAATATGACGAAGTGTGACGGGGTTGGGATGACGCAAGCGAGCATGCCAGAGATCGACGCCAACGGAGAGAGTCACCGGTGCGGCGGTGGTGGAAGAAGACGGATGCAACGGATAAAGCTCGTCGGGGCTGTCACAACGGTGGAGTACCATCCTGGTTCGAGCGTCCTTGACACAAAAACCAATGCCGTCAAATTCAACAGTAACAGGATTTTCACGAGTGAAACGTTTAACAGAAACAAGGTTCTTGATAAGATCAGGAGACACAAGTATGTTAGACAAGGATAAAGGTGTGGAAGTAGAAGGAAAAGAAGTGTGCCCAACATGTGTGATAGGAAGTGTGGAACCATCGCCGACAATGATGCGGCGGTCGGTGGAGACAGGAATGAAAGAGGCAAGGTTACCAGGATGAGCAAACATGTGAGCCGTAGCACCGGTTTCCATGTACCAAGCCGCATCGCCAATGTAGTTGTTCGGCGTAGGAGCGGCATGTAGCGCGGTGTTCCAGGGCGCCGGCGACAGGGCCGGCAAGGAGGACGGAGACGCCATGGGGAAATCGTAGCCGCCGCTCAGCTGCGGCGGTGGGTACTCTCCGTACAGTTGCGGAGCCGCGGAGTACACATGATGCGCGGGCGGGCGCGGCACGGGAAACGTCGGTGCAGGAACGACACCAGTCCATGGCTGCTGCAGGTGCTGGGCGCCATCTGGCTGCTGCCCAGCGGGTGAGTGCTGGCCCGCTGACGACCCCCACCAGGACCCAGTAGACCCGGGCGGAGCCCCGTATGTCCCGTACGTAGGATACCCGTACGTGGGGACGTGCTGAGGCAGCGCCAGCGGCGGGGCGATGACAGACTGGCCAGAGAGCGTCGGCGATGGCGGGGCCGCGCTGTAGGACACAGGTGACGGAGCTGCGCCAGAGGGCCCGTAGTGGGACTGGCCAGAGTGCGCCGGCGGCGGCGGGGCCGCGCCGTAGGACGCCGGCGGTAGAGCCACGTCAGAGGACAACATCGGCAGGATGGCAGAGGCGACGGCTGACGGGCCGGACGCAAAAGACGTGACATACGACATGGCCCCGGCGGCAGCAGCGACTTCGGATGCAACGGCGGCTGGCGAGGCACTGGCGGACAGGGAGCTGGATGGATTTGTCCTTTTGACGTGAAGCAAGCTAGCTAGCTATGCTCTTGGATCGATTCTTCACGCACGTATTAGGATACTAGTACATGCACGTACCACATACTCCTACTAGCTAGTCGTCGATTGATTGATCACACAACTCGGCGGAACTCCAACACGTGATCGAGCGGGCGCGTGTGGTGGCGATCGGGCGTGCGTGTGCTCGAGCGGGAGCAACGGCTGGCGGGCGAGAGCGCACGCGGGTAGGGATCGGGCAGGGCTAGCCGGTGGCCGGCGCAGAGGGCGCGCGGGCGGCGGCGGCGGCGCGGAAGAGATGCGCGGCGGCGGCCGGCGCGGGAGGTGCGCAGACGGCGGCGGCTGGGTGGTGGAGGCGGCGGCGCGGAGGAGACGCGCGGCGACGGCGGCAGCGGAAAGCTAGGGTTAGAACCCAAAAACTGATACCATGTAGAATATGTGAATTGCACGATGTATTGCTCTTCGTGCATAAGCAGGTATATATGAGTATAAAGGTGGGTCACAAACCTCAACTATACAGGGACTAGGATGCCGACCCAATACACAATATACACGGATCATATATACTTAACAAGTTGCATGCCCAACAACTAGGGATGGGCATAAAAACCTGAGCACCAAAAATTGTACCCAACCCGAATTCACCGAAACCGAATATTCCAATCAGAAGTTCGGTTGGCAATCTTGGAGAACCGAACATAGTTCGGTGACTTCGATTGTACGTGTCGAGAACCTGAATTCTTGAATACACGAAATCATCAATTGAGGAGTACTCTTTCCAAAGATCACCTCCACCTCCTCAGGTTGCGACTTCGTAGATCCGTTTATTCAAAACAATTTTATCTCTTCAACCACACATCCAAATATCAAACCGTTTTCACCGTTGGATTCCTTGCATCGAGATCTTCAAAACTAGATCCCATGTTGATAGATTTGATGAACATTTGTTTTCACAGAAAAAACCGAACCGGGAGCAAATTTTTTCCCTTTCCCAAAGCCGTTTCCAAGAGGCATGGCCGTGCCTCTCGTGGAAGCAAAAACCGTGCCTCCCGTAGAAGCAAAATCTTGCCTCTCGCGGAAGGAAAAAAGAGAGAGAAAACGCGTTTTTTCCATTCTCGAGAGGAATGACCGTGCTTCTCGCGGAAGCAAAACCGTACCTCTCACGAAAGGGAAAACGCCTATTTTTTCCATTTACGAGAGGCACAACCGTGCCTCTCGTTGAAGCAAAAATTGTTCCTCCCGCGGAAGCAAAATCATGCCTCTCGTGGAAGGAAAACAAGAGAGAGAAAGCGCGTTTTTTCTCATTTCCGAGAGGAATGACCATGCCTCTCGCGGAAGCAAAACCGTGCCTCTCACGGAAGGGAAAAATGCGTATTTTTTCCGTTTCCGAGAGGCACAACTGTGCCTCTCACAAAAATATATATAGAAAACACAGTTTTTTCCCGTTCGCCGCGCCTCTCGCGGAAGGAAAACCGTGCCTCTCAAGAAATGAAAAACAAAAGAAAAAACACGCCTTTTTTTCTTTTTCCGAGCTCGCGGAAGCAAAACCGTGTTTTTCGGGCATTTTCAAAAGCTAAGAAAAACCAGTGAAAAACCGAAAAGCCAAAAAACAACTATGAAAAAACATTCCAAAATCTCTGATGGGTCACGCCACTCATACCATGGCCATCTCAACCCTAGAGTTGTACCGAAATTGTCTAGATGCAGAACACAGAGCCCCCCAAGGTGGGTTGCACAGAAAACGATTTTCCAATTGACCTTGCACCTGCCACCTGTTACCTTAGCGGCCCCCGCCAAAAGGAGGTGCACACAATCTAGATATGTCTATGAATATAAATGCGTAAGGGCCAACTAAACACACAGTCACAAACCATATATTTTCTGCCGATGGCCAACTCTAGATTTCGCTATTCTTCTTATGAATAACGAAACAAGCACAACATAGAAACCGATGAAGCATCAAGAAGAAAAGCTAAAACATTTTTTTTAAATGAGGCAAAAGACTTGCCATTTTCGTTGATTAAGAAAAAGAGAACTTATTGGCCTCGGCATCAACTTAAGCTGGAGTAAAAGCATAAAACTATATACCGCAAATGCATGCCATCCAAAGCAAGTTTATAAGTATCGATTATCTTAGCCCGCGCGTGATCGCATACCAGATAGGCTTGGACTCAACTGGTGACAAGCCTGCCGTTTGCTGAGAAGCAATCGGATCCGAATCAGCCACACATTGACACTTGTTCTTTCTTCTGTTGAGGGAGGAGTGCAGAATGCAGAGGGACAGCTGAGCGGGAGAGGGACAGCACGTCCGCAAACTGATGACACATTCTCCCTCCTCGTGCCATAAAATAAAATAATAGTACTATAAAATAACAAGCCAGTTCTTAGGAACCGGAAAGGATTAATTAGCACTGTTCGACGAAGATATGCTTAGCTCCGTATCATAGAAATTTCTCGCTGTAAACTCTTTTTGTGCGTACAAGTGCTTAATTAACTCGGTTTTTTCGTCTGGAACTATTTTAGTGCTGTGATGCTACAGTATCCCTGAATGTAGACGCGTAAGGACTAATTAAGCATACAGAAGGCGCAGATGAGCGGATGAAGCAACTAGCGGCAGCCTCTCAACATTAACCATTTCTCCATTTGTCTGTAGTATGAGATTTCGATCCAAGCTCATGGAGCTTTGAAGTAGTTCAAGTTTAAACTAGACCCTGACAGACAACGCCGTCCCCGTAGGTGATTTTTGTTTAGACAGCAGGGCGAAATGAATAGGACCGGTTTCAGAAAAATAATACGTAATGAATAGTACCCCGCCGAGAAGAATGATATCTAACGTGTAGTTGCACGCATGTCAGCACAATTGTAGCACAGGCCACGAAATGATTAGCAGCTGGCTAGACGTCGATCCATGTTTTGCTCTGAAGGTGACGTCTTCAGAAATCACAAGGACAAAAGTTGCACCAGTAAGAGCATCTCTAGCAGACCCTGTATATGTAGTCAAATCCTTAAATTTTTTTATGCTTTACAGTTTTTTTAGAAAAAAAGGAGGACCCCCGGCCTCTGCATCTAAACGATGCATGCAGCCACTTTATTGATTATTCACACAAGATATTACAAAGTCATATAATAGTAAGACTAAAGCCACCGTCTAGGCAACATCTGTCGCTACTCC
This sequence comes from Aegilops tauschii subsp. strangulata, assembly GCF_002575655.3. Taxonomy (NCBI): domain Eukaryota; kingdom Viridiplantae; phylum Streptophyta; class Magnoliopsida; order Poales; family Poaceae; genus Aegilops; species Aegilops tauschii. Next base: position 441,189,313 of record NC_053038.3, read on the forward strand.
TATCCAGTTGATGTAGGGATGTTGATAGTCTGGGCCTAATACCAAACAAACCTCGCAGCCAAACCTAACATCTAAGACCTGAGGTCCCAACCAGGACGCCTGCCGGGTATGGGGCACCCACCAGTCCGGCGCACTCCTCAACCAGGACACTTGCCGGGTATGAGGCCGCCGCAGCCACCCGCCACCAATCCATCTTCAGTGCTGTACCGCTGCATCTACCTTGCCCGGTCTAACTGCCGTCGACGCCACTACGACGCCAGACAACACCACCATCCTGCGCTCGTCCATCATCACACGCTCATCGGCGAGACCCTGCCGCTCCGTGTCGCTGAGACCCGCCGTTGTCGACGTGCCAGATGCCACGCCGCTCCTCCGACGCGAAACACCACTTGTTGCCACTGGTCCCATCCCCTTCGCCTGTAGTTCCACAAACCGAGCACCCAAACGCCCCAGGCGGCGCCTCCAAGAAGGGTACGACACACGCAGTGCCGCCGCCGCCCAATCTAAGGAGATTTAGGGTTTTCACCCGGGCATGGGGTCGGGGTGGATGGCGGGGACCTCGACGGCGCCTGCAAGGAGGAGAACGGCGATCCTGGTGGTCGCCACCGTCGGGATGAACGAGTCATCCAGAGTTTCCTCCGGTCCGATGTCACCTCTACCAGCCCCCGCGAACGCACCGAGGCCGACGACCGCGATCGTAAGCCACCAAATGCAGCGAGAGAGAGAGCCTGGAGCGCGGAGGAGATCCACTGGCGACTCACCGCCCACGCGGTCAAGACGCCGTCCATCCACCCCCCGCGAACGTCTCCAGCCGAGGGCGCCGTCGCCATGCCTAACGGGGCCGCCGCCCCTAGTCCAGGTTCCTCCACGAAGGCCGGAGTGGCGAGATCCGCCACGAGCGACGAGATCCGGCACCGCGCGGCCAATGCCATCGTCGAAGCCCGCCGTCGGCCGATCCCGCCGCTGCCGGGAGCCCGCACGCTGCCGGGAGTCCCACACTCATGGATCTGGGCAGCCATGCACCGCCGCGAGTCCGCCGCCTCCGGGATCCGCCACACCGTCGGGAGGGACGCACCCCGCGGATCAGGACACCAGCGTCGCCGCGGATCCGAGAAAGGAAGGAGAGACCCTCCGCCGCCGCCCTCGCACGCACGGGCTTTGCCCGGCGCCGACCATCGACAGTAGCAGAGGGAGAGAAGGGCGCTGGGGGGACTAGGCGGGGGGGGGGGGGCGCTGAGCTCAAGAAGCAGTTGGCCACCGGGTGACCTGGTGGTGGAGATGGGTGTGGAGGTCGTGGCGGATGATGTGGTCGGCGCGGCCATGGCGGACGCCGGCAGATGGGCGCGTCGACAGTACAGACAGCGCCGTGGCCGGAGCCTTACAAGCCTCCGTACCACTACGCCTCCAAGCAGCTCGGAACCCCCGCTAGTATGGTGCCTTACATCGTCGACGTTAATGTGGCGCCGCTCTTCTCCGAGTATTCTTCACCGTCGCTCGTCCGGGCGCGGCCGGCGGCCCGGGAGCAGATGGGTGCCTACATGCTGTTCGCTGCAATGACCAGAGCGGGGGAGCCGATGTATGAAGCGGACAGGGATGCTCGACATCATCCATGATGGAGGCGAGGGGGAGGGGGCTATGAGGACGGGCGGGTGGAAGAATCGGATCCCACCCAGTCCGACAACTACTACCAGCAGCAGCAGTCCTACACCCAGGCGGCCACACAACAGTCCTACACCTAGACCGGCTATGGCGCACAGCAACAACAACACTGGGCCGCCGGAGATCAGCAACCATAGGAGAAGGAGGACGACAATGACAATGATCCGGATGATACAGCCGGCAATCCAAAGAAGAAGGGTAGAGGAGAAAGCTTCAGCATGCGGGAGGACGAGCTGTTGTGCGATGCATGCTTGGCCACTAGCATTGATTTGATCCATGGCATGGAGCCAGAGAGCACAACCTTTTGGAGAAACATTCACATATGGTTTCATGAGCATAAACATTTTGCACCCTAGTCCGACATGTTGATCCGCAACCCTGAGTGGAAGTCCCTCAATCATCGATGGCACACCATCCAAGAGGTTGTCTCAAAGTATTGCGGTCACTTGAAGCATCTCGTCGCACGGTGCCCTAGCGGTGCACAAATTACCAAGCAAGTAAGTCGATCACTAGCCGGATATGCTTTAGTTTTGTTGATCACTAGCCGGACATGTATTATTTTGTTGCTCACTAGACGGATATGCATTGTTTCACTTTGTGGCCTACTCGTGCTTGTGTGGTGTACAAGAAGTTGGAGAAGAAGTCCTTCACCATCATGCATTTGTTGGTTGTAGTCGAATGGGCAACCGTAGTGGAACCTTTTCATTGCCAAGACCTCCTCCCAAGCCAACGAGGAAGAAACCGGTGACCCTACTGATAATCCCCAAGTGAAGGGAATCATCGTAGCAATTTCCAAAGGTGGAAGTGATAAGTATGGAGTGTTGAACCCACAAGGAGCTAAAGGTAAGATCAATATTCTCTCAAGCCCTATCTGCCACTGATACGACTCTACGTATACCGAACGTTTGCTTCCAACTAGAAACGAGAAATAAAACTACGTTGTGGGTATGAAGAGGGTAACTTTGCATGGTGTCAGAGAGCTAAAATATAAAAGTAGGTGTTATTATCATAAAGTTAGAATATATTACTAAATATTATAAATAGCGAGTGTGGAATAATGGTGGATCGGTGTGCGGAATTGTCCTAGGCAATTGTTAACAAGACCGGTAGTCGTCATTGCAATTTCATATGAGGGAGAGGCATAAGCTAACACACTTTCTCTACTTGGATCATATGCACTTATGATTGGAACTCTAGCAAGCATCCGCAACTACTAAAGATCATTAAGGTAAAACCCAACCATAGCATTAACATATCAAGTCCCCTTTATCCCATACGCAACAACCCCCTTACTCGGGTTTATGCTTCTGTCACTCAAGCAACCCACTATAAGCTAATCATGAACGTATTGCAACACCCTACAGCGGGAATCCCTCACGCTTGCGCGACACGGAGGGCACAATAGGACAGCACCAAAATAAAACATACAACTCGTACCAATCTAGATCATCAATCAACCCAAAGACAAAGGATATCTACTCAAAACATCATAGGATCATAATATGTGGCATAAAGCACCGTGTTCAAGTAGGGATTACAGCGGGGTGCGGGAGAGTTGACCGCGTAAAAGAGGTGAGGATGGTGATGATGGTGGTGATGTTGATGAAGACGATCACCGCAACGATGATTCCCCTCCCGATGGCACTCCGGCGCCACCGAGAGAGAGGAGGAGAGGTTCTCCCCCTTGTGCTTCCTCCTCCATGGCCTCCCCCCTAGATGGGGAAAGGTCTCCCTCTGGTCCTTGGCCTTCATGGCGACGATGGCCTCTCCAGGATACTCCTCCATGGCCACCGGTGATGATGGCCCCCTCCGGCAGGGTGTCGGAGAGGGCCTAGATTGATTTCTCGTGGCTACAGAGGATTGCGGCGGCGGAACTTCCGATCTAGGTTTCTTTCTGGAAGTTTGGGTATATATGAGAGGTGTTGGCGTTGATTTCACGTCAGGGGGGTTTCCGGGCTGTCCACGAGGCAGGGGGCGCCCCCGAGGGGGGTGGGCGCGCCCCCTCACCCTCGTGGGCAGCCCGGGACTCTTCCGGCCTACTTCCGGTACTCCGTGGGCTTCTTCTGGTCCAAAAATGATCTCCGTCAAGTTGCACGTCAATTGGACTCCGTTTGGTTTTCCTTTTCTGCGGTACTCTAAAACAAGGAGAAAAGGGAAACTGGCACTGGGCTCTAGGTTAATAGGTTAGTCCCAAAAATCATATAAAATATCATATAGATGCATATAAAACATCCTAGAAGGATAATATAATAGCATGAATACTTCATAAATTATAGATACGTTGGAGACGTATCACCTACTTACCCAACCCAAGAACCATCGAAGAAGGTTAAAAGAAACTTACAGGGTGAAAAACCATTTAACATTGGTGGTCGCATTTTTTGAATTACTTCAGGCCTTTTGGCTATGTTCATTCAGTGGGACAAGACGTTCTCATCGACTAGAAAAACGTCTATGCTGACTTCATCAATCCCTGAGATGATACGCAGCTCAGTCTCTCAAAGATGCTTATAGGGTAGAATGAGCCTGTGTTCGTTTATTGTTAGAATAAATTCGAGGCCACCGTTGATCTACCGAGGACCAAGCAATCACACGAGGCACGACACCGAGATTTGTAGCGAGAATCACCATCATGGCTACATCCCTGGGGCCTGACTACGGGCGCTCCTCCCCATGACACCGCTACAATACCGCACACCGGCCACCCGGGCGCCGGCACACACCGTCAGCTCTCCCGCGTGCCTGTGCTATTATGTTGGCATAGGTTACATCGTGTGTCTACCTCGCATTATATGAGAGGCCTATGATACAAGTGTCTTAATAGGACACGACTCCGTAATCCTATCTACACACCGTACGACTCCAAGTCCAACTGTAACTAGGGCTGCAAACGAGTCGAGCTGGAGCGAGTTGGAGTTGGCTCAGCTCAACTCATATGAAAATTCGAGCGAGCTCAAACTGAGTGAAGCTCATGATCGAGCCATAGAACATGACTTGTGCCCAGGTTGTAACGATCTTGAGTCGATTTCGAGCTAGTTTCGAGCTAAATGAGACGGGAAAAATTATAAATCTATGGATGAAAAACAAAAAAATTAAGGTGAATATGATGGGAACTGTTGGGGATATAACTATTGAGTATAAACCGCCCAGGAGGGGCCGTTATACTCATAGTGATTTACCCATATTGGAAGCTCATGAAGACATGGAAGATGGCGCTTTACGAAGGAGGCTCAATAGTAAGGCCCAAAGCCCAAAGGCGGATTAGGGCCCAAAGATGTAAACCGCCGTAAGATGTATAACTTGTATTGTAAGACAGGAAAGAGTAGATACCGAACCGGACACGTTTATGAGCCGACCAGGAATCTGTAGACCGCCGGGTGTCAACCTGTGTATATAAAGGGACGACCCGGCGGCGGTTTAGGGACAAGAAACAACAACCCGAGAGCCAGGCAAAGCGTATTCACTCCCTGGTCATCGAAACCCTAGCAATACCACCTCAAACTGGATTAGGCCTTTACCTTAACCGCAAGGGGCCGAACCAGTATAAACTCCCCGTGTCCTTTGTCATGTTTAACCCCTTTAAGCTAATCTCGTCGCAATGGCTCCACAACTAAGTCCTTCCATGAGGACATCTGCCGTGACAAAACGACGATAGTTGGCGCCCACCGTGGGGCCAGCGCACGGTGGTTTCGAGTTCTTAAAGGGCAGCTTCGAAGGGATCAAAGGATATGCCGTGGGCCAGATGACCAAGAGTCGTCGTGGCAAGCTCTACATCGACGATGCAGGCTGGTGCCCCGAGGCCGGCTCAATTGAGTACGGGTACCGGGTCCCCTTTGGTGGAATTCACGTCTTCATCGGCAAGATCGGCGAACTGGGCCCTGAGCCGGACATCTGCACCGACAACGTCGAGACGGCTCAGCGTGCAAGACCCGCCCGATTTCAGCCTGCTATGAAGCGTGCCTTCGTGGGATTCATCCATGGAGCGGAACCTGAGGATGGAGCGGCATCTGGTGATGAGACGGTCGTCTATTCTGATGGCGAGTCATCCACCGGTGAGACCGAGTCGTTGTATGAACTGCAAGACGACCGGCTTGGGGGCTGTTCCGATGGCGACAGTATTCCGAATCCCTTTGAGCCGCCGAACCGGGTTGCGATCTTCATGGCCGGTACACAACCCGTACATCACTCATCAACTGCAGCACCAATGGTGTCCAGATCAGCAACGGCCACGGCTGCCGGGGCAGGAGGCCCTGTGCGCCCGCCGGCTCAGGTGGTAACCGATCTGTTGGATAAGCTAACTGCGTTGTTGACAACCGTGGTTAACCCGGCGGATCAGGATCAGCATAACGCGGCAATTGCCACGTTACGGGATGAGATAGCACAGGCTAAGGAGGAGCTGAACACGGAAAACACTAGGATGGTCGCGGAGCGGGCCGCGTTGGATGTTCAGGTGCAACGGATCCAATAAGAGTCTTTCCGACTTATGCTAGATCAGAACGCTTCGAATGAAGTAATGAGGAGGAGGCATCAGAGTCGTCTGCCGCCGGTTTATGAGGCGAGGAATCTCTTTAACACACTAGGAGCAGGAACCAGTAACCCGCCAGCAGTAAACCGGGTCGAAGCGCCTGGGACGGGAGCGCCGGTTCAACCGCGCACCATGGACCCACCTCGTCAGGAGAATAGCCCACCACAATACATGCCGACTCCGCAGGGTCATTATTCCAACCCCTTGGATAACATGGTTGCTGCCGCTTCACGACTGGCGGCTCTCCCAGTTGAAGGCGAATCCCCAGTAGCGTTGAGATGCGGAGGGCTAGAGAGCTTCTTCAGACAGCTTTGGTTCAGCAGCAGGCTTACGCTTACAGCCGTGAGAGGATTCATTCCACCCCCCGCCCAAGCCGGAGTTACAGCAGGCATATTGATGAGCCGGCTGTGTCAAGCAGCAAGCGGAACCATAACCCGGCTCGTGGGCATAACCCGGCGGGCGGTGCTGATGCTCAGAACGTGGTGGATCAAGGAAGGGCACATCGGGAAGCCGAGTTAGCAGCACAGTATGCGGCCCGTCAACTTACTCCGGTTCGTCCGACAACTTCGGTGGAGCCAGGTGTAACTTTCAGGACTTTGGGTGTACCGTGTCTAGCCCCGGCTCTACGTAACGTACGATTGCCCAAGGATTTCAAAGGTCCCCGCAAGGTGCCCAACTACATTGTCGATTTATCCCCCGAAGCGTGGGTTGAGAGTTATGAGATGGCAATGGAGATGCTAGACGTTGATGACGCTGCATGTGCTAAGTACTTTACCATGATGTTGGAAGGGACGGCTCGTACGTGGTTGAAGGGATTGCCAGCCAACTCCATTGGGTCATGGGCTGAGTTAAAAGCCCGGTTTATCCAGAATTTTAAGGATACATGCAAGCAGCCCATGTCAATTGTGGATTTGGCTGCCTGTGTCCAAGAAGAAGGAGATTCGACAACGCATTGGGTGCGCAGGGTCTCAACCATCCTGCACTCGTCGGATCGCATCAATGCCGATTCAGCAGTCTTAACGTTGGAAATTTTTTGCCGGTTTATGCCCCTGAAGCAGAAGTTAGGGCGGGTCAAACGTCACTGCAATGACATGGGGACGCTCATGGTGGCTTTGGTGAAGTACGCTGACTCTGATGGTACCAAGGACCCCGAGTCTGACGATGAAAAGCCAGGAAAGGGAAAGAAGAGCAGCAGCACCAGAGGACAACAGCATAACCCGGCGGGTCATGGAAACAACGGCAAGCGCAAGGCTGGCAATAGTTTGGACATTGTGGCTAACACCACTACGCAGAATAATGGCCAGCGTCATGAGGGTAAACCGCCCCCGCAGACCGGAGGATCAGGTGTCAATCTTGAGTACTTGCTAAACCAGCCCTGCCCAAGACATGGTACACGAGAAAGACCATCTAGTCACCCCTAGAAGGATTGCTTCATTATGAAGGAGTACAAAAATTCCAATTTGTTTCAAGGCAACCATGGACCGGGCGGCGGTTCGGGACCCGGATCCCACGGACCGGGTTATGGTGGTGGCGGTTCAAGTTCTGGATTCCAGGGCAATCAGGGCAATCAAGGCAGTCAGGGTGGTTACAATCAGCAGAATAATCATGGGAGTCAACAGCAGCAACAGTCGGGTTATCAGAACAACCTGAAGCGGTTGAATAGTGGACAGTATCATGTTTTCACCACTAGCTTATGCAAGAGCGACCAGAAGCTTCATAAAAGGATGGTGAACTCCGTTGAACCGGCAGTTCCCTGTTATTTGCGCTGGTCTGAGCAACCCATCGTGTGGAGCCGAGAAGATCACCCGCCCCGGGTTAATAATCCGGGTCATCTGGCGTTGGTAGTGGCACCACAGGTTGGAGGGTATAAGTTCACCAAGGTACTCATGGACGGAGGTAGCAACATTAATATTCTCTATTATGAGACTTTCCGTCGCATGGGGTTAGCATATAAAAATCTTAAACCGTCGAATACTGTTTTTCATGGCGTGGTACCTGGAAAGTCGGCGTACCCAGTTGGTAAGATAGCTCTGGAAGTTGCTTTTGGAGATGATCATGACTCTCGATCAGAGACCTTGACCTTTGAGGTGGTGAAAATCAAGATCCCTTATCATGCCCTGTTTGGACGGCCGGCTTATGCCAAGTTCATGGCCAGGCCCTGTTATGTTTATCTACAGCTCAAGATGCCGGGTCACAAGGGGACCATTACAGTACACGGGAGCCGGAAGGTAGCCTTGGAGTGTGAAGAGGGTGATGCAGCTTATGCTGAGTCAGTTTGTGCTACAGAGGAGTTGAAGTTTTATAAGGATAATGTTGATCCGGCCGATATGACTTCTTTGAAAAAGCCAACTACAGAGCATGATCCGACACTGAAGTTTAAATCGGCTGATGAGACTAAGCTAGTCGATTTCGTTCCTGGCGATTCATCCAAGCAGTTTAGCATCAGCGCTAATCTAGATCCGAAATAGGAAAGCACGCTCATCGAGTTCATCCGTGAGAACCGGGACATCTTTGCATGGAAACCTTCTGATATGCCAGGTGTACCGAGGGAACGCGCTGAGCACACTCTTAATATTGATCCCAAGTTTAAACCGGTCAGGCAATTTCTTCCTCGTTTAAATGAAGAAAGGCGCAAGGCCATTGGTGAGGAGGTAGCCCGGCTCTTGGCGCCTGGGTTTATTGTTGAATTTTTTCATCCTGAGTGGTTGGCTAATCCGGTGCTCGTACTTCAGAAGAATGGCACGTGGCGTATGTGTGTGGACTACACGGATTTAAACAAGGCTTGTCCGGATGATCCTTTTGCTCTCCCCCGTATTGATCAGATTATCGATGCTACGGCGGGTTGCGAGTGTTTAAGTTTTTTGGATGCTTGCTTTGGTTATCATCAGATAAAGATGGCAGTTAAGGACCAGGAGAAAACGGCTTTCATAACTCCCTTTGGAGCCTTCTGCTATGTGTCTATGCCTTTTGGGCTCAAGAGTGCCCAGGCGACTTATCAGCGATGTGTGCAAAATTGCCTTCACAATCAGATTGGGCACAATGTTCATGCCTATGTAGATGACATGTGGTGAAGTCAAGAGAGAAGGAGACCCTGATTGATGATTTGAAGGAGACATTTGACAATCTCCGGGTCTACAAAATGATGCTTAATCCGGCCAAGTGTGTTTTTGGTGTACCGGCAGGCAAGCTTTTGGGTTTTTTGGGTGTCTAACAGAGGCATTGAAGCTAATCCGGAGAAGATCAAGGCCATCACTTCTCTAGCTAAACCGGCGTGTATCAATGTGAAGGAAATATGCCCTAGAGGCAATAATAAAGTTATTATTTATTTCCTTATATCATGATAAATGTTTATTATTCATGCTAGAATTGTATTAACCGGAAACATGATACATGTGTGAATACATAGACAAACAGAGTGTCACTAGTATGCCTCTACTTGACTAGCTTGTTAATCAAAGATGGTTATGCTTCCTGGCCACAGACTAAGAGTTGTCATTTGATTAATGGGATCACATCATTAGGAGAATGATGTGATTGACTTGACCCCATTCTGTTAGCTTAGCACTTGATCGTTTAGTATCTTGCTATTGCTTTCTTCATGACTTATACATGTTCCTATGACTATGAGATTATGCAACTCCCGTTTACCGGAGGAACACTTTGTGTGCTACCAAACGTCACAACGTAACTGGGTGATTATAAAGGTGCTCTACAGGTGTCTCCGAAGGTACTTGTTGGGTTGGCGTATTTCGAGATTAGGATTTGTCACTCCGATTGTCGGAGAGGTATCTTTGGGCCCACTCGGTAATGCACATCACTATAAGCCTTGCAAGCATTGCAACTAATGAGTTAGTTGCGGGATGATGTATTACGGAACGAGTAAAGAGACTTGCCGGTAACGAGATTGAACTAGGTATTGAGATACCGACGATCGAATCTAGAGCAAGGAACATACCGATGACAAAGGGAACAACGTATGTTGTTATGCGGTTTGACCGATAAAGATCTTCGTAGAATATGTGGGAGCCAATATGAGCATCTAGGTTCCGCTATTGGTTATTGACCGGAGACGTGTCTCAGTCATGTCTACATAGTTCTCGAACCCGTAGGGTCCGCAAGCTTAAAGTTCGATGACGGTTATATTACGAGTTTAAGTGTTTTGATGTACCGAAGGTAGTTCGGAGTCCCGGATGTGATCACGGACATGACGAGGAGTCTCGAAATGGCCGAGACATAAACATTGATATATTGGACGACTATGTTCGGACACTGGAATGGTTTCAGGGAGTTTCGGGCATATACCGGAGTACCGGGGGGTTACCGGAACCCCCCGGGGAGACTAATGGGCCTATTGGGCCCTAGTGGAGAAGAGGAGGGGCGGCCAAGGGCAGCCGCGCGCCCCCTTCCCCCCTAGTCCGAATTGGACAAGGAGAGGGGGCGGCGCCCCCTTTCCTTTCCCCCTCTCTCTCCTTCCCTCTCCTCTCCTACTCCCACTTGGAAGGGGGGAGTCCTACTCCCGGTGGGAGTAGGACTCTTCATGGGACGCGCCTAGGGTGTCCGGCCCCCTCCCCCTCCTCCACTCCTTTATATATGGGGAGGAGGCACCCCTTGGAGACACAACAATTGATCCCTTGGATCTCTTAGCCGTGTGCGGTGCCCCCCTCCACCATAATCCACCTCGGTAATATCGTAGCGGTGCTTAGACGAAGCCCTGCGTCGGTAGAACATCATCATCGTCACCACGCCGTCGTGCTGACGGAACTCTCCCTCAAAGCTCGGCTGGATCAGAGTTCGAGGGACGTCATCGCGTTGAACGTGTGCTGAACTCGGAGGTGCCGTGCGTTCGGTACTTGATCGGTCGGATCGTGAAGACGTACGACTACATCAACCGCGTTGTGCTAACGCTTCCGCTTTCGGTCTACGAGGGTACGTGGACACACTCTCCCCTCTCGTTGCTATGCATCACCTTGATCTGGCGTGTGCGTAGGAAATTTTTTGAAATTACTACATTCCCCAACAGTGGTATCAGAGCCAGGTTTTTATGCGTTGATGTTATATGCACGAGTAGTACACAAGTGAGTTGTGGGCGATACAAGTCATACTGCTTACCAGCATGTCACACTTTGGTTCGGCGGTATTGTTGGATGAAGCGGCCCAGACCGACATTACGCGTACGCTTACGCGAGACTGGTTCTACCGACGTGCTTTGCACACAGGTGTCTGGCGGGTGTCAGTTTCTCCAACTTTAGTTGAACCGAGTGTGGCTACGCCCGGTGCTTGAGAAGGTTAAAACAGCACTAACTTGACGAACTATCGTTGTGGTTTTGATGCGTAGGTAAGAACGGTTCTTGCTCAGCCCATAGCAGCCACGTAAAACTTGCAACAACAAAGTAGAGGATGTCTAACTTGTTTTTGCAGGGCATGTTGTGATGTGATATGGTCAAGGCACGATGCTATATTTTATTGTATGAGATGATCATGTTTTGTAACCGAGTTATCGGCAACTGGCAGGAGCCATATGGTTGTCGCTTTATTGTATGCAACGCAATCGCCTTGTAATTGCTTTACTTTATCACTAAGCGGTAGTGATAGTCGTAGAAGCAATAGTTGGTGAGACGACAACGATGCTACGATGGAGATCAAGGTGTCGCGCTGGTGACGATGGTGATCATGACGGTGCTTCGGAGATGGAGATCACAAGCACAAGATGATGATGGCCATATCATATCACTTATATTGATTGCATGTGATGTTTATCTTTTATGCATCTTATTTTGCTTTGATTGACGGTAGCATTATAAGATGATCTCTCACTAAATTTCAAGATAAAAGTGTTCTCCCTGAGTATGCACCGTTGCCAAAGTTCGTCGTGCCCAGACACCACGTGATGATCGGGTGTGATAAGCTCTACGTCCATCTACAATGGGTGCAAGCCAGTTTTGCACACGCAGAATACTCGGGTTAAACTTGACGAGCCTAGCATACGCAGATATGGCCTCGAAACACTGAGACCGAAAGGTCGAGCGTTAATCATATAGTAGATATGATCAACATAGTGATGTTCACCATTGAAAACTACTCCATTTCACGTGATGATCGGTTATGGTTTAGTTGATTTGGATCACGTGATCACTTAGATGATTAGAGGGATGTCTATCTAAGTGGGAGTTCTTAAGTAATATGATTAATTGAACTTGAATTTATCATGAACTTAGTACCTGATAGTATTTTGCATGTCTATGTTGTTGTAGATAGATTGCTCGTGCTGTTGTTCCGTTGAATTTTAATGCGTTCCTTGAGAAAGCAAAGTTGAAAGATGATGGTAGCAATTACACAGACTGGGTCCGTAACTTGAGGATTATGCTCATTGCTGCACAGAAGAATTACGTCCTGGAAGCACCTCTAGGTGCCAAACCCGCTGCAGGAGCAACACCAGATGTTATGAACGTCTGGCAGAGCAAAGCTGATGACTACTCGATAGTTCAGTGTGCCATGCTTTACGGCTTAGAACCAGGACTTCAACGATGTTTTGAACGTCATGGAGCATATGAGATTTTCCATGAGTTGAAGTTAATATTTCATGCAAATGCCCAGATTGAGAGATATGAAGTCTCCAATAAGTTCTACAGCTGCAAGATGGAGGAGAATAGTTCTGTCAGTGAGCATATACTCAGAATGTCTGGGTATAACAATCACTTGATTCAACTGGGAGTTAATCTTCCGGATGATAGCGTCATTGACAGAATTCTTCAATCACTGCCACCAATCTACAAGAGCTTCGTGATGAACTATAACATGTGTCGGCGTTCTGGGAACGGGGGTCCCCAGACTTGCCTGCCTGCGGCCCACGGCGTGGCTAAGTTAGCGGGCCGTACGGCCCACCTTCGTCAACAAAGCATCAAGACCCTCGCAAGGGGTCAAGCCTCGCGAGGCGGCCGGCGCAAGACCTCCTCGGGAGTGGCCTAGCCAGGCAGGCTCACGAAGAGCGGAGATGTCAAGGCGGGGCAAACCTCACGAGGCTTTCGTGTTGTGAGCCATGACGGTCGACACCAGGCGGGCGCCAGCACGCGCAGCCTCCTTGTTTCCTCTTTGATGCTAAGGAGGCAAGCGCAGGCGAGGAGTACCGAGGCATCAGGCAAAGGTTGCCATATCGGTGCAACCAGACCAAGACCAGAAGGATGGCAAGACGGAGGTCACCATGGAGCTCAAGACGGCGTCACCACCAGAGCCTTTTGCAGGCGAATACCGCTTTTGTCAGGATAGCTTGTACTAGCTATTCCCCTTCAAATTCGCCTGCCATTGTTGGCTCCCTTCCCGCTCAATATTTGGGGAGAGGACCAGGGCTTGTATAAGTAGAGCTAGCCACCATAGTATGGGGGATATAGAGCAGTTCATCTAGCTCTCACCCGCTAGTCCACAGAGCACAAGAACACCTCAACCTCAGGAGGCTGTTCTTCCCCTTGTACTGTTCATCATCAGCCCAAGAGGCAATCCACCACCACCACACTGGAGTAGGGTATTACACCACAACGGTGGCCCGAACCAGTATAAATCTCGTGTCTTTCTGTGTTGCGAGTTCGTCGAGTTCGTCCGCGAGATCTTAGTGAGCTAGGGCGTAGATCGGTAGGAGGGAAAAACTTCGCACACACCCCAGAGTTCGAACCTTAAGGGTTTTGCCGGAACCCCACATCCGACAACATGCAAGGGATGGATAAGACGATTCCCGAGCTCTTCGCAATGCTAAAGGCTGCGGAGGTAGAAATCAAGAAGGAGCATCAAGTGTTGATGGTCAATAAGACCACCAGTTTCAAGAAAAACGGCAAAGGGAAGAAGAAGGGGAACTTCAAGAAGAACAGCAAACAAGTTGTTGCTCAAGAGAAGAAACCCAAGTCTGGACCTAAGCCTGAGACTGAGTGCTTCTACTGCAAGCAAACTGGTCACTGGAAGCGGAACTCCCCCAAGTATTTGGCGGATAAGAAGGATGGCAAGGTGAACAAAGGTATATGTGATATACATGTTATTGATGTGTACCTTACCAGAGCTCGTAGTAGCACCTGGGTATTTGATACTGGTTCTGTTGCTAACATTTGCAACTCGAAACAGGGACTACGGATTAAGCGAACACTGGCTAAGGACGAGGTGACGATACGCGTGGGAAATGGTTCCAAAGTCGATGTGATCACCGTCGGCACGCTACCTCTACATCTACCTTCGAGATTAGTTTTAGACCTAAATAATTGTTATTTGGTGCCAGCGTGGAGCATGAACATTATATCTGGATCTTGTTTGATGCGAGACGGTTATTCATTTAAATATGAGAATAATGGTTGTTCTATTTATATGAGTAATAACTTTTATGGTCATGCACCCTTAAAGAGTGGTCTATTTTTGATGAATCTCGATAGTAGTGATACACATATTCATAATGTTGAAACCAAAAGATGCAGAGTTGATAATGATAGTGCAACTTATTTGTGGCACTGTCGTTTGGGTCATATTGGTGTAAAGCGCATGAAGAAACTCCATACTAATGGACTTTTGGAATCACTTGATTATGAATCACTTGGTACTTGCGAACCATGCCTCATGGGCAAGATGACTAAAACGCCGTTCTCCGGAACTATGGAGCAAGCAACTGATTTGTTGGAGATCATACATACTGATGTATGTGGTCCAATGAATGTTGAGGCTCGCGGCGGGTATCGTTATTTTTCTCACATTCACAGATGATTTAAGCAGATATGGGTATATCTACTTAATGAAACATAAGTCTGAAACATTTGAAAAGTTCAAAGAATTTCAGAGTGAAGTTGAAAATCATCGTAACAAGAAAATAAAATTTCTATGATCTGATCGTGGAGGAGAATATTTGAGTTACGAGTTTGGTCTACATTTGAAACAATGTGGAATAGCTTCGCAACTCACGCCACCCGGAACACCACAGCGTAATGGTGTGTCCGAACGTCGTAATCGTACTTTACTAGATATGGTGCGATCTATGATGTCTCTTACTAATTTACCGCTATCGTTTTGGGGTTATGCTTTAGAGACAGCCGCATTCACGTTAAATAGGGCACCATCAAAATCCGTTGAGACGACGCCTTATGAACTGTGGTTTGGCAAGAAACCAAAGTTGTCGTTTCTTAAAGTTTGGGGCTGCGATGCTTATGTGAAAAAGCTTCAACCTGATAAGCTCGAACCCAAATCAGAGAAATGTGTCTTCATAGGATACCCAAAGGAACTATTGGGTACACCTTCTATCACAGATCCGAATGCAAGACATTCGTTGCCAAGAATGGATCCTTTCTAGAGAAGGAGTTTCTCTCGAAAGGAGTGAGTGGGAGGAAAGTAGAACTTGATGAGGTAACTATACCTGCTCCCTTATTGGAAAATAGTTCATCACAGAAACCGGTTCCTGTGACGTCTATACCAATTAGTGAGGAAGTTAATGATGATGATCATGAAACTTCAGATCAAGTTGTTACTGAACCTCGTTGGTCAACCAGAGTAAGATCCGCACCAGAGTGGTACGGTAATCCTGTTCTGGAGGTTATGTTACTAGACCATGACGAACCTACGAACTATGAAGAAGCGATGGTGAGCCTAGATTCCGCAAAATGGCTTGAGGCCATGAAATCTGAGATGGGATCCATGTATGAGAACAAAGTGTGGACTTTGGTTGACTTGCCCGATGATCGACAGGCCATCGAGAATAAATGGATCTTCAAGAAGAAGACTGACGTTGACGACAATGTTACTGTCTATAAAGCTCGACTTGTTGCAAAAGGTTTTTGACAAGTTCAAGGGGTTGACTACGATGAGACTTTCTCACCCGTAGCGATGCTTAAGTCTGTCCGAATCATGTTAGCAATTGCCGCATTTTATGATTATGAAATTTGGCAAATGGATGTCAAAACTGCATTCCTGAATGGATTTCTGGAAGAAGAGTTGTATATGATGCAACCGAAAGGTTTTGTCGATCCAAAGGGAGCTAACAAAGTGTGCAAGCTCCAGCGATCCATTTATGGACTGGTGCAAGCCTCTCAGAGTTGGAATAAACGTTTTAATAGTGTGATCAAAGCGTATGGTTTTATACAGACTTTTGGAGAAGCCTGTATTTACAAGAAAGTGAGTGAGAGCTCTATAGCATTTCTGATATTATATGTGGATGACATATTATTGATTGGAAATGATATAGAATTTCTGGATAGCATAAAGGGATATTTGAATAAGAGTTTTTCAATGAAAGACCTCGGTGAAGCTGCTTATATCTTGGGCATCAAGATCTATAGAGATAGATCAAGATGCTTAATTGGACTTTCACAAAGCAGATACCTTGACATAGTTTTGAAGAAGTTCAAAATGGATCAAGCAAAGAAATGGTTCTTGCCTGTGTTACAAGGTGTGAAGTTGAGTAAGACTCAATGCCCGACCACTGCAGAAGATAGAGAGAAAATGAAAGATGTTCCCTATGCTTAAGCCATAGGCTCTATCATGTATGCAATGCTGTGTACCAGACCTGATGTGTGCCTTGCTATTAGTTTAGCAGGGAGGTACCAAAGTAATCCAGGAGTGGATCACTGGACAGTGGTCAAGAACATCCTGAAATACCTGAAAAGGACTAAGGATATGTTTCTCGTTTATGGAGGTGACAAAGAGCTCGGCGTAAATGGTTACGTCGATGCAAGCTTTGACACTGATCCGGACGATTCTAAATCGCAAACCGGATACGTGTTTATATTGAACGGTGGAGCTGTCAGTTGGTGCAGTTCTAAGCAAAGCGTCGTAGCGGGATCTACATGTGAAGCGGAGTACATAGCTGGTTCGGAAGCATCAAATGAAGGAGTCTGGATGAAGGAGTTCATATCCGATCTAGGTGTCATACCTAGTGCATCGGGTCCAATGAAAATCTTTTGTGATAATACTGGTGCAATTGCTTTGGCAAAGGAATCCAGATTTCACAAGAGAACCAAGCACATCAAGAAACGCTTCAACTCCATCCGGGATCAAGTCCAGGTGGGAGACATAGAGATTTGCAAAATACATACGGATCTGAATGTTGCAGACCCGTTGACTAAGCCTCTTCCACGAGCAAAACATGATCAGCACCAAGGCTCCATGGGTGTTAGAATCATTACTGTGTAATCTAGATTATTGACTCTAGTGCAAGTGGGAGACTGAAGGAAATATTCCCTAGAGGCAATAATAAAGTTATTATTTATTTCCTTATATCATGATAAATGTTTATTATTCATGCTAGAATTGTATTAACCGGAAACATGATACATGTGTGAATACATAGACAAACAGAATCACTAGTATGCCTCTAGTTGACTAGCTTGTTAATCAAAGATGGTTATGTTTCCTGGCCATAGACAAAGAGTTGTCATTTGATTAATGGGATCACCTCATTAGGAGAATGATGTGATTGACTCGACCATTCCGTTAGCTTAGCACTTGATCGTTTAGTATGTTGCTATTGCTTTCTTCATGACTTATACATGTTCCTATGACTATGAGATTATGCAACTCCCGTTTACCGGAGGAACACTTTGTGTGCTACCAAATGTCAGAACATAACTAGGTGATTATAAAGGTGCTCTACAGGTGTCTCCGAAGGTACTTGTTGGGTTGGCGTATTTCGAGATTAGGATTTGTCACTCCGATTGTCGGAGAGGTATCTCTGGGCCCACTCGGTAATGCACATCACTATAAGCCTTGCAAGCATTGCAACTAATGAGTTAGTTGCAGGATGATGTATTACGGAACGAGTAAAGAGACTTGCCAGTGACGAGATTGAACTAGGTATTGAGATACCGACGATCGAATCTCGGGCAAGTAACATACCGATGACAAAGGTAACAATGTATGTTGTTATGCGGTTTGACCGATAAATATCTTCGTAGAATATGTGGGAGCCAATATGAGCATCCAGGTTCCGCTATTGGTTATTGACCGGAGACGTGTCTTGGTCATGTCTACATAGTTCTCGAACCCGTAGGGTCCTCACGGTTAAAGTTCGATGACGGTTATATTATGAGTTCATGTGTTTTGATGTACCGAAGGTAGTTCGGAGTCCCGGATGTGATCACGGAGATGACGAGGAGTCTCGAAATGGTCGAGACAAAAAGAATGATATATTGGACGACTATGTTCGGACACCGGAATGGTTTCGGGGAGCTTCGGGCATATACCAGAGTACCGGGGGGTTACCGGAACCCCCAGGAAACTAATGGGCCTATTGGGCCCTAGTGGAGAAGAGGAGGGGCGGCCAAGGGCAGCCGCGCGCCCCCTTCCCCCCAGTCCGAATTGGACAAGGAGGGGGGCGCCCCCCTTTCCTTTCCCCCTCTCTCTCCTTCCCTCTCCTCTCCTACTCCCACTTGGAAGGGGGGAGTCCTACTCCCGGTGGGAGTAGGACTCCTCATGGGGCGCGCATCGGGTGGCCGGCCCCCTCCCCCTCCTCCACTCCTTTTGATATGGGGAGGGAGGCACCCCTTGGAGACACAACAATTGATCCCTTGGATCTCTTAGCCGTGTGCGGTGCCCCCCTCCACCATAATCCACCTCGGTAATATCGTAGCAGTGCTTAGGCGAAGCCCTACGTCGGTAGAACATCATCATCGTCACCACGCCGTCGTGCTGACGGAACACTCCCTCAAAGCTCGGCTGGATCGGAGTTCGAGGGACGTCATCGAGTTGAACGTGTGCTGAACTCGGAGGTGTCGTGCGTTCGGTACTTGATCGGTCGGATCGTGAAGACGTACGACTACATCAACCGCGTTGTGCTAACACTTCCGCTTTCGGTCTACGAGGGTACGTGGACACACTCTCCCCTCTCGTTGCTATGCATCACCATGATCTTGCGTGTGCGTAGGATTTTTTTTGAAATTACTACGTTCCCAGCACAATGACGTCCAACATCTGGCAGGTCGTATTGTGGCGCTAAGCCGGTTTATAAGCCGGTTGGGAGAGAAGGCTATTCCTTTATATCAGATGATGAAAAAGACGGATGATTTTGTTTGGAGTGATGCTGCTAATGCGGTGTTTGAGCACTAGAAGAAATAGTTGGCTGAGCCGCCCGTTCTTGCAGCTCCTATTGATAAAGAGCCGTTGTTGTTATATGTGGCTGCCAATGCCCGGGCTGTTACCGTAGCTATTGTGGTGGAACGGAAGGAGGCAGGCAAGGAGTACCCCATTCAGAGGCCGGTTTACTACATCACTGAGGTGCTTATTGAGTCCAAACAGAGATATCCGCACTGACAGAAACTTGTATATGGGGTTTTCATGGCAAGTCCAAAGCTTAAACAATACTTTCAGGGTCTTCCCATCACTGTGGTTAGCTCTGCTCCTCTGGGAGATATCATCCAAAACAGGGAGGCAACTGGCCGGGTTGCTAAGTGGGCCATTGAGCTTGGCCCGCACGGTTTAAAGTATGTGCCTCGTACGACCGTCAAGTCCCAAGCACTTGTGGATTTCATCAATGACTGGACGGAGTTGCAGGCACCGGAGGAAAAGCCAGATAACACGTATTGGACTATTCACTTTGATGGGTCCAGGCAATTGGAAGGCTCGGGGGCTGGAGTCGTGTTAGCTTCCCCTCAAGGTGATAAATTTTGTTATGTTCTCCGTTTGTTGTTCCCTTGCACTAATAGTGCAGCTGAATATGAGGCCTTATTACATGGTCTTCGGATGGCTAAGGAGATGAGCTTAAGCCGAGTAAGGTGCTTTGGGGACTCAGACTTGGTGGCTCAGCAACTCTCTGGTACTCGGGATTCTAAGGATCCCCTCATGGCGGCTTATCGACGAGAGGTGGATGTCATTGCTGGTCATTTCAAGGGTTATCAAGTCGAGCACATTGATCGGAGAAAAAATGAAGCGGCTGATGCTTTAAGCCGGTTGGGTTCTCAACGTAAACCGGTGCCGCCTAACGTCTTTCTTGATGTTTTGCATAACCCGTCGGTCAAGTTACCTACGGAGGAAGATTAGGCTATTCCTGATCCGAAAGCTCAGTTGGTGGCAGCTCTTCATGCAATTCCGGATTGGACAGTCCCTTATTTGGCTTATATGACCCGGGGCGAGTTTCCTGAGGATGAAACCTTAGCCAGGTAGATAACCCGACGGTCTAAGTCAATGACAATAGTCAATGGCGAGTTACACCATTGCAGTGTTACTGGGGCTTTTCAAAGATGTGTTTCTTCAGAAGAGGGCCATGAGATTCTTCATGAGATTCATGAAGGGGATTGTGGTCATCACGCCGGATCTAAGTCTCTTGTGGCTAAGGCTTTCCGTCATCGCTTTTATTGGCTGGCGGCTCATGCTGATGCAGAGGACCTGGTCAGTAAGTGTGATGGTTGTCAAAAGTTTTCTCGGCGCGCCCATGTGCCGGCTCAAGAATTGAGGATGATTCCAATTACTTGGCCGTTTGCAGTCTGGGGGCTTGACATGGTTGGGCCTTTTAAGAGGTCCAAAGAGAAGAAGACCCACCTCTTGGTAGCGGTTGACAAGTTCACTAAATGGGTAGAGGCAGAGCCAGTGAGTAAGTGTGATGCAGCAACGGCGGTTCAATTCATGAAGAAGGTGATCTTCCGCTTTGGTTTTCCACACAGCATTGTAACAGACAATGGCACTAACCTCTCCAAGGGTGCTATGAAGGACTTTTGTTAGCGTGAGCACATCCAGCTTGATGTGTCATCAGTGCCTCACCCCCAATCTAATGGTCAAGCTGAGAGAGCCAATCAAGAGATCCTGAGACGCATCAAGCCCCGGCTTATGGTTCCCCTGCAGAGGACGCCGGGTTGTTGGGTGGAGGAGTTACCTTCCGTGTTATGGAGCATTAATACCACCCCAACAGATCTACGGGTTACACGCCTTTCTTCATGGTTTACGGAGCAGTGGCGGTTCTCCCTAGTGATATCCGTCATGACTCACCTCGCGTGGCGGCTTATGTTGAAGCTGATAATGAAAAGGCACATCAGGAAGCACTTGACCTGTTGGATGAGGAGCGTGACATTGCAGCGGCTCGTTCGGCGATTTATCAGCAGGATCTGCACCGTTACCACAGCCGCCGGGTTAAAACCAGAACTTTCCAAGAAGGCGATCTGGTGCTCCGGCTTATTCAGGATCAGACTGATATGCACAAGTTATCCCCACCTTGGGAAGGACCCTTTGTGGTTAGCAAGAATCTGAACAACGGGCCATACTACCTTGTCGATGTTCGAGAGCACAAAGACTCATGGAAATCAGAGGAGGAGACCCACCGGCCGTGGAATATTGCTCATCTTCGGCCTTACTACACCTGAGCCACAGGCTCTCCTTATGTACATATTCTAGACAATGTATATATTATGATTAATATAATAAACCGGCATCCCAGCTAAAGCAGGGCCTCTGTCGTTTTTCTCTTTTCATGAATTTTTGGTTACTTGGGGGCTTCCGGTTTATGTGCAAAGTTATGATTCCCTTTGAATCGGCTTATAAGCCAAATTGAAAAAAATAACTTGGGGGCTGCCCACCCAGGTTAAAGGGACCAAAGAGAGTCTGTTGCCAAAGCAACAGCTCAAACATAGGTGCCCCTTGAGGACAGCTCACAATATTACCTGGGGGCTCTTTTGTTCTAAAGAACATATGTTGCTATAACCCTTGTGATAGGCTTAAAAGCCAGGCTTGGAAGCCAGGTGTATTCACCTAAAACCCCGGGTTATCCTGCCTGTATGCCAGATGCTTCTCCATCAGGTAATCCTGATTGATCCGGCAAACTCTTAACAATCAATCTTTTCCACAAGACCCTGAACTTGTTAAGGTTAAAACGCCGGTTTATCATGAGAGGGCATGGTTTACGGATAGCAAGGAGAAGCTCAGGCTGATAAAGCCGCCTTCCTTGAAACTTGGATAAATCGGCCTGTGATGCATGATGCTACTTTGGCCCCGCGTACTCCTGATAAGTCTATCTTTAAATAAGAACTGAACTTATCTGGGTTAAAATGTTGATTGGGTAATGTGAGTGCTGACTCACGGAAAGCGCGTACCTTCCAGTGGCTAATGCTAGTTTCATTGAAGAAGATATTTTGGCTTGGGGGCCTATGAAAGCCTTGGATTTTTTTTCTTGATTTGATTTTAACGTCTTTTTGCGATTTTTCTCTTATGACATCGCAGTACATGGTTGCAAATCAACAAGGCTTATAAAGCCTCGTGAGTCATATATGATATCCGGTGTTTATTAACCCGACCTGGTTTTTGACTATAAGTCGCCAATATGAGATAACATAATATCTGGTGTTTATTAACCCGGCCCTGGCTCTCTTCATAAGCTGGCAGTATATGGTCAATTACCAATATTTCAATTTGGGTTTTCGCCCTTATCACATTGGCTTGGTAAACCGGCCGTGCAAGTACACATCACAGGTATGATATATCTGTATTTTTAAATCCATCTTTGGTTATAAACTAGGCTGTTTTCCCCATAAGTTTATGTTGGGTATCATAACCCGTCTAGCGGTAAACCGCCGAGACGCTTGTTATCTGTTATATGCAGGAACAAATTAAACATTGCTAATATCATAAGCATACATGACATATTTAAATATAGTAACTCATCAGTGTCATGCAAAAACAACATATGCGCGATGGCATAGAAGATCGAGAGTTTGAACTAGCCTATTACAAGGCGTTTGATGCCCAAAAGAATGATTGTTTTCAACAAGACTTGCAGAAAGCAGAAGCTAATCCGGCTCTGGTTTATGAGTCTTGGCCGGGCTGACTGGAAGGTTGCGGATCATCCTGCGCCGGTTCATCATCCTCGTCTCTACCCAGTGGCTGGAAGTCAAAGGTTATCCAATCGATCCCAGTTAAAGCTTTGAATACAGCTTCATCACTTATAAGGGTGGAGGGGTCAATATCAGGGGCATAAGTATGCTTACGGATTGGAGGAGTAACATTTGGAGCATCATAACTTGGCGCGCTAACTTTCTTCTTGTTGGCATCATAAATCGACTGATAATATGAAAGATCAGTCTCCTCAACCAATTTGCTAGCCAATGGACGCATTTCCCTTGTTATGGCCCTAAGGTCTTCATTATCAAATTCTGACCCGTCCTCCTTTATGCTCGGGTAGCCATTTCCAACATCGGCCGGATCAAGATCAGATATCCATGCCTTGGCCTGAGTTAATGCATTCATAGCACCGGCCCTAACAGCTGATTTCTTCAATTCTTCAAATCGGGCAAGCATCATAGCCAGCCTTTCCAATGTCTCCTTGATCAAGGTTGGGGATGGTTTGTTATGTGAGGCTCTGCAGATGACCCGTTGTACACCGGTATATAACTGCTCTATAAGTGTATAGGCAGCTTTCAGTTTCTGGTGCATATCCGAGCCAAGATGGGTAACGCGACTTCCTGCATTATCAACAATGTCGGTAAACCGGCAGTTTCATGGATATTACATGTTTTAAGCTTAGGAAGAGGTTCTTTACCAAAAACAGCAGAGGTTATGGCATTGATTTGCCGTTTTAAGCCAGTCAGCTCCTCTGTTACCGGTTTAAGGGCTGTTTCAGCATCCTCAGCCCTCTTTAGCAGAGTTGTTTTTTCTGAGTCCCAGTCTGCCCGCTTGTCTTTGAAGTCTTCCTTCAATTTCTCCATGGTTGCTAAAGCGCTGGAAAATTCTTCCTTGGCCTTGGAAGTTTCTGCCTCTTGAGACTTGATATTTTCTTGCAGGTCGGCGATTTGAGATTCCTTTTTGCTAAGATCAGCCTGCAAAAGACATTCAATTTATGAGTTGGCAGTACATATTTGAAGTCCCAAGCACATAACAAGTTATACACTTGGCACTTGGGGGCTAATGCCTATTGCTTCTTATCAAACGTTATTACAAGTCCCAAGCACATAACAAGTTATACACTTGGCACTTGGGGGCTAATGCCTATTGCTTCTTATCAAACGTTATTACATGTCCCAAGCACATAACAAGTTATACAGTTGGCACTTGGGGGCTAATGCATATTTATGAAGAGTTAACAATATTTACCTCATATCGCTCCTTCATCATGTTCACTAAACCGGCTTCATAGTCACGGCTTGTGTACAAACGGTTTAAATACCCAGAATGGATGTCTTGGGCGTTGAGGTGGGCATAACTCTCCAAATCTGATTTCCATTTGCCTTTGTCAACAGCAGAGTTTTCTTCTTTGGCACTGTGTTTTGACAGAGCAATAGGGTTGCCAGGGGGTGTGAAGCCAAAGCCAGTAACTACAACATAATCCGTTTTATCATCAGCAGCTTTGACTGGGCTTGGCGGTTTATCAGTAACTTGGACTGGGCTTGGCGGATTACCTGCATGACCCGTCGGATCAATTTCCATCTGCTCAACAAAGGTTTCATGATCTTGCGGTGGCGGATCGTCAAGAATGGTTTCAGTATTTGGATGAGTTTGTTCCGGATTTTGTTCCAGATCTGGTGGAGTACTATCATCAGCCGGTTTATTCAGCATTGCCTTCTCGCTGCGCCTGGCCTGGTGGTACGTCTCCGTCGTATCTATAATTTTTGATTGTTCCATGCCAATATTCTACAACTTTCATATACTTTTTGGCAACTTTTTATACTATTTTTGGGACTAACATATTGATCCAGTGCCCAGTGCCAGTTCCTGTTTGTTGCATGTTTTATGTTTTGTAGAAACCCCATATCAAACGGAATCCAAACGGGATAAAAACGTACGGAGAATATTTTTGGAATATTTGGAAAATATGGGAGGAAGAATCAACGCGAGACGGTGCCCGAGGGGGGCACGAGGCAGGGGGCGCGCCTGCCCCCCTCGTGGGCCCCCCGTAAGGCGGTTGCTGCTCTTCTTTGGCCACAAGAAAGCTAATTTTTGGGAAAAAATCTCGGCGAAGGTTTCAATCCAATCGGAGTTACGAATCTCCATATATATACGAAACGGTGAAAGGGCAGAATACGAGAATGCAGAAACAGAGAGACAGATCCAATCTTGGAGGGGCTCTTGCCCCTCCCATGCCATGGAGGCCAAGAACCAGAGGGGAAACCCGTCTCCCATCTAGGAAGGACCAGAGGGGAAACCCGTCTGAGTAGATTTTCGTTGTCCTATCGGTGGTTGATGAATTGCTATGATTGATTTAATTTGCTTGTGGTTATGTTGCTGTCCTTTGGTGCCCATCATATGAGCGCGTGCGTGGATCACACCATAGGGTTAGTTGTATGTTCATAGGACTATGTATTGGAGGGCAAGAATGACAGAAACTTCAACCTAGCATAGAAATTGATGCATACGGGATTGAAGGGGGACCAATATATCTTAATGCTATGGTTGGGTTTTACCTTAATGAACGTTAGTAGTTGCGGACGCTTGCTAATAGTTCCAATCATAGGTGCATAGAATTCCAAGTCAGGGATGACATGCTAGCAGTGGCCTCTCCCACATAAAACTTGCTATCGGTCTAGTAAAGTAGTCAATTGCGTAGGGACAATTTCGCAACTCCTACCACCACTTTTCCACACTCGCTATATTTACTTTATTGTGTATTTATCTAAACATCCCCTAGTTTTTATTTACGCGCTCTTTATTTTCTTGCAAACCTATCCAAAAACACCTACAAAGTACTTCTAGTTTCATACTTGTTCTAGGTAAAGCGAACGTTAACCGTGCGTAGAGTTGTATCGGTGGTCGATAGAACTTGAGGGAATATTTGTTCTACCTTTAGCTCCACGTTGGGTTCGACACTCTTACTTATCGAAAGAGGCTACAATTGATCCCCTATACTTGTGGGTTATCAAGACCTTTTTCTGGCGCCGTTGCCGGGGAGTCATAGCGTGGGGTGAATATTCTCGTGTGTGCTTGTTTGCTTTATCACGAAGTAATTTTTATTTGCTATTCTTAGTTGTTTTCTATCTTTAGTTATGGGTAGGAAACGCAAAATACCAAACAAATTAGTTGTACCTACTAAACCAATGGTTGAAGACCCACTCAAAATCTATCACACTCCTGAAGCTTATTACTTGGATCATCTTCAATCCCTATGTGCTCGTGCTGAAACCCCAACTAGCTTAGTTGAGGGCAAATCTTTAGATGAGCATGCTTGTTATGTGTGACACCGTATATCTGAAAAAGGGAACTGTTTACTGGATCAAATTCATCGTTTGCAATGCTATGCTTGGAATGTATGTGAAATATATGATGTTACTTGTTGTTCTGAAAACCCTAAGAAACACCTTCCCTACCAATGTGAGTTTATCCATAATGGAATCATATCTTCGTATGCTAAAGGTGTTTATAGTAACTACGATGTTCAACAAATTGAAGAATTTGTTGCTTTTAAGGGTGCTTATGAAATTGCTTCTTTGATTGAAACGTATGATGCTACTCTTTACAAATCTGAAAATTTTGCAATACTTGAATATTGTTATGAGAATTATGCTTCTAATGCCTATGTTAAACCATATATCGAGGTCTCCTCCGCTGTCCAAAACGAGACTAATATTTTGCAGGAGTCTATGGAAGAAGAAATTGATGAAACTATGAGCTCATTGGATGAAAAATATGATGAGGAGAGCGAAGAACAAAAGGAGGAAGAGCGGATTAGCTACCCGTGCCCACCTTCTAATGAGAGTAACTCTTCAACTCATACATTGTTTAATTTCCCTTCGTGCTTACCGAAGGATGATTGCTATGATGATTGTTATGATCCCGTTGATTCTCTTGAAATATCCCTTTTTGATGATGCTTGCTATGCTTGTGGCCAAGATGCCAATATGAATTATGCTTATGGAGATGAACTTGCCATAGTTCCTTATGTTAAACATGAAATTGTTGCTATTGCTCCCACGCATGATAGTCCTATTATCTTTTTGAATTCTCCCGATTATACTATATCGGAGAAGTTTGCCCTTATTAAGGATTATATTGATGGGTTGCCTTTTACCGTTGCACATGATGATTTTCATAGATATATTATGCATGTGCTTGCTGCTCCTACTTGCAATTATTATGAGAGAGGAACTATATCTCCACCTCTCTATGTTTCCAACATGATAAAATTGCAAGAAACTGCTTATACTATGCATTGGCCTTTACTATGTGTGCATGAATTGTTCTTTTATCACATGCCGATGCATAGGAAGAGAGTTAGACTTCGTCATTACTTGATATATGTTGCTTTGTGCTCACTACTAAATTCCAAGTCATTGCTAATTAAAATTGGCTTTGATATACCTTGGGATCCGGGTGGATCCATTACTTGAGCACTATATGCCTAGCTTAATGGCTTTAAAGAAAGTGCTGCCAGGGAGACAACCCGGAAGTTTTAAAGATTCATTTATTTCGGTTGAGTGCTTTCATATAGTTTAAAAACAAAAATAAAAATAAAGAGGGGAACCTAAAACTTTTTCAGAAAAGGAAAGTGAAAGTGAGAAAGACGAGCATTGTTAAAGTGGGAGGTAGCCTTGAACTTTGTTCATGCTCACGGAAACTTTGTGAATCTTGATTACAGAAACTTTTCAACAAAAATAATTATCCCCTTGTAAAATTCCATTGTATTATAAAAATAATGCGCCAAGATTTTCCTTTAGGATGTTTACAATGCTTGTTGGTTTGTACGGTGCAGGACAGAAACTTTGGCTGTAGTGCGCGATTTTTCATTTTTTACTGGAACGTCAAACGGTTCTGAAACTTTTTGCACTGTCTTTATATACAAATTATTTATTTGTCTTAATTGTGGAAGAATTGTTTAAGTACAAGAAGTGTGGTTAATGTTCAGATTGCTACAGACTGTTCTGTTTTAGACAAATTCTGTTTTTGATGCATAGTTTGCTTGTTTTGATGAAACTATCAATTCCTATCAGTGGATTAAGCCATGAAAAGTTATATTACAGTAGCTATAATGCAAAAACAAAATATGAAATGGTTTTCAACAGTACTTAGAGTAGTGCTTTGCTTTATTATACTAACGGATCTTACCGAGTTTTCTGTTGAAGTTTTGTGTGGATGAAGTGTTCGATGATCGAGAAGGTCTCGATGTGAGGAGAAGAAGGAGAGGCAAGAGCTCAAGCTTGGGGATGCCCAAGGCACCCCAAGTAAATATTCAAGGAGACTCAAGCGTCTAAGCTTGGGGATGCCCCGGAAGGCATCCCCTCTTTCTTCAACAAGTATCGGTATTGTTTCGGATTCGTTTCGTTAATGCGATATGTGTAAATCTTGGAGCGTCTTTTGCAATTAGTTTTTACTTTTATTTAATGCACCATGCTGGTATGAGATAGTCCTTGGTTTATTTACAGGATTCTCTATGCACTTCACTTATATCTTTTGAGTATGGCTTTATAGAATGCTTCATGTCGCCGTTTGTAGAATGCTCTTTTGCTTCACTTATATTTGTTAGAGCGTGGGCATATCTTTTGTAGAAAGAATTAAAACTCTCTTGCTTCACTTATATCTATTTAGAGAGATGACAGGAACTGGTCTTTCCCATGGCTAGTCATAAAATCCTACATAAAACTTGTAGATCACTGAATATGATATGTTTGATTCCTTGCAATAGTTTTGCGATATAAAGGTGGTGATATTAGAGTCGTGCTAGTTGAGTAATTGTGAAATTAAGAAATACTTGTGTTGAGGTTTGCAAATCCCGTAGCATGCACGTATGGTGAACCATTATGTAACAAAGTTGGAGCATGAGGTGTTCTTTGATTGCTTTCCTTATGAGTGGCGATCAGGGACGAGCGATGGTCTTTTCCTACCAATCTATCCCCCTAAGGGCATGCGTAGTAGTACTTTGCTTCGAGGGCTAATAAACTTTTGCAATAAGTATATGAGTTCTTATATGACTAATGTGAGTCCATGGATTATACGCACTCTCACCCTTCCATCATTGCTAGCCTCTTCGGTACCGTGCATTGCCCTTTCTCACCTCGAGAGTTGGTGCAAACTTCGCCGGTGAATCCAAACCTCGTGATATGATACGCTCTATCACACATAAAGCTCCTTATATCTTCCTCAAAACAGCCACCATACCTACCTATGATGGCATTTCCATAGCCATTCCGAGATATATTGCCATGCAACTTCCATCATCATCATATACATGACTTGAGCATTTATTGTCATATTGCTTTGCATGATCGTAAGATAGCTAGCATGATGTTTTCATGGCTTGTCCGTTTTTTGATGTCATTGCTACGCTAGATCATTGCACATCCCGGTACACCACCGGAGGCATTGATATAGAGTCATATCTTTGTTCTAGACATCGAGTTGTAATATTGAGTTGTAAGTAAATAAAAGTGTGATGATCATCATTATTAGAGCATTGCCCCAGTGAGGAAAGGATGATGGAGACTATGATTCCCCCACAAGTCGGGATGAGACTCCGGACTTTAAAAATAAATAAAAGAGGCCAAAGAATCCCAAATAAAAAAAGAGGCCAAAGATACCCACCAAAACAAAAAAAGAAGAAAAAAAAGAAAAAAAGAAAAAAATGAGAGAAAAAGAGAGAAGGGGCAATGTTACTATCCTCTTACCACACTTGTGCTTCAGAGTAGCACCATGTTCTTCATATAGAGAGTCTCTTGAGTTATCACTTTCATATACTAGTGGGAATTTTCATTATAGAACTTGGCTTGTATATTCCAACGATGGGCTTCCTCAAATGCCCTAGGTCTTCATGAGCAAGCAAGTTGGATGCACACCCACTTAGTTCCCAGTTTGAGCTTTCATACACTTATAGCTCTAGTGCATCCGTTGCATGGCAATCCCTACTCCTCACATTGACATCAATTGATGGGCATCTCCATAGCCCGTTGATTAGCTGCGTTGATGTGACACTTTCTCATTTTTGTCTTCTCACACAAACCTCCATCATCATATGCTATTCCACCTATAGTGCTATATCCATGGCTTGCGCTCATGTATTGCGTAAGGGTTGAAAAGGCTAAAGCGCGTTAAAAAGTATGAACCAATTGCTCAGCTTGTCATCGGGGTTGCGCATGATTTGAATGCTTTGTGTGGTGAAGATGGAGCATAGCCAGACTATATGATTTTGTAGGGATGAGCTTTCTTTGGCTATGTTATTTCAATAAGACATAATTGCTTGGTTGGTATGCTTGAAGTATTATTGTTTTTATGTCAAAAGATAGACTATTGCTTTGAATCACTCGTGTCTTAATATTCATGCCATGATTAGATACAAGATCAAGATTATGCTAGGTAGCATTTCACATAAAAAATTATCTTTTTTATCATTAACCTACTCGAGGCCGAGCAGGAATTAAGCTTGGGGATGCTGATACGTCTCTGTCGTATCTATAATTTTTGATTGTTCCATGCCAATATTCTACAACTTTCATATACTTTTTGGCAACTTTTTATACTATTTTTGGGACTAACATATTGATCCAGTGCCCAGTGCCAGTTCCTGTTTGTTGCATGTTTTATGTTTCGCAGAAACCCCGTATCAAACGGAATCCAAACAGGATAAAACGGATGGAGAATATTTTTGGAATATTTGGAAAATATGGGAGGAAGAACCAACGCGAGACGGTGCCCGAGGAGGGCACGAGGCAGGGGGGGCGCGCCTGCCCCCCTCATGGGCCCCTCGTAAGGCGGTTGCTGCTCTTCTTTGGCCGCAAGAAAGCTAATTTTCGGAAAAAAAATCTCGGCGAAGGTTTCAATCCAATCGGAGTTACGGATCTCCATATATATACGAAACGGTGAAAGGGCAGAATACGAGAACGCGGAAACAGAGAGAGACAAGTTGACAGATCCAATCTCGGAGGGGCTCTCGCCCCTCTCATGCCATCTAGGGAGGAGGTCAAGGAAGAAGAAGAAGAAGAAGAAGAAGGGGCTCCCTCTCCCCTTCTCTTCCGGTGGCGCCGGAACGCTGCAGTGGCCACCATCATCATCATCGCGATCTTCACCAACACCTCCGCCATCTTCACCAACATCTCCATCACCTTCCCCCTCTATCTACAGCGGTCCACTCTCCCGCAACCCGCTGTACCCTCTACTTCAACATGGTCCTTTATGCTTCATATTATTATCCAATGATGTGTTGCCATCCTATGATGTCTGGGTAGATTTTCGTTGTCCTATCGGTGGTTGATGAATTGCTATGATTGATTTAATTTGCTTGTGGTTATGTTGCTGTCCTTTGGTGCCCATCATATGAGCGCGCGCGTGGATCAGACCATAGGGTTAGTTGTATGTTGATAGGACTATGTATTGGAGGGCAAGAGTGACAGAAGCTTCAACCTAGCATAGAAATTGATGCATACGGGATTGAAGGGGGACCAATATATCTTAATGCTATGGTTGGGTTTTACCTTAATGAACGTTAGTAGTTGTGGACGCTTGCTAATAGTTCCAATCATAAGTGCATAGAATTCCAAGTCAGGGATGACATGCTAGCAGTGGCCTCTCCCACATAAAACTTGCTATCGGTCTAGTAAAGTAGTCAATTGCGTATGAACAATTTCGCGACTCCTACCACCACTTTTCCACACTCGCTATATTTACTTTATTGTGTCTGTATCTAAACAGCCCCTAGTTTTTATTTAGGTGCTCTTTATTTTCTTGAAAACCTATCCAAGAACACCTACAAAGTACTTCTAGTTTCATACTTGTTCTAGGTAAAGCGAACGTTAAGCGTGCGTAGAGTTGTATCGGTGGTCGATAGAACTTGAGGGAATATTTGTTCTACCTTTAGCTCCTCGTTGGGTTCGACACTCTTACTTATCGAAAGAGGCTACAATTGATCCCCTATACTTGTGGGTTATCACCTGGGCTCTGAAGATAAGATGCAAGTTGCAGGTTAAGTGCAATGGTCAATCATAAGGCATGAAGGGTTAATTAAGTATGCTCACCCCGGGACAGTTTTGAGGACTGGAATTTGTGTTCCTGTTGACTCGCCAGAGGAAGAAGTTCCCTGATAATTTGAATCAGACGGATTAAGAGGTTGTCGGAAATAACCCGCCTTGGGATAACATGTGTCAGCAGTATAAGAGACCTCTGGGCGACGTTTACGAACCGACGTATTAGGTAAACCGGAAGAAGTTACCACCTGGCCGCTATGACGGGTTGTGCGGCGAGCTTCATGTTGCTGTTTCTTCAAAAGAAAGTTTGGATCCAAGTGAGCTAGAGGGTGAGAAAATCTTACTTTCCAGCTTGCTTGACGGGTTTTCTGGGTTGGCTGAGGGTCTGAGTCAGAAGAAAGAATAATTACCTCTGCGTCCCCAGCACGGCTAGCTTCTGCGTCACCCTGATAATAATCATTGTCAATGAGGTGTATGAAAAAAGAGCCAAGTGAATAGTGTTCTACCTCTGACTCATGATTATCATCATCGTCATCAATGTTTAACTCGGTGGACTCGGCGGTTTTCTTCTTGGCAAGCTTCTTGTTGGCCTTGTTTTTGACACGGGGTGTTTTGGCAGGTTTATCTTGCGTTTTCTTCTTCCAGAACGGATCATCACCCTATTAAAGATTGAAACGATTATCAGGGGGTTTAAGAATATGGATTAAAGCAAGGAATTGGGCGCTCTTACAGCTGGCGGTTTATTTGAAGCGTAGAACGGACTAAGCCCTATTTTATTGCAGTCGGCCAGCGGTTCATCCAGCATCTTCTTGACAGATTCAGTAATTTCAGCATCAGTCAGCTGAATATCAATATGCCGTTGAGGATCTTTCACGCCCCTTGTGTACTCACACATTAAATCGGGGCGACGGCTTAAAGGTAAAATGCTCCAAGACACCCAGCAGCGGACGAAGTCAATGCCTGTTAAACCGTTGGCTACAAGGGCCCTGAGCTTTGAAAGCTGTGATGCATATTTGGCCCGTTCCTTTGCAGCCAGCCTTTGAGGGAGTGGATGTGTGCTAGTAAGCCGGTGAGCACGGTAACCAGGCAGAGGATTTTCACCAGATGGAGATGTATCCCAGCAATAGAACCAAGTTTGGTTCCAATCTTTCGGGTGGCTATGATGCTTAGCACGAGGGAAGCTGACGTCTTTCCTTTTCTGAATTGACATCCCGCCAAGTTCAGTGTTGGGTCCATCTGTAAATTCTGTATGGCGGTTTAAATAGAAGAAATCTCTGAATAATTCAACCGTGGGCTCTTCTTGCAGATAAGCTTCGCAAAACACTTGAAAGTTGCAAATATTGGACAGAGAGTTAGGTCCAATATCTTGAGGGTGAAGTTGGAAGCAATGGAGCACATCACGGAAGAATTTTGATCCGGGAGGGCTGAACCCTCGACTAAGATGATCGACAAAAATGATCACTCCCCATCCTTGGGCTCAGGAGGATTTTCTGGACCGGGGGCTCTCCAGTGGATGTCTTCCTTTTTCGCTAAAGCGCCGGTTGCAACAGATCCGTTCAGTTGCTCTTCTGTAACCCGGGATTGAACCCAGTTACACGCATAAAAGGAATTGGCCATTATTTCACGACCTGAAAGAAAGATTTGTGTTGGTTTAAGGTTCACGGATAATCCGCCAAAGGTTAAAAGACAGAAAGTGTTGAAGCATGCAGAAGTGTTAAACCGGAGATTGGGATTCTCAAGGTTACAAAGATGAGCGCGTGGCGGTTTAAGAGAGAGCTAATGGTACCTGGCGGGTTATTATTTTCTAAGAGCTAAGCCGCCTACATAGGTTTTGAAAATATAGATCTGAAGTTGGAAATAAGGCTAAGTGATGAAAAACAGGTTTCACAGATTTATATCACAATTTTGGATCTGCCGCACGTCAGAAAAGGAAAACATATTCAGATTTAAAATAGGTGCTTGAGCAGTTCATCAGATTCAGATGGGTTTTTTCTGTACAAAAGGAGATGTTCTAGTGATGAAAAAGGGAGCTATAGTTACTACCGTATAGGAAAATATCAAGTTTGAATTGACCATTTACGCTGCGGAGAAGAACGGGGGAAGAACAACACTGAACTTCGATGAGCTCGCTGAAACCCTAATGGGATATATGGGAAGAAGAAGGAGAGATCACTAGGGCTGTTGAACAGCGGAGGTGTGCGGACGAGAATCTGGTCAGATCAAGTTGATGCAGCGGCCGTTGTTGGGGCAGAGGCGAAGATCGACGGCGGCGGCAGCACTCGAGCACTGGGGCGACGCGAGGTGGAAGAAAGACGAAGAGGCAAAGGGGGGAAAAGGAAAGGGACCCTCGGCCCTATTTATAAAGGCGAATGGATAAGTGGCAAGCGCGGGAATCGAGGAGGTCGAAAACGGATCTGTATCAGGGTGGACGCCTTGATTTTCGGGGATTCATTAAAAATAAGGAGATACAGTAAAGATTTTAGTTCTGCGTAAAATTAATGATAGGTGACGTCACGATGGGTTATCATGATTCCAGAAGATGACGTCATGGCGATTTACAAGCGTCGCAAGGATAATAAAGGAGGTTTTTTTTCTAAGTGTTGAAAATTGGCATGAACAAGTTCAAATCAATTTGGGGCCTAATGTTGGGGATATAACTATTGAGTATAAACCGCCCAGGAGGGGCCGGGTTATACTCATAGTGATTTACCCATATTGGAAGCCCATGAAGACATGGAAGATGGCGCTTTATGAAGGAGGCTCAATAGTAAGGCCCAAAGCCTAAAGGCGGATTAGGGCCCAAAGATGTAAACCGCTGTAAGATGTATAACTTGTATTGTAAGATAGGAAAGAGTAGATACCGAACCGGACACGTTTATGAGCCGGCCGGGAATCTATAGACCGCCGGGTGTCAACCTGTGTATACAAAGGGACGACCCGGCGGCGGTTTAGGGACAAAAAACAACAACCCGAGAGCCAGGCAAAGCGTATTCGCTCCCTGGTCATCAAAACCCTAACAGTACCACCTCAAACTTGATTAGGCCTTTAACTTCACCACAAGGGGCCGAACCAGTATAAACTCCCCTTGTCCTTTGGTCCTGTTTAACCCCTTTAAACTAACCTCGTCGCAATTGCTCCACAACTAAGTCCTTCCATGAGTACATCTGCCGTGACAAAACCACGACAGGAACCTTTGCCAAAAATATAGGATATTGAACACATAGTCGACCACGTGCCATAATAAGATCTAAATCTTCTCCGCACTTAATTAAGTTTACATGTTCGTTGGTAAATAAAATGGAGACAAATTATGGACAACATATATGGTAATAAATTATCTTATTTCCATTTAATATATGGCATGGTCATTTAACATAATGGTATTCTGTCGAGCTATCGCGCTAAAATCGAGCGAGCCAACATTGGCTCAAGATCGGCTCGTTTCTCGGTCGAGTTACATAAAGTGTTTAAACTCAGCTTGTTTCTTTTCGAGTCGATCTCGAGTCGAGTCAAAAAACGAGTCGATCTCGAGCGGCTCACGAGCCTCGAGCTTTTCTTGCAGCCATAACTGTAACCTACCTTGTACAATAATATTCGACACAATGTAACAAAAGGATGAGTTTATATTCATATGTATATGTTTTTTTAGACAAATGCATATGTATATGTATAAGCGCGTGCGTGTGTTGAAAAAAAAGAAGTTCAACATACAAGACCGGCCTATGCATGCTTTTCTTTTGACGGGCCCGCCTACTACATGCTAGCTAAATCGACACTGGTCACCGGCCCGAACGAGCGAGACCCACCGGATTCTGCGTGTCCCGCGGAAGACCTACAACGACACGCGCGCCCGCGATCTCACGTCGCCACGCACGCTAACAAAACCTAGTAAATCCGTGCTAGCCGAACACGTACGTCCGTGTTGAGTGATGGCACGCCCCATCTATGGATCTCATTCATTCATGTCCAGGCAGCTCGAGGAGGCTCCTTTCCATGGCCATGGGTGCGCAGCGCGCTCGTCAAATCATGGGGGCCGCGGAGTACGGACCCGAGGTTGCTTCATATCGCTTCAATCGCATCGCGCGTCGCCATGCCTTTTAGCATGGAAAAATAACTACGCACTCGTGAGATGCGTCGCATTTTGATTTTGATTTTGTTCGCCGACGTGCGTGTGTGCGTGCATGCTCTTGTGTTGTGCCGGGCCGGCCGCTGGACGCATGGTATTCGTTTCAACGCCAGGTTGCGATGATGCACGAGTCAATGAGCGTTTCATTCTGTCATGTCCGCGCGGGCACGGAGCCGATAGACTCTTGGGAGGTGTTTGTTTGCAGATCGGTAACGGCAACGTAAACGTAATGGATTTACACCGTTAATGTAAACGGTATGGGCATAAACTGAAATCTGTTTGGCTATCAGATGTAATGGTAAGAGGAAAAGCAGGGATGGAAACAGGAACCCGTCGGCCATGGCGCAGGGAAGAAAACAGGAACCCGTCGGCCATGGCGCAGAGGAAAGCACGGATGGGTTCTAGATTGGTAGAACTAAGGCCACCGCCGGCCGCTGCTCCTGGCGTGTCGCCGCCGCTGCATGCTGAAGAGGGGAAGCTCGGGACCATGGCAACCAGGGCTGACGGCGACTCGGTGGAGGAGGGTGGGTGAGGACCGGAGGAAGAGATCTGCCGCTGCCACTAGCGCCGCAACTCGCGGAGATCGGTGGGCGGCAAGAGATTTTCTGTGTTGGGGACGGGGGTTGACTCGGTTTTCTCCCTGTAACGTAATTCGTTTACGCGGGGGTGTGGGCGGTATCGTGCTAAAACTACGCTGGGATCTGTTTATACTTTATACTCTTTTTGTCTAGATGTGTAAGTCATATTACGAAAATCAAATAAACCCAAAACACTTAGGCGTGGTGCATTAACTTCTACCTCGTTTCTTGTTTCTTCACATATCAACCAATAATAGATGTGGGTTGTGAATGCTTTTAATGACTTGAGACTACCAAACACAATATGCAGTGGTTAGTTCATTGCATGCAATGCTATTAATTAGCAAATAAACATTAAGTTCTCTCGTTTTTCCTCCTTGGTCATGGTGCACAACCTAAGATGACTTATTCACCTAGACGGAGGGGTACAAAGAAAGAAAAACCAAACATGGGTAACGGTAAGAGGTTACATTGTAATCAGATGTCGGATGAAAAACTGCGAACCAAAGACCTCCTAATATTGGTATATATATATGAGCTAGACTTTGTCGCCACCGGTGGCGGAGGCGGGAGTGGGAGTGGGAGTGGCGGGGGTGGCGGCGGCGGCCGCGGTGGCCATGGCGCCGATGGTGTCGGTAAGGGCGCTCTCAAAGATGAAGCTCTTGTCCTCGGGACTCTCGGGAACATATACGGCGTACATCTTCTTGACGGCAGACTCGATGGCGGGGACGAACTTGTAGTCCTTGTATGCATCGCCCATGGTCTCCTTAATGGCCTTGCTGAAGGCGGAGTCGAAGACGGTGGACCTGTCCTTGGCCGGGGCAGTGTCGGCTGCGGTGGCTGCAGTCCTGAAGGCGGTGTCGATCTGGTCAATGGCCTTGAGCTCGCCAGCAGGGATCGCCCCCTTGACTTCCTCGCGGGTGGGCTTGACGGCGTGGACCTCTAGGATGCCGGCGATGATGCGGAGCGACTCGCCAAAGATGGCCACGAAGGAGTCATACTTGGCCTCCGGGGTAGCGCCCTGGGCGTTCATTGCGGCCGCCGCCTGAGCGAAGACGACCCTAGTGCTGATACTGGCGTTGGCGCTAGACACGTTGGCTAACCCTTCGAGTGTCCAGTTGCCCAAGTTGTTGCCGAAGGTGGTCTCGAAATACTTGGGCTTGTCCGCTGGAGGGACCACGGCTGCAGCCGCCACGGCTGCCTTGAAGGCGTTGTTGTCCTTCTCAATTAGCTTCTGCTCCTCGGTTGTGGCCTTGGGTTGTTCCCCGGCTGGGGCGTGGCCGGCTTTGGCAGCGTACGAGACGGCTGGCCCGGCCACGAGGGCGACGGCCACGAACATCGCCACCGTGCATTGCTGCACTGCCATTGTTGATGCTCTTGTCTTGCGTTGGTTGGTTTGCACAGTACGTAGGAGGAGAGATTGTGGTGTGGTGTGAGGATGAAGGAGCTTAGCTCTATATATACATGCCCAAATTATCAATCTCCTCCTCTCCTCTCCCTTTTTAGCCAACCTAATTATATCTATGAGCTCGTCATCCCACAGACCAATCAATTAGATCGCTAAATACCGGTTGACCTCGTGGGGTAATAACCTTCCCATCCGAACTGGATATGATCCTTTCCTCTCTACCAATCCTCCAAATATATCCACCCTTGAAGGATGAAAGACCAAACATGATGTTGTGGCCACGTGAATGATGAACCTCTCTTAGGGGTAGATTGTAACAGATCATACTTATAGGGTTCTGATTACGCCCACACGTGTGGCATACTAGACATCCGCCCACACACCGTGTGTGGCGTGAGCAGGAGGCAGCCCACACGGGCTGTGTGTGGGCGAACATTAGAATTGCGCACACGTGTGGGCGCAGCTATTTCGTGCCACACGCCCAACAAGTACTACTCATCTCCACCCCGCACGTGTGGCACGAAGCAAAAATGCCCACACGTCCTGCGCAGCTACGTTAGGTACCCGCGGGATGACGATTTACTTGCCATCCGGGATGGCAGATGTAGTTATCCGGGATAGCAGATGTAGTTGTAAAAGCATGGCAACTCTATATGTTTTGGTTAACTATAGTTGCCATGTTTAATTTATGGTAGTTGCCGCGTGCATTCAAACCATAGTTGCCGTGTGTGATTAACTACTTGCCACATATGGTCAAACAGAGGTTGCCATGTGTGTTTACCTAGTTGTCAGGTGTGTCCCAACCATAGTTGCATGTATGGTTAATCATAGTTGCCATGTGTGTTTATCTGGTTGCCACGTACGAGCAACTGCAGTTGCCGTCTAGCAACGAATCATAGTTGCCATGTGTGTTTACCTAGTTGCCACGTACGCGTAACTGCAGTTGCCATCCAACAACGTACGAATGTCGTGTGGGCGAAAAGTAGTTCGCCCACACGCGCGTGGACTAGGTGATGGTTGTGCGGACAGAAACTAGTTCGCCCACACAGCGCAGCTAGCAAACCGCGTGCTGCGGGGCGTGTGGGCGAACTCTCCAACGCGCACACACCAGCCCCGTCCTACGTGGCACGCAAATTATGCCTCAATGTGTCAAGATTCGTGCAAACTCGACTGGACGGTGATCCACGCGTGTGAATGAGTTGCAAAACTGTCACACATGTGGGCGTTAGTATTTTCGTACTTATATTAGGGTAGTACTTGGCGTTTAAAATTCTTGGACATAACAAATCAGGGGTGGTTATCAATCTCAAACATTGCTTGGCAGACATTGCAAGCCTAAAAAATGTAATCTCTAAAGCTTTTACCTCCCTCACTTTTAGGAAAGCAAAGTGTCCACCAAGCGAGCCAATCCATCTTTTTAGTATCCTCTTCATCTCGCCACCAAAACTGAGCAATAATGACATTAATTTCTTTGCAAATTCCTTTAGATAAACAGAACATAGAGACGGCGAACACAATTATAGCTTGAGCTGTGGCCTTTAGTAAGATCTCCTTCCCTCCAATGGAATAATTGCTTCTCAATCAATCCTTTCAACCGTTGTTTATATCTAGAGAATCTACTGAATTAGGAAATTTGTGTTAATCAGGTTGCTATACGAGCTGCATTGTTAGGATAAAATCAGGTCAATAAGAAAGCCTGAAGCTAGAATATCTACCGATTTAGGCCAACTCTAACCGATCCCCTATCCAACATTAGAGGAGTAAAATTTTGGTTTTACTCCCCTAACCGGCACCTATCCGATCCCCAGAACCGAATGGAGGAGGATGATTTTTTACTCCGCCTCCTATTTGGCGCTTAAATTTACTTGGCCGGTATCGCTCGGAGGAGAAAGTCAGCCTTTCTCGCGCCTCTCCGCCCGCCACTGCCTCTTCGGTGGCGCACCTCCCGGTGACCGTCCGCCAACCCCGCCTGTTAATTGGAAGGAAAGGATTGTGTGCATCGATAATTCTCATTGATCGTCCACTAGGCACATATATAGATACAAGGGGTGCGCCTGGTGTCTTGTCTCCCAAGATACAACAAGTTACAGAGAGGAGAGAGACGCGACAGGTGCAATGTACAATAGCCAGACCTATATACGTATATGCATGTTCAACCCCCCCCCCCCCCCCCCCCCCCCGCAGTCGAAGCGTCGCCGGAGACACAAAGACTGGACCGAAAGCCCTCGAAAGTCAAGGTGGGCAGTACCTTCGTCATGACATCGGCGAACTGCTGATCGGTGGGCATATGCAGGACCCGGACACGGCCAAGTGCAACCTGCTCCCAGACAAAGTGGATGTCAAGCTCAATGTGCTTTGTCCGGCGTTGATGGACAGGGTTGGCAGAGAGGTAGACCACGAAGATGTTGTCACAGTAGACAATCATGGCCTTGGGAACCTCACACAACAACTCCTGAAGCAGCTGTCGTAGCCAGGAACATTCCGCGACGACGTTAGCCACATCCCTGTACTCGGCCTCAACACTCGAGCATGAAACCGTGGGTGGTCGTTTAGGCGACCATGAGATCAAAGAAGGCCCGAGGTAGACGCAGTAGCCTAAGGTGGAGCGACAAGTGTCGGGGCACCCAACCCTGTCGGCGTCGGAGTAGGTGACGAGGTCGGTGGCAGAGGAAGCCGTCAGAGTGAGACCCATAGCCTTGGTGCCACGTATATACTGAAGAATACGTTTCACTAGAGCCCAATGAGTATCACGGGGGGAGTGCATGTGAAGGCACACCTGTTGCACGACATACTGCAAATCCGGCCGCTTTAGCGTGAGGTACTGTAGAGCACCGACGATGGAGCGGTAGAAGGCAGCGTCGGACGCCGGAGAGCCCTCACCGGTGGACACCTTAGCCTTCTTATTGACAGGCGTGGGAGCAGGCTTGCAATTAAGCATGCCGGCTCGCTCCATAAGCTCGTAGGCGTACTTCGGCTGATGCAGAAAGAAGCCAGTGGCACGATGAACAACCCCGATGCCGAGGAAGTAATGGAGAGCCCCCCAAGTCCTTGAGGGCGAACTTGGTGCTAAGACAAGCTGTGATCTGCTGAAGGAGCGCTAGCGAAGACGCAGTCAGAATTATGTCATCACCGTACATGAGGAGGTACACAGTGCCGGCACCCTGATGATAGACGAATAGGGAGGCATCGGACCGTGTGCATCGAAACCCCTCCCGCTGAAGGATAGCCGCAATACACTGGTACCAAGCCTGTAAGACCCCGCATGTAACTTGCCATATTCGTAACTCCGACTCTTGCCATTTTCGGCTATGTGCTATGATATTCCCTCCATGGTCGGGTTTTGTCTTTCGTTTTGCATTTTGTTCATGTCATGCATTTCATATCATGTCATCATGTGCATTGCATTTGCATACGTGTTCGTCTCATGCATCCGAGCATTTTCCCCGTTGTCCGTTTTTCAATCCGGCGCTCCTATCTCCTCCGGTGCACCCCTTTCGTTTTCTTTCGTGTGCGGGAGTCAAACTTTCTCGGAATGAACCGAGGCTTGTCAAGTGGCCTTAATATACCACCCGGAGACCACCGGTCAAGTTTCGTTTCATTTGGAGGTCGTATGGTACTCCAACGGTTAACCGGGCATCCGCAAAGTCCATTTGAGTGTCCAGCAAAAACCCCGTCAAAACCAGCTCAAAACCCACCAAACTCTCTTTCATGCTCTAGGTCGTTCGATCACGATCGTGTGGGCGAAAACCACACCTCATTTGGACTGTCCTAGCTCCCTCTACCTATAAAACTCCATCCCCTCCCGTATACATCTGCAGTCCAAACCCTAACCTCGCCCTCCGACGCCGGCGGACGTGTCCGTCTGCGCCGGAAAAATCTCCGCCGCCGCCCGCGCCCAATCGGGAAGCGCCACGTGTCGCCGCCGCCACCTCCACCGCGCCGGCCCGCCCGGCCCGCCGCGGGCCCGCCGGCCCGCACCGCCACCGCGCTCGCCCGCCGTCGCCCGTGCGCCGCCGCCGCTCCTCGACTCTGCCCTCGCCGCCCCGCGCCACCGCGGCTCTCCACCGGCCGGCGCCGCCCGCCGCCGACCTGCCGCGCCTCCTCGACCCCGTTCGCCGCCGCGTCGCCGTGCCCGCCGGCGCCGCCCGTCGCCGC
This sequence comes from Aegilops tauschii subsp. strangulata, assembly GCF_002575655.3. Lineage (NCBI taxonomy): Eukaryota > Viridiplantae > Streptophyta > Magnoliopsida > Poales > Poaceae > Aegilops > Aegilops tauschii. The sequence continues at coordinate 441,231,569 of NC_053038.3, forward strand.
CGGGGCCCTCCTCGTCCTCGCCGTCCTCCTCCTCGTCCCGCACCTCCGACGCCACCGCGGCCTCTTCTCCGACGAGAGGCTCCGACCGCCGTGCCCCCCGAACCCTAGCGAGCCTCGATCGCGATCTGGATCGAGTCAACAGCGTGGGTTGACTTCCTTCTCGAACCCCGTTTTTTCTCTAAGTTTTCATCTTCTTACAGCATATGCCTCTATTCAACAGTGCGTAACTTCTTGCATGCAGCTCCGATTCGCGCGTGTAATATGTCAAATTGTTCGCCTCGTGATACTCTTCATTTTGTTCAATTGCACCATGTTCATTAGGGGTCATCTTGATGCCCAAATCTCTGTTGGAAGAGGGCTAGTTGCTGTTATTCTCTGGTTCTTAGCAGAACTTGGAGATTTGTTATTTTTGTATCATTTATTCTGTGCATCTTATGGGCATGAGCTCTACATGTGTTTTGAAGTATGCCATGCCATCTTTCCATTGGTGTAGTCCATGTATTTTTGTGATCTCTGTAGTGACTAGCACAAGCATGCAAAGTAGGCTCCGTAATGTTTCTGATTTCAGGGACTTGTCTGCTGTTCTTTTGTTGCCACGTAAACTTGATGCTACAGGGAGATCCATGCATATTTTGGAGATGTTCAGTAAGGATGTTTTGTATCTATAGTTGAAATTGATCCATTACTGCAATTTTTTGCAATTGTGGAGTGCCATAGCATGACTCAATCTTGCTCTACGTTTGCTATAAAATATTTCTGGCAGATTCTTAACATGATATTCATTTTTGCCAAGCTTATTGTAGTTGATCCATACATGCTATGCTTTTGTTCTTGCCATTCATAGCTTCATAAACATGCCATATTGCTGTAGGTATGCTTGGTTTGTCATGAATTGCTCTGTAGTGAGTGCATCAAGCTCACAAAGAGGCCTACATATTATTGTTTCTGCCATGCTCTGTTTTCTGCTAAGTCTGAAACCTGATAACGAAACTTGCTATGTTCACATGCTTTCCATCATATCTTCTGGTCCTTTATCGCTTATGGTCTTTAAGGGACTTTTGTCATATGCATTTAGTAGAACATTGCCGTGCCTGGTTTTGCTATATTAAGTTCCTGTAGCATGTTGATTTCGTGCTCTGAACATTGCTACCTGATGCTGTTTTCTGCATGTCCAGTAATTTCACCAAGTCTGTGATCCTGTTATCTTTTGCACTTTTGCCATGCTTGTTTGAGCTTGATATGTTGTGATCTAGCGTAGCTCAGTGTTCATCTTTTGTCAAGCATCTCCTGTAAATTACTGCCATGTGCTTTGTTGCTATGTTGGAGTACTGTAGCATTGTTACTTGTTGTATTTTAAGTGCTATCTTGCTGTTAATCGCATATTCGTGTCATTCTTGTTTTGGTTGCCATTTGCAGGCCGTGCATCCGTTTCCGGTGATCTTTATATCGATTTCGACCGAAATCATATCATCTTTCCAGTGGCATGCTTTGTTTGCCAAGTTACTGCCATGTTCATCATTTTCCTTCCGGAGCACCCATATGCATCGCATATCATTTCTCGCATATCAGACCTGTTTTGCATCATGTTGCTTGTGCATTTCTCGTGGTTGATTGTGGTTCCGTTTGCTTGTGTTCTTGTCTTGGGTAGAGCCGGGATACGAGTTCGTGAACAAGGAACCTGTCGAGTACGCTTACGAGGATCAAACTTTCGACAACTTTGAGAACCTTGCAGGCAAGATGACCACCCCTCGAAATCACTTCTATCTTTGCTTTGCTAGTTGTTCGCTCTATTGCCATGCTCCGCTACCTATCACATGCTATATCATGCCTCCCATATTGCCATGTCAGCCTCTAACCATCCTTTCCTAGCAAACCGTTGTCTGGCTAAGTTACCGCTTTTGCTTAGCCCCTCTTATAGCGTTGCTAGTTGCAGGTGAAGTTGAAGTTGTTCCATGTTGGAACATGGATATGTTGGGATATCACAATATCTCTTATTTAATTAATGCATCTATATATATTTGGTAAAGGGTGGAAGGCTCGACCTTATGCCTGGTGTTTTGTTCCACTCTTGCCGCCCTAGTTTCTGTGATACCGGGATTATGTTCCTTGAGTTTGCGTTCCTTACGCGGTCGGGTGATTTATGGGACCCCCTTGACAGTTTGCCTTGAATAAAACTCCTCCAGCAAGGCCCAACTTTGGTTTTACAATTTGCCGCCTAAGCCTTTTTCCCCGGGTTTTCGCGAGCCCGAGGGTCATCTTTATTTAAACCCCCGGGCCAGTGTTCCTCTGAGTGCTGGTCCAAACTAGAGCCACTTGCAGTGCCACCTTGGGGAAACTCGAGGATTGGTTTTAGCTGTACGTAGTGTTCATCCGGTGTGCCCTGAGAACGAGATATGTGCAGCTCCTATCGGGATTTGTCAGCACATTCGGGCGGCTTTGCTGGTCTTGTTTTACCATTGTCGAGATGTCTTGTAAACCGGGATTCCGAGACTGATCGGGTCTTTCTGGGAGAAGGTTTATCCTTCGTTGACCGTGAGAGCTTATGATGGGCTAAGTTGGGACACCCCTTCAGGGTATTATCTTTCAAAAGCCGTGCCCGCGGTTATGAGGCAGATGGGAATTTGTTAATGTCCGGTTGTAGATAACTTGTCACTTGACCCAATTAAAATACATCAACTGCGTGTGTAGCCGTGATGGTCTCTTCTCGGCGGAGTCCGGGAAGTGAACACGGTCTGAGTTATGTATGACGTAAGTAGGAGTTCAGGATCACTTCTTGGTCATTGCTAGATGACGACCGTTCCGTTGCTTCTCTTCTCGCTCTCATTTGCGCAAGTTAGCCACCATATATGCTTATTGCCGCTGCAGCTCCACCTCATTACACCATCCTTTCCTATAAGCTTAAATAGTCTTGATCTCGCGGGTGTGAGATTGCTGAGTCCCTGTGACTCACAGATTCTACCAAAACAGTTGCAGGTGCCGACGATGCCAGTGCAGATGATGGGGTCGATCTCAAGTGGGAGTTCGACGAGGAACATGGTCGTTACTATGTGTCTTTTCCTGATGATCAGTAGTGGAGCCAAGTTGGGACGATCGGGGATCTAGCATTTGGGGTTATCTTATTTTCATCTGGATTTTGGCCGTAGTCGGTCTATATGCTTGTATTTTGGATGATGTATGAATTATATTCATGTATTGTGTGAAGTGGCGATTGTAAGCCAACTCTTTATCCCATTCTTGTTCATTACATGGGATTGTGTGAAGATGACCCTTCTTGCGACAAAACCACTATGCGGTTATGCCTCTAAGTCGTGCCTCGACACGTGGGAGATATAGCCGCATCGTGGGCGTTACAAGTTGGTAATCAGAGCCATCCCCGACTTAGGAGCCCCCTGCTTGATCGAATCGCTGGCGTTGTTGAGTCTAGAACAAAAATATTTTGAGTCTTAGGATTATATATATCGGAGAGTAGGATTCTTTTTACTCCTCAGTCCCTTCGTCACTCTGGTGAGGTCTCCTGACGTAGATGTTTTGACTATTCTCTCCTCAAATTTCACTAAATTTTTTTTAGAATCACGCGGGTATCTTGGAATCGTTCTGATGGTTTTGTGACGAGAACATTGTTCTTGGTGCCTCCTGTCATTTAGGGGTTGTGGCAGTGTCCTGGGGAGTTGAGCTCTGAGGTGTTGTCGTCACAATTTTATCGTTGCAGTTCTGGAATACCTGAGTTTCGCCGACATCGAAATCTCTTTTATGCAGTTGTTGGTGAGATCACCTCGACGCCACCCAGTACTGGGGCGGGAGTTCGGGAGTATTGCCATAACTTGTATAACGGATGTTTTTTCGAAGGTTGAGGTAAACGATTTCCGAAGGTTTCTTGGTTATGTGTTGACGGATGGATACAGCTGGATCTAGGGATTGTTATCTTGGGTGATATATTTTGTGTCCCCTGTATCCCCAACACCAGATTGCATAACCAGAAAGTTTTGGGAGTTTATAAGTGGGAATTCAAGTAGCCTTAGGATATCTTTCCGACAGACGCATGATATGAGATTGGGGTTCGACGTCTAGTGGTCCGCCTGTACACGGTTGGTTTTACAGTGGTCTTGTAGTGTCTTAAAGAGTCCATGGCTATGCCGACTCGGGGACGCTTCGTATGTCATGTGCACAGCCTTGTACATGATGGTGCTGTACGATTGAGCCCGTGTGGGCCCCACCACGAAAACTTCGGACGAAATCTCTATCATATGTTTGTTCTGGCTTATTCTGCAAGCCAATACTTTGTTTTGTTTTGTATTGTGGTATTCGAGTTGCTTCGAAGTCATATGTTGATTCCATATCTTTTTCTAAGTGGCTTCTCAACTTATGGAAGTGTGATGATTTACTACGGAATTCATTCGTTCATCTTCGTTCGAATGTTTATTGTGAAGACTATATGTTGCAATTTCTATCCGTTGATTCTACTTATCTATTTGTCTATCAAGATGCTAACGGATGTCACCCTCTTCAGGATGGCTCCGCCAACGCGTCAGAATCCGGATCGCAATGAAGGGAGTCAAGCGAACCCTCCGCCACCACCTCCACCTCCGGAGGCATGGCAAGCTATCATGGCAGCCACCAACGCCAATGCTCAGATGATTCTGCAACTCTTGCAAAAACGTACTCAAGGGCAAGGCAATCAAGGCAATCAAGGTCAAGGCAACAATTAGTTTCACTTTGCTACACTCAACCAGTTTCTCGCAAATCAGCCCAAGTCTTTCAGCTACTGTGCCGAGGCCACGGATGCCGATGATTGGCTCGTGGACATCAACAAGCATTTTGAATGTAGCAATGTCAGGCCTGAGGACTATGTCAAGTTCGCTTCTTTCCAGCTCAAGGACCAAGCTGCTGATTGGTTTCAGCAATACAAAGATTCCAGAGGAGGTCGTGTGATCACTTGGACTGACTTCTGCCGGGACTTCAAAGCGCACCACATTCCACAAAGTGTTGTTGAGAGCAAGCGTGAGGAGTTCCGCAATCTCAAGCACAGCAACATGTCTGTGTACAATACAACATCCAGTTTCAGAAACTTGCTCGCTTCGCTAAACAAGACGTTCCTGATGAGAGAAGCATGATTTATCACTTCAGAGGTGGCCTTAAAGAGGATCTGCAGTTAGCTCTCGTTCTTGTTGAGCCTACTCAGTTTGATCAATTCTATAATATGGCACTGAAGCAAGAGGCTGCTCAGCTCAAGTGTGGGGCTTCAAAGAAGAGAGTCAGGGACGCAGTTCAGTCTTCTTCTTCCTCACTTGTGACAGCTAAGCAACAGAAGTTCTGGTTGCCTCCTCCTCCTCCGTTTCGTCAGCCTTACCAGTAGAAGAACAAAGGTGGCCATGGTTCTTCCAACTCTTCCAACTCTGGCTATCAGAACAAGTCTCAGAATCAAGCTCCAAAGTCCAATGCTCCTTATCACCGTCCACTCTCAGAGGTGACTTGCAACAAATGTCAGCAGAAAGGTCACTATGCTAACAAGTGCTTCAACCAAAGGCTTCTTCCTCCTCCTCCTCCTCCTGTCAGATCTTCCAGCAATGCAGTGGTCAAGCATAATCCAAAGTCTGCAAAGGTGAACATGATGAATGCAGCTCAAGCAGAGGAATCTACTGATGTGATAATGGGTAATCTTCCTGTTAATGATATTCCTGCAAAAGTTCTTTTTGATACTGGTGCATCTCTTTCTTTCATTTCAAGACCTTTCGTTGCCAAGCATGAATTTGTGATGGAAAAGATCCCTATCCCGTTGAAGGTTGTGTCTCCGGGCAAGCAAATGACTTCTAATAATTGTGTCCCGGATGTTTCCATCAAGATGGGCGACTATAAATTTCTGTCTAAACCAGTTGTTCTTGGTGACTCGGATATTGATCTTATTCTCGGGATGGACTGGCTTTCTAAGCACAAGGCTCAACTTGATTGTGCTGCCAGGGAAATTCAATTGACACATTCTTCTGAGGATGTGATTATTTATGCCGCTCGTGATGAAACCATTTGGTTTTTCCCTCTCAATGAGAAGGGCGAATTGAATGCCATCTCTCAAATTCCAGTCGTTTGTGAGTATCAAGATGTCTTTCCAGAAGAGCTTCCGGGTGTGCCTCCTCACCGGCCAGTTGAGTTCGTTATCGAACTAGAGCCTGGCACTGAACCCGTTTGCAAGCATCCGTGCAAGCTTGGACCCAGCGAGCTGAAGGAATTGAAGAAACAGCTCGATGAACAAGAGCGTCTGGGTTTGATCAGACCGAGTTCTTCTCCATGGGGTTGTGGTGTTCTTTTTGTCAAGAAGAAGGATGGCACGGACCGACTTTGTGTCAACTACCGTCCATTGAACAAGAAGACAATCAAGAACAAGTATCCACTTCCCAACATCAATGAGCTATTTGAGCAACTCAAAGGTGCTAAAGTATTCTCGAAGCTTGACCTTCGTATGGGTTATCATCAGATTCGCATTCGTGAAGAAGATATTCCCAAGACAACATTCAGAACAAGCTTTGGTTCTTATGAATATACTGTTGTGTCTTTCGGCCTTGTCAATGCTCCTCCAGTTTTCTCTCGGATGATGAATTTCATCATCAACCCCTATACCAATGAATTCGTTTTGGTGTATCTCGATGATATCTTGGTCTTCTCCAAGAATAAGAAGGACCATGCCAAACATTTGCGTTTGGTGCTCGACAAGCTCAGAGAGTATCAATTCTATGCGAAGTTCTCCAAATGCGAGTTTTGGCTTGATGAAGTTTTTTTCCTTGGTCACATCATCTCTGCCAAGGGCATCACTGTTAACCCCGAGAAGGTGTCCGCAATTGTGAATTGGGAACCTCCTCAGAATGTCAAGCAGCTCCGCAGTTTTCTGGGTCTTGCAAGCTATTGCCGAAGATTCGTTGAGAATTTCTCCAAGATTGCAAACCCTCTTTCCAACCTCCTACAGAAGCATGTGAAGTATGTCTGGTCTCCTGAGTGTGACGTTGCTTTCAACACTCTCAAAGAGAAACTAGTCACAGCTCCTGTCTTGACTCCACCTGATGAATCCAAGCCGTTTGAAGTTTTCTGTGATGCTTCTCTCCAAGGTCTCGGTGCTGTGTTAATGCAAGAGAAGAAAGTTGTGGCCTATACCTCTCGTCAGTTGAAGCCCAACGAGAAGAACTACCCCACTCACGATCTTGAGTTGGCGGCAGTTGTCCATGCATTAATAACGTGGAGACATCTCTTGTTGGGAAGACAAGTGGACATTTTCACCGATCACAAGAGTCTCAAGTACATCTTCACTCAGCCCAACCTCAACCTCAGGCAGACTCGATGGGTCGAAATGATTCAAGAGTACAATCCGAGTATCGAATATACTCCAGGCAAAGCAAATGTCATTGCAGATGCCTTAAGCAGGAAGGCATATTGCAACAGCTTAATTCTCAAGCCTTTCCAACCGGATCTTTGTGAAGCTTTCCGCAAGCTGAATCTCCAAGTTGTTCCTCAAGGCTTTCTTGCCAACCTCATAGTCTCTCCTACTTTGGAAGATCAAATTCGTGAGGCACAACTCCTTGATGCCATGGTGAAGAAGGTGAAACGTGGTATCGACAAGGGTCTTTCCAAATACAAGTGCTATCGCATTGATGACAGAGACACTTTATTCTTCGAGGACCGGATTGTGGTTCCTAAAGGGGATCTAAGGAAAGTCATTATGAACGAGGCGCACAATTCTCTCCTTTCCATTCATCCTGGAAGTACGAAGATGTATCATGACCTCAAGCAGTCATATTGGTGGACTCGAATGAAGCGAGAAATTGCTCAATTCGTGAATGAATGTGATGTCTGCCGAAGAGTGAAAGCAGAACACCAACGACCAGCTAGTCTCCTCCAACCTCTTGCTATCCCAGAGTGGAAGTTTGATCATATCTAAATGGACTTCGTGACTGGTTTTCCCAAGTCCAAGCGCGGAAATGATGCTATCTTTGTTGTCATTGACAAGCTTTCTAAAGTGGCTCATTTCCTTCCAATCAAAGAATCCATCACAGCAGCTCAGCTGGCAGAGCTTTACACCTCCAGAATTGTCTCTTTGCACGGCATTCCACAATTGATTTCTTCAGACTGTGGAAGCATCTTCACCTCTAAGTTCTGGGACTCCTTCCAGAAGGCCATGGGCACAAACATTCGCTTCAGCACAGCTTTCCATCCTCAAACTAGTGGCCAAGTCGAGCGAGTCAATCAAATTCTTGAAGATATGCTCAGGGCTTGTGTCATTTCCTTTGGCATGAAATGGGAAGATTGTCTTCCATATGCTGAATTCTCCTACAACAACAGCTTCCAAGCAAGTTCGGGCAAGGCCCCATTCGAGATTCTCTATGGCAGAAAGTGTCGTACTCCTCTTAATTGGTCAGAGACTGGTGAACGCCAACTTCTTGGCAATGACTTCATCACTGAAGCTGAAGAAATGTGTAAAGTCATCCGTGATAATCTCAAAGCCGCGCAATCGCGCCAGAAGAGCTACTATGATAGTAAGCATCGTGATGTGGCTTTCGAGATCGGAGACCATGTCTACCTCCGCGTCTCTCCAATGAAAGGCACTCGTCGCTTCGGTATCAAAGGGAAGCTTGCCCCTAGATATGTGGGTCCTTTCAAGATCATTGGCAAAAGAGGCGACCTCGCCTATCAACTTGAGCTTCCTTCCAACTTCGCGAACGTGCACGATGTGTTCCACGTGTCACAGCTCCGCAAGTGCTTCAAGGCGCCTGAGCGTACTATCAACTTCTAAGAGATTGACCTCCAAGAAGATTTGTCTTATCATGAGCACCCCGTTGCTATTCTTGAAGAAACTGAGCGCAAGACTCGCAACAAGTCAATCAAATTCTTGAAAGTGAAGTGGTCGCACCATTCCGACCGGGAAGCCACCTAGGAACGCGAGGACCATCTCCGTTCCGAATATCCGGAGTTGTTTCAGTCCTAGATCTCGGGACGAGATCCTCTCGTAGTGGTGGAGTGTTGTAACACCCCGCATGTAACTTGCCATATTTGTAACTCCGACTCTTGCCATTTTCGGCTATGTGCTATGATACTCCCTCCGTGGTCGGGTTTTGTCTTTCGTTTTGCATTTTGTTCATGTCATGCAATTCATATCATGTCATCATGTGCATTGCATTTGCATACGTGTTCGTCTCATGCATCCGAGCATTTTCCCCGTTGCCCGTTTTTCAATCCGGCGCTCCTATCTCCTCTGGTGCACCCCTTTCGTTTTCTTTCATGTGCGGTGTCAAACTTTCTCGGAATGGACCGAGGCTTGTCAAGTGGCCTTAATATACCACCCGGAGACCACCGGTCAACTTTCGTTCCATTTGGAGGTCGTTTGGTACTCCAACGGTTAACCGGGCATCCGCAAAGTCCATTTGAGTGTCCAGCAAAACCCCCCCTCAAAACCAGCTCAAAACCCACCAAACTCTCTTCCATGCTCTAGGTCGTTCGATCACGATCGTGTGGGCGAAAACCGCACCTCATTTGGACTCTCCTAGCTCCCTCTACCTATAAAACTCCATCCCCTCCCGTATACATCTGCAGTCCAAACCCTAACCTCGCCCTCCGACGCCGGCGGACGTGTCCGTCCGCACCGGACAAATCTCCGCCGCCGCCCGCGCCCAATCGGGAAGCGCCACGTGTCGCCGCCGCCACCTCCACCGCGCCGGCCCGCCCGGCCCACCGCGGGCCCGCCGGCCCGCACCGCCACCGCGCTCGCCCGCCGTCGCCCGTGCGCCGCCGCCGCTCCTCGCCTCTGCTCTCGCCGCCCCGTGCCACCGCGGCTCTCCACCGGCCGGCGCCGCCCGCCGCCAACCTGCCGCGCCTCCTCGACCCCGTTCGCCGCCGCGTCGCCGTGCCCGCCGGCGCCGCCCGTCGCCGCCGGGGCCGTCCTCGTCCTCGCCGTCCTCCTCCTCGTCCCGCACCTCCGACGCCACCGCGGCCTCTTCTCCGACGAGAGGCTCCGGCCGCCGTGCCCCCCCGAACCCTAGCGAGCCTCGATCGCGATCTGGATCGAGTCAACAGCGTGCGTTGACTTCCTCCTTGAACCCCGTTTTTTCTCCAAGTCTTCATCTTCTTAGAGCATATGCCTCTGTTCAATAGTGCGTAACTTCTTGCATGCAGCTCCGATTCGCGCGTGTAATATGTCAAATTGTTCGCCTCGTGATCCTCTTCATTTTGTTCAATTGCACCATGTTCATTAGGGGTCATCTGGATGCCCAAAGTTCTGCTGGAAGAGGGCTAGTTGCTGTTATTCTCTGATTCTTAGCAGAACTTGGAGATTTGTCATTTTTGTATCATTTATTCTGTGCATCTTATGGGCATGAGCTCTACATGTGTTTTGAAGTATGCCATGCCATCTTTCCAGTGGTGTAGTCTATGTATTTTTGTGAGCTCTGTGGTGACTAGCACAAGCATGCAAAGTAGGCTCCGTAATGTTTCTGATTTCAGGGACTGTTTTCTCCGAGTCCTTGTCTGCTGTTATTTCGTTGCCACGTAAACTTGATGCTACAGAGAGATCTATGCATATTTTGGAGATGTTCAGTAAGGATGTTTTATAGATATAGTTGAAATTGATCCATCCCTGCAATTGTTTGCAATTATGGAGTGCCATAGCATGACTCAATCTTGCTCTACTTTTGCTATAAAATATTTCTGGCAGATTCTTAACATGATATTCATTTGTGCCAAGCTTATTGTAGTTGATCCATACATTCTATGATTTTGTTCTTGCCATGGATAGCTTCATAAACATGCCATCTTGCTTTAGGTATGCTTTGTTTGTCATAATTCCTTTGTAGTGAGTGAATCAAGCTCACAAAGGGGCCTACGTATTATTGTTTCTGCCATGCTCTGTTTTCTGCTAAGTCTGAAACCTGATAACGAAACTTGCTATGTTCACATGCTTGCCATCATATCTTCTCGTCCTTTTTCCCTTATGGTCAGTAAGGGACTTTTGTCATATGCATTTAGGAGAACACAGCTATGCCTTGCTTTGCTATGTTAAGTTCCTGTAGCATGTTGATTTCGTGCTCTGAACATTGCTACCTGATGCTGTTTTCTGCATGTCCAGTAATTTCACCAAGTCTGTGATCCTGTTATCTTTTGCACTTTTGCCATGCTTGTTTGAGCTTGATATGTTGTGATCTAGCCGTAGCTCAGTGTTCATCTTTTGTCAAGCATCTCCTGTAGATTACTGCCATGTGCTTTGTTGCTATGTTGGAGTTCTGTAGCATTGTTACTTGTTGTATTTTAAGTGCTATCTTGCAGTTAATCGCAGATTCGTGTCATTCTTGTTTTGCTTGCCATTTGCAAACCGTGCATCAGTTTCCCGTGATCTTCATATCGATTTCGACCGAAATCATCTCATCTTTCCAGTGGCATGCTTGGTTTGCCAAGTTACTACCATGTTCATCATTTTCCTTCCGGAGCACCCATATGCATCGCATATCATTTCTCGCATATCAGACCTGTTTTGCATCATGTTGCTTGTGCATTTCTCGTGGTTGATTGTGGTTCCATTTGCTTGTGTTCTTGTCTTGGGTAGAGCCGGGATACGAGTTCGTGAACGAGGAACCTATCGAGTACGCTTACGAGGATCAAGCTTTCGACAACTCTGAGAACCTTGCACGCAAGATGACCACCCCTCGAAATCACTTCTATCTTTGCTTTGCTAGTTTTTCGCTCTATTGCCATGCTCCGCTACCTATCACATGCTATATCATGCCTCCCATATTGCCATGTCAGCCTCTAACCATCCTTTCCTAGCAAACCGTTGTCTGGCTAAGTTACCGCTTTTGCTCAGCCCCTCTTATAGCGTTGCTAGTTGCAGGTGAAGTTGAAGTTGTTCCATGTTGGAACATGGATATGTTGGGATATCACAATATCTCTTATTTAATTAATGCATCTATATATATTTGGTAAAGGGTGGAAGGCTCGACCTTATGCCTGGTGTTTTGTTCCACTCTTGCCGCCCTAGTTTCTGTGATACCGGGATTATGTTCCTTGAGTTTGCGTTCCTTACGCGGTCGGGTGATTTATGGGACCCCCTTGACAGTTCGCCTTGAATAAAACTCCTCCAGCAAGGCCCAACTTTGGTTTTACCATTTGCCGCCTAAGCCTTTTCCCCCGGGTTTTCGCGAGCCCGAGGGTCATCTTTATTTAAACCCCCGGGCCAGTGTTCCTCTGAGTGCTGGTCCAAACTAGAGCCACTTGCAGCGCCACCTTGGGGAAAATCGAGGATTGGTTTTAGCTGTATGTAGTGTTCATCCGGTGTGCCCTGAGAACGAGATATGTGCAGCTCCTATCGGGATTTGTCGGCACTTTCGGGCGGCTTTGCTGGTCTTGTTTTACCATTGTCGAGATGTCTTGTAAACCGGGATTCCGAGACTGATCGGGTCTTTCCGGGAGAAGGTTTATCCTTCGTTGACCGTGAGAGCTTATGATGGGCTAAGTTGGGACACCCCTGCAGGGTATTATCTTTCGAAAGCCATGCCCGCGGTTATGAGGCAGATGGGAATTTGTTAATGTCCGGTTGTAGATAACTTGTCACTTGACCCAATTAAAATACATCAACTGCGTATGTAGCCGTGATGGTCTCTTCTCGGCGGAGTCCGGGAAGTGAACACGGTCTGAGTTATGTATGACCTAAGTAGGAGTTCAGGATCACTTCTTGGTCATTGCTAGATGATGACCGTTCCGTTGCTTCTCTTCTCGCTCTCATTTGCGCAAGTTAGCCACCATATATGCTTATTGCCGCTGCAGCTCCACCTCATTACACCATCCTTTCCTATAAGCTTAAATAGTCTTGATCTCGCGGGTGTGAGATTGTTGAGTCCCTGTAACTCACAGATTCTACCAAAACAGTTGCAGGTGCCGACGATGCCAGTGCAGATGATGGGGTCGATCTCAAGTGGGAGTTCGACGAGGAACGTGGTCGTTACTATGTGTCTTTTCCTGATGATCAGTAGTGGAGCCCAGTTGGGACGATCGGGGATCTAGCATTTGGGGTTATCTTATTTTCATCTGGATTTTGGCCGTAGTCGGTCTATATGCTTGTATTTTGGATGATGTATGAATTATATTCATGTATTGTGTGAAGTGGCGATTGTAAGCCAACTCTTTATCCCATTCTTGTTCATTACATGGGATTGTGTGAAGATGACCCTTCTTGCGACAAAACCACTATGCGGTTATGCCTCTAAGTTGTGCCTCGAAACGTGGGAGATATAGCTGCATCGTGGGCGTTACAAAGCCCGAGGTGCCTGCTTCAACCCATAAAGAGAACGGGAAAGCAAGCACACATGGTCCGATTATGTGGTGTCGACGAAGCCGGTGGGCTGCTGACAAAACACCTGCTCATCGAGATGACCATGCACGAAATCATTGGACATGTCGAGCTGGTGAACTGGTCAGGCTCGAGAAACAGTCAGCTGGAGGACAGCGCGAATCGTGCCTAGTTTGACAACCGAGGCGAAGGTGTCGGTGAAGTCCACGCCAGCACGCTGTCGAAAACCTCGCACCACCCATCGTGCCTTATAGCGCTCAAGGGAGCCGCCGGGGTGAGTCTTGTGGTGGAACACCCACTTGCTAGTGATGACATTAGCGTGGGGAGGCCGCGGAACAAGCTGCCACGTACGGTTGCGCTGCAGGGCGTCGAATTCCTCACACATCGCAGCGAGCCAGTTCGGATGCCGAAGGGCTACGCGAGTGGAGGAAGGTAGCGGAGACGGCGCCGAGGTGGATGCAGCACACGCGTACTCGTCGGAGGTGTAACGCATGCTAGGGCGGAACATCCCAGTACGAGCCCGGGTGACCACACCGGAGGGGGGTGCAGCACCCTCCGAAGGAGCCGGAGGGGAGACATGTGATGATGAAGTCGAGCCAGTCTCAGAGCACACCGAGGTCAAAGCAGCCGTAGGGACCGTAGCAGCCGAGCCAGAGGAGGTCACACCCGAGGCGACCGAGCCGGAGGCTGCACCCGAGGCGGGCGAGCCTGAGGTGGCCGCACCGGAGGCGGCCGAGGGAGGGGGCGCCGCTAGAGGAGGCGGCCGGGCCAGAGACGTCCGAGGGGACTGCTGTGGCAGAGGGCGCCGAGCTCGGGGGTGAGGCGGGGGCGGGACTCGGCGAAGGGGGCGGACCGCCAGCTGTGGTGGCGAGCCGTGGCCGAGTGCTGCACCAAGGTAGGGCACCGCGGGAGGAACCGGAGGCAGCTCGGCGGAGGATGGTACCTGCTGGAAAGGGAACACCGTCTCATCAAAGTACAGGTGCCGCGATGTAAAAACGCGGTGGGACACTGGATCATAGCACCGGTAACCTTTGGTGTTGGGAGGGTAGCCGAGAAAAATGCAAGGAACCGACCGGGGAGCTAGTTTGTGGGGAGTGGTGGATGCGGTGCTAGGATAACAGAGACACCCCGAAGATGCGAAGTCCATCATAAGATGGGGGTGCACCAAAGAGGAGCTGGTGAGGAGCATAGTTCCAGCAGGGGCGACACGGGCAGATGTTCATGAGAAGGCTGGCGGTGGCGAGAGCGTCCGGCCAAAACCGAGGGGGCACGTTAGAGTGAAATAGCAACGTGCGGACGCATTCATTAAGAGTGCGAATGACACGCTCGGCGCGGCCATTTTGTTCGGACGTATAGGGACAAGTGAGGCGAAAGATGGTGCCGTGGGAGGCTAGGAGGTTATGAACAGGGACATTGTCAAACTCTTTTCCGTTGTTAGTTTGTAATGCAAGGATGGGATGACCAAACTGTGTGGTGACGTACGAATAAAAGGCGGTGAGTGTGGCAAGAGCGTCAGACTTGCGACGAAGAGGAAATGTCCACACATAATGAGAGAAATCATCTAAAATCACCAAATAGTATAGGTAGCCCGTGTTGCTTGCAACCGGGGATGTCCAAACATCACTATAAAATAACTGAAATGAAAAAGTGGAAATAGTTTTAGACACACTAAAGGGAAGATGAACGTGCCTCACAAGTGTGGTCGTCAACCATATTACATGAGAACGAAAAACTCTGAAGAATCTGACGCAAAACGATGGAGTTGGGATGACCGAGACGAGCATGCCAAAGGTCGACACTGGTGGCAAGGGCGATTGGGCGGGTGGAGGTGGTGGCGGAGGAGGGCACCAGGTAGAGCTCGTCGGGGCTATCACATTGGTGGAGAACCATCCGGGTACGGGTGTCCTTCATAGAAAAGTCAACATCATCAAATTCAACAGTACTAGGATTCTCACGAGCAAGGCGACAAACAGACACAAGGTTCGTGACTAAGTCAGGAGAGACGAGAACATTAGACATGGTGATAGGAGTAGAAGTAGAAGGAAATGACATATGACCACATGTGTAATGGCTAAGGAGGAACCGTTACCAACGGTGATGCGAGTGGGAGTATGAGCGGGAGTGGAAGAGGTGAGGTTACCGGGATGAGATGTCATGTGAGCGGTGGCACCCGAGTCCATGTACCAGTCGCCACTGCCACCATAGTTACTGGGTGACGGAGCCGAGTGCAGGGCAGCCAGGAGGGCGGGATCCCATGGCGCCAGAACCTGGGGCGGGTAGAACCCGCCATAAGGGGCACCGGGGTGGCGCCATAGCCACCGGCGGTGCAGGCAGGGCCGGATAGGCGATGGCGCCGGGCACGGCGAGGTACATCTGGTGGCTCGCCGGACGAGGCCCGAGGATGCCCGGTGCAGGAGGCCGTGGGACCGGCATCGAGTATGCGTGAACAATGTCGGTCCACGGGTTGGTGCCGTACGTCCACGGCGGCGTGGGCTGCTGCTGTCGAGCCTCCCCCCCCGTGCGCCTGCTGGTTCTGCTTTTGGCGCCCGCCCTCGCGGCTGTTGTTGCGCCGGCCGCAGCTCGTTTGCCGCTGGGGTGGGGTGGGAGGGGCAGGTGGCGCAGGTGGGAGGGGGAAGTACCCCGGGGGCGCGGGAGGCGGCTGTTGCCGCGGCGCTGGTGGAGTGGGCGGCGGCGGTGCGCCGCGAGAGGTGCCGCCGGCGAGGGCGGTGTGCTGCACGCGCTTCTTCACCTGCTTCATCCCGCACTCCTCCAACCGCAAGTACGCCACAAACTTGGGGAAGGAGGTGTCGGAGTAAATGGCCACGGGTAGCCTAACCGACTGCCCCTGGCTCTTCAAAAATTATCAGGCCATTTGAGCCTTCAAGCATTCAAAGCATTGGGCCGCCTTCCCCGGTCGGCTACCTCTGAAGCCGACTCTCAGAAGGCGACCTAGCCTCAGCAAGCTCCCCCCAAGATAACCACGGGATGGCCGACTCCAGGAAGCCGGCCATAGAGGATGTCGACTCCCCAGAGCCGGCCATGAAGAACGCCGACTCCCCAGAGCTGGCCACGAAGAGCGCCGACTCCAAGAAGCCGGCCAAGACCGCACTACACCCACATAACGGTGACAAGACGGGGTGTGGCCACAGTGCGGCCCATTACCCCCGAAGCCCGAGGCAAGCATGGCCACAGGACGCCGTACGGGTCAGCCATCTCCTGTCCGGCTCGACACTGTAGCCATGCTGGCCTCAACGTCATCCACGACAGACGCCAGTACGGCCCACGGGCGGCGGGCCCCTTTAGCCAGAGAGAGGCGCGAAGGCGGCCCAGCCCCTGAGAGGCGGCCAGAGAGAGGCCCGAAGGCGGCCCATCCACTACAGGCTTCTCGGAGCCGGCTACTCCCCTCCCTCGAAGCATGTGCCACATTAAGGAGACAAGACGAGGTAAGGCTACAGTGAGAGCCCTCGAGGCGGCACACTGTAGCCACACTTACCTCGACGAAGCCCTCGTCATCAGAGATGAGGCTACAGTAAGCGGCCGCCGACAAGACCCCTAGGTAGTGGGGCCGGCCTATCGACCAAGAGGCCGGCAGCTGGCGGGACCCACCAGTCGGCGGGCCCCAACGGCCGGCGGAGAAGCCGGCGAGCGTAGACACTGACGACTGGGACCCGCGCCCAGCCGGATTACAATTGTACCCCCGGGGGGTAGGCCTATATAAAACCCCCGGGGCACCCATGCAAAGGGTTGGCTTCTTAGAGTTACACAAACACCATAGAGAGAGGGAAGCAAGAGCTAGCCTTGCCCTTCTTCTCCCTTGAACCCAACAGCTCTAGGAGCATTTGTAGCTACTCTTTCCGATCTAGTGATCATGCGGAGACCCCGCAGAGCAGGACTAGGGGTGTCATCTCCATGGAGAGCCCCGAACCTGGGTAAGATTCGCCGGCGTGCATGTCTTCGCCTCATCCCGTTTCCAGGCACCGGCGACGTCTTACTGGCACCCACCATGATAAGCCACCCGTTGGCATATGTTGCACCTACCACCCGACAGGAGGGCTCCGCCTTCAAGGTGAGGTTGGCGACGGCGTTGCCGAAGTCCTCTTTGAGGCCGGTGGTGAGCGTGCTGAGGAGGAGATCACGATCAATCTTGGCGCCGATATCACGAAGTTTATCAGACAACATATTGAAACGACTACAGTAGTCATCAATTTATTGATCATCCTGATGACAACCAACAAAATTCCTGCTACAGAAAAACGCGACACTGAAGCTTGTTGTCGGTAAAGAGGCCGTTGAGTTTCACCCACACGGCGCGTGCATCATCACCATCGCCGACGACTGTGTGAAACAGGTCCTTCGAGATGGTGAGGAAGAACCACCGAATGAGCATAGCATCGATCGCGGTCCACTCAAAGTCATCGTCCAGGTGTGGGAGTCGACTAAGCCGTCGACGTGGTCCACAAGATTGTTCTCACGAAAGAGGAGCGAGAAGTAGGTCTTCCATGCATAGTACGTGGAGTCGGTCTGATCGAGGATCATGGGAACGCACTCATGGATATTGATGTTGCGGATGTCAGCGGGGTCTGGACCGGCGAAGGGGGTTGGTGGCACCGGAGATGGATGAGTGGATGGACATGGTGGCGTGGTCGGTGGGAGGGAGAAGAGGCGGCGGCTAGTGTCGGGTGGTAGGTGCGACATATGCCAACGGGTGGCTTATCATTGTGGGAGCCAGTAAGAAATCGCCAGTGCCTGGAAATGGGATAAGGCGAAGACATGCACGCCGGCGAATCTTACCCAGGTTCGGGGCTCTCCGTGGAGATAACACCCCTAGTCCTGCTCTGCGGGGTCTCCGCATGATCACTAGATCAACACAAATGACTACAAGTGGCTCCTTGAGTTGTTTGGCTAGAGGAAGAAGAAGGGCAAGGCTAGCTCTCCTTTTCTCTCTACGTGGTGTCGAAAACTCTAAGAGATCAACCCTTTGCATGGGTGCCCCGGGGGCTTTATATAGGCCTACCCCCAGGGGTACAATGGTAACCCGGCTGGACGCGGGTCCTAGCCATCAGTGTCTGTATTCATCGGCTTCTCCGCCGACCGCTAGGGCCCGCCGACTGGTGGGTCCCGCCGGCTGCCGGCCTCTTGGCCGATAGGCAGGGCCCCACCGCCTGGGGGTCTTGTCGATGGCTGGTTACTGTAGCATCGCCCCTGATGACGAGGGCTTTGTCGAGGTCAGCATGGCTACAGTGCCGCCGCCTGGCGGGCTCTCACTATAGCCTTACCTCGTCTTGTCTCCTTAATGATGCACATACTTCGAGGGTGGGAGGTAGCCGACTATTGGGACCCGGCTACACCCCAGGCCGACTGGGGGAGGCTTGGCCGCCTTAGAGCGTCTCTCTGGCTGAAGGGGCCCGCCGCCCGCGGGCCATACTGACAACCTGTCGTGGGTGGCATCATGGTCAACATGGCAACAGTGCCGCGTCGGACGGGGGATGCCCGACCCGTACGGTGCACTGTGGCCACGCGTGCTTCGGGATTCGGGGGTGGCAGGCTGTACTGTAGCCACGCCCCATCTCGTCACCGTTATGTGGGTGCAGCCCTTGAGGGTGCAGTCTTGGCCGGCTTGCCGGGAGGCGGTCTTCTTGTGGCCGGCTTCTAGGAGTGGGTCCTGTTGTGGCCGGCTTCCTGGAGTCGTCCATCTTGTAAATCTCTTCGGGAGGTGTTTTAGGGCCGGGCCATCTTCTCGTACTCGGTCCTTGAGATAGCCGGCCAGGGGTAGGCGGCCCTGTGCTTTGGGTGCTTGAACGCTCGATCGGCCCAATAATTTTTGAAGAGCCACGGGGAGTCGGTTAGGCTACCCGTGGCCATTTACTCCGACAGTAGTCCCCGAAGTTGGTTGGGCTTCGAGGCTGAAAGGAGGACGAGAAGCTCAATCAGCTTCCTATCTTGAAGAGCCAGCAGCTAGGAGCCGGCTTTGATCAGGTACGCCATCTTGGTGGGGGTTTGATGTCTGAGGGCGGGAGCCAGCCGGCGCGCACGCCGGGTTGCGGGCCGGCCACTTGCTGCCCGCGCTCCACGTGGCACCCTCCGGCTGGAAGGGCCTGCCAGCCCACGCGCGTGACGGGATGCCGTTGTAGGCCGGGGCCCGCCACTTCCACGCCTAGGCCTAGGTGTGGATCTTCTGTGGCCCAAAACGGACCGCTCGCCTTCCAACGGCAGTTTCCGCACGCCGTTAGGGCGCAATAATCGCGGGACGTGGGGGAGTGGGCGCAGTTAATCCCACGTTCCCCCCACGCCTCGCCTCCTCGGCTTCGCCGCACGAGGCTATAAATAGGGGGAGGAGGGGGAGCGGCATACGCTCGCACGCTCACCCTCGCTCCGCCATCTTCTTCTTCTTTCTCTCCGTCGCTGCAGCCCCTCGCCGCCGCGCCGTCCCTCTAGTCTTCGCACTACCCCGCAGCTTCGCCGCCGCGGGGCCGTGGTTTCGCTGTCGCCGCGCCCTTTCTCATTAGCTTCTTGCGGTCATGTTGCGCGGCGAAGACTGGGACGGCTCCAACGTTCACGTGGACCACATCGACTTCCTCCGCAAGACGCGGCGGTTGCCCGGCGAGGACCATGTGCGGGTCCGTCTTGCGCCGAAGAGGGAGATCTCGCCGGCGCCGGAGGAAGGCGAGCGGGTAATCTTCCGCTCGCACTTCCTGCGCGGCCTTGGCCTGCCTGCGAGCGCCTTCTTCCGCTCCTTCCTCGAATTCTACCAGCTCCAGCCGCACCACCTCACTCCAAACACGGTGGTGCTGTTGTTTGCCTTCGTCACTTTGTGCGAGGGCGTCCTTGGCGTCCTTCACACCCTCGAGCTCTGGGGGGAATTCTTCCAGTCCAAGCTCGGCACCGCCATGCAGGGCGTACCGGCTCAGAGCGGCGCCTTCATCGCGGTGCCGAGGCCGGTAGCCGACAACCCTTTTCCTCCCATCACGCTGATCCAGTCGGTGAAGCGCTGGCAGAAATCCTACTTCTACATGAAGAACGTTGCCCGGCAGGGCGACTTCATCAACTTGCCGGCTTATGTAGCCGGCCCGCCGGCTGGGAGGCGGCCCCAGTGGTCCCATCGGGCCAGAACGCTGTCGCCTGCTGGAGCCACCGCCGTTGCGCGGCTTCGGGTAATGGTCCAGTCGGAGGGCCTGACCGGGCCCGACCTGCTGGCCGCCTTCGTGGTGCGCCGGGTGTTCCCGCTCCAAGGCTTCCCTCATATGATTTGTCAAATGAGCGGCCAACTCGATCTGAGTCGGATGTGCACCAAGGAGATGCCTCATGCCGAGGTAGCTCTCATGGTGAACTACCTCGCGAACTGCAAGCTCACTGACGAGTGGCAGTTTGCCAAGGAGCCGTACTCCCGTGCCCATCCCCCGGCTATGGTAAGCTTTCTTTATCTTCTCTTCTTTACTTTTGTCACGAAGTTTCTCTTGGCCGACTCTGACCAGTCGGTTTGTCTTGGCAGAGCCCCCTCCTTCGACCGGCGGCCGCTCTGGATGACAACACCGAGGGGGGAGGCGGCGAGGCAGGCGGCTCCAGGCTTGGAGCCAGCTTCGACTACTGGCCGGATGATGACGAGGCAGAAGACGTCCCGCGCCGCCAGCCGGCGTCCGACCATGGCGCGGGTTCATCTGCCGCGCTGGCTACCCGAGGCGGCGCGCAGAAGCGCCGAGCCGCACCGAGCCTATTCGGCAGTCGGCCGAAGAAGCCCAAGAGCGCGGCGGCAGCGACCAAGCGGGACGAGGCAGCCGCGAAGGCGGCCCACTTCCGCAAGGTGGTGAAGCAGCCACAAACGGTTTCGGCGTAAGTGTCAATTCTTCTTACATATTCCTTCTTCTTTTTTGTCGATATTCTTCTTCTATCTCCTTGTCCTGACTTAAAAAACAGGGCTCCGCTCTTCCTTGATCGGACTGCTACCGCCTCCATGGTTGGATCGGCGGGAGGATCCGCAAGCACCCACCGCGTGGACCCCCGTGCCGAGCTTCAAGCGGCGACGGAGCGGAATGCGCGAGAGGCGCGGGAGGCGGAGGAGCTGAGGGCGGCCGCTACCAAGGCGGCGCAGGATCTCGCGGAGGAGTCGGCGGCGGCACAAGCCGACGCGGCGGCCAAGACCCAGGCGGAGGCTGCAGCCACACAGAGGGCGGCGGAGGCCCTGCTTGTCGTTCCCCTGCACGCCGTGGTGCCCGAGATCCTGGAGCCCCCGCCGGAGGAAGCCGGTGGCGACCTGCCGGGGATGGAGAGGGAGCAGGACGACGTCGTCGTTCGGGAGAGGGAGGCGGCACCACCATCGCCGACTGGGGCGGACCAAGGCAGCCGGCCTAACGCGCCTCCCGTGCAACCGGCAGGAGGCGAGCCGGCTGCGAGGACAGACCCGGTGGTCCAGTCGCCATCGCGTCAGCACGCGGGGAAGGCGACTTCGGCGCCGGACCCGCAGAAGGCCGCGGGCTCTAGCTCGTCGGCCCAGGATCTTGAGACGGCCAGCGCCAGCTCGGGGTGGACGCCGGGTGGTCGGACGGCCGTGGTGAACATGGCGGCGCAAGAAGTCCGGAACCGGCTTCAGTCCCAGGCCGTCGTGCTGAGGCAGTACAATCAAGAGTTCCTCGCGACACGGACGGCCATTCGGGTGAGTCTTCCCGCTTTTTTGTTTCTTGATCTTGATTTCTTCCGTGGGGGCGCGTCAGCGCACCCACTGGGTGTAGTCCCCGAGTTCCGAGTCGGCTGCTGAGCAGGCGGCTTGGAACTTCTTAGTAGACTTCGGTTGCTATCTTGTTCTTATTCGCTCCTCTGTCCTACTTGCAGGACTACCACAACCTCCGCGCGGCTGCCTTCAACTCCCAGGCTTGGGAGCTGACCCAGAAGAGCGCTGATCTAACTGAGAGCCGGAGTAAGTGCTTCATCTTTTATCTCACGTGGGGGCGCGTCAGCGCACCCACTGGTGTAGTCCCCGAGATTCGGGCCGACTGCTGAGCAGTCGGGCTGGATCTTTCCTGGCGACTTCTTTCTTATTGCTTCTTTCTTCTTCACCATATCTGCAGAGGCCAATGCCAACCTGAGGGAGCAGTTGGGTGGGGCCCAGGCCGCCCTTCGCGCTA
The DNA here is from genome assembly GCF_002575655.3 of Aegilops tauschii subsp. strangulata. Lineage (NCBI taxonomy): Eukaryota > Viridiplantae > Streptophyta > Magnoliopsida > Poales > Poaceae > Aegilops > Aegilops tauschii. The sequence goes on from NC_053038.3 coordinate 441,253,994, forward strand.
AAGAAGCCGAGTTCGACGCCTTGGCTTAGGAGCGTGACCGCTTGGTCAAGAAGCTGGCCGACCAGGAGGAGAGCCATAAGGCGGCCCTAAAGGCGGCGCAGGACAACGAGGCCGCCCTCCAAGCCGAGTACGAGACCGAGGCGGCGAGCTGGGCTGAGGCAAGGCAATCGCTAATCAGTGGCTATGGCCAGATCGAAGACTTGGTTGACGGTAGGCCTTCTTCTTCTTCGTTCCTTTGCTTACCGCTTGCCATTTGGTCCATTTTCTGACTTTGTGTTTTTTCTCTTCCTTTCTTACTTGTGCAGAGTACTTCCCTGGTTACTCTGTTGCCGCCAACCAAGTCGTCAATGCCCACCGCGAGGCGCAAAGGCAGGCTGGTGCTGAGATCGCACCGGATGCTCGCCGGTCGCTTGAAGAGCAGCTTCTGGCGATCCAAGCCCGCCTCCAGCCGGCTCACCGCATGCTCCACCGTCTTCAGCGCGTTGGAGCGCAAGTGCTGGCCGCCCTCTGGCCCGGCGAGGTGGTTCCCCGTACCCCCAGTCGGACTGCCGACTGGCTGGAGGTAGCGGTTGGCCGCTTCGAGGCCTGGAAAGCCTCTGCAGTTCGGTCAGGCGCCAGGCGGGCGCTGGAGTTCGTCAAAGCTTAGTATCCTGAGCTGAGTTTGGACCAGCTGGCCACCTGGCAGCAGGAGGCCGACGAGGAGCTGGAGGCGGTGCTGCCGGCTATCATCCAGCGCGCCTCGGCGATCGCCGACTACACCGACACCAGTGCTTTTGCCCCTGAGGTGGATGATGACGGCGTTGCTCAGCCGGAGGAGTGGTTTGGGCTGAACCTGGCGGATGGTGAGGACTCGGCGGAGCAACCGGCCAGCCTCAGCTTGATCGTGCCTCCAACAACGAGGTGCATGCGAGCGCGCCGCCTGCAGCCGGTGATGATCAAGCCGAGACTCGTCAGCCGACCACTCCTCCAGCCAGCACTGCCGTCTCCACCGACCTACCTGGCTCGCCTGTTGCGCCTTTAGCCTAATCCGCGGCCTTCGCTTTCCTGTTTGTTACTCTTTGAACAATATTTTGTTAAGTTTGCGTAGTTCCACCCACTGGAGGGTGTATTCAAACTATGTTGAATGCCTGCCTTTCGAAGACCTTTTGTGTAAATATAATCATGCATGTGCTTGGCTTCCAATTGTATTTGCTTTTCATCCTTTTGGTTGTTTCCTTTGCCCTCCCTTGGTCGCCGCCTTCCCAGCCGGACAGCTGCTCTGCAGTCTGTGGCTGGGGAAGGGCTTGGCCGTCTGGGAGGGCAAGTACTCTAGCTTTCTTGGATTGTAGCAAGGTGAATGGGAAGCCGGCCAGCCGGCAGTTCTGACAGCGGGTAGGCGGGGTGGGAGGCTGGCTTGTGTTATATAAGTACGTTAGTCCTTAGCCGTTGTTCGTGTGGGCACCCTTTCCTGCCTTTGACTCTTTCCAGTCGGACAGTCGGCTCTTCGAGCTGCGACTTTCAACAAGAGAGGGCTCGGGTGCCGGCACACTACTTGTCTGACTGCAGGTAGAACTTTAATATAACTCAAGGCGGCAAGTCCCAGGGCCGACTGATCAAACCCGGTGCCGGACAAAAAATCAAATGTAGTTATACATTCATAGGTATGACACTCGTCATACATAGATAAAAGATTGTAGTCCCCGAGTGCTCCTCGGGGGGCCCCTTGTCTTGTACTTAATACAAAAGGTAGTTTGGTACATACTGCTTTTACCTGTAAAATCTTCGAAGGAGATTGGCGTTCCATGGTTGTTCCGACTCCTTGCCAGAATCATCTCTCTTGCGTGCCTTCGGCTTCTGTGCATCGATCAGGTAGTAGGAGTCGTTGCCTAAGGCCTTGCTGATGACGAAGGGGCCTTCCCAAGGGGCCGAGAGCTTGTGCTGGCCAACTGTTCGCTGGATCAGCCGGAGCACAAGATCGCCTTCTTGGAAGGATCTTGGCTTGACCTTCCGGTTGTGGTAACGGCGCAAACCCTGCTGGTAGATGGCAAACCGGCTGAGTGCTAACAGCCGGCCCTCTTCCAGCAGGTCAATGCCGTCTTCTCACGCTTCCTTGGCCTCCGCCTCCGTGTACATGGTGACCCGAGGTGAGTCGAACTCAATGTCAGTTGGGATGATAGCCTCGGCACCATATACAAGGAAGAAAGGGGTGAAGCCGGTTGACTTGTTCGGGGTAGTACGCAGACTCCAGAGGATGGCGGGCAGCTCGCCGAGCCAGCAGCCGGCCGAACGCTCCAGTGGTACGACCAGTCGGGGCTTGATGCCAGAGAGGATGAGGCCGTTTGCTCCCTCGACTTGGCCGTTTGACTGCGGGTGGGCAACGGACGCTAAGTCCAGTCGGATGCCCTGTGTCGCGCAGAAACGTGCCAGTGCTCCTTTGGCAAAATTCGTGCCATTGTCAGTGATGATGCTGTGTGGTATGCCATACCGGGTGGTGATATCTGCGATGAATGTCATAGCTGTCGGCCCGTTCAGCTTCTTGATTGGCTTCGATTCAATCAACTTGGTGAATTTGTCCACGGCGACAAGCAGATGTGTCATGCCGCCGCGCGCCGTCTTGAATGGGCCCACCATGTCCAATCCCCAGACTGCAAAGGACCAGGTGAGGGGGATGGTCTTGAGTGCAGAAGCTGGCAGGTGCTGCTTGGAGCTGAAGACTTGGCACCCTTTGCAGCATTTGACTAATTCCTTGGCGTCTTCCAAAGCAGTCGGCCAAAAGAACCCATGGTGGAAAGCTTTGGCGACAAGTGATCTTGAGGCCGCGTGGTGGCCGCATTCGCCTTGGTGGATGTCCTTGAGGATTGCTATGCCCTTCTCTGGCTCGACGCAGCGCTGGAAAACTCCAGTGACGCTGCGCTTAACGAGTTCTCCATTTATTATTGTGTATGCTCTGGCTCGGCGTTGAACTTGTCTTGCCGAGATCTCGTCAGCCGGCAGCTCTCTGTTTACCAGGAAGTTGAGGATGGGTTGGGCCCATGATGGAGCTGTGACTTCTTCTATTGCCAATGCGGCTACTGCGACCAGGGTGGGTGGGTTGGGTGGTGAAGAGTTGGAGTCGGCCACCGCCTGTTGTGTCGTTGCAGTCCCCGGGCCGGGTTCTGAAGTCCCCGAGCCGGGTGAGACTATGGCAGTCCACGGGCCGCCTGTCGAAGTCCCCGAGCCGCCTGCTGGGTTCCCTAATTCAGATCCGACTGCATCAGGGGCAGACGGTACGAAGATGGAGTCTGATTCTGGAGACGGCTTGACAGACGGTTTGAGGAGGCGTTAGAGAGAGACGCCGGTTGGTATAGCTTGTCGGGTGGAGCCGATTCGTGCCAGGGCATCTGCTTGCTGGTTGTCGGCCCGTGGCACGTGGAGGAACTCGCATCCTTCAAAGTATCCGCTGATTTGCTGAACGAGGAATCGGTAGCTCGCCATGTTTGCGTCCTTGGTGTCCCAGTCGCCGGATGATTGCTGGACTACCAAATCCGAGTCGCCATAGCACAGGATCCGGCGGATGCCGAGCTCTTTGGCTAGCCGGAGCCCGTGTATGAGCGCTTCGTACTCAGCCACGTTGTTGGAGGCGGCAAAATGAATTTGCAATGTGTATCTGAGTTTGTCGCCCTTGGGAGAGGTGAGGACGATGCCGGCTCCCAAGCCAGTGCGCATCTTGGATCCATCGAAGTGCATCCACCAATGAGTGGAGTCGGGAGCCGGCGGCAGGTACTGGGTCTCGGCCCAGTCGACAAGGAAGTCGGTTGACGCTTGGGACTTGATGGCGGTGCGAGGCTGGTAGAAGATCGTGTAAGGAGCCAGCGCAATGACCCACTTGGCCACCCAACCGGAGGCATCCCGGCTGCCTATGATCTCGGCAAGCGGGGCAGTACATACGACCATGATGGGATGCTCTTGAAAGTAGGGCTTCAGCTTCTTGGCAGCAAAGTATACTCCATAGCACATCTTCTGCTAGTGCGGGTAGTTTTGCTTCGAGGTGGACAGTACTTTGCTCAAATAATACACCGGCCTCTGGAATAACTGAGCCCGGCCTTCTTCTGGGCGTTGGACCACAATAACTGTGCTGACCACTCGGCTAGTCGCGGCAATGTAAAGGAGCATGGGCTCTTTCTCAGTCGGCGCCGCCAAGACAGGTGGCGTGGTCAGCATCTTCTTCAACTCATGGAAAGCTTGGTCTGCTTGGTCGTTCCACTCGAAGTGGGTGGACTTCTTCATGAGTCGGTACAGGGGGAGAGCCTTCTCTCCTAGCCGGCTGATGAAGCGGTTCAGGGAGGCCAGGCACTCGGTAAACTTCTGGACGTCTCGCAGCTTGGTAGGAATCTCCATTCTCTCTATGGCCTTGATCTTCACTGGGTTGCACTCGATGCCACGTTCGGAGACCAAGAAGCCTAGAAGCTGGCCGGCTGGTACTCCGAACACGCATTTCTCAGGGTTGAGCTTGATCTGAAACCGGTGCAAGTTGTCAAATGTTTCTCTGAGGTCTTCCAGCAGGGTGCCGCGCTTCTCCGTCTTCACCACAATATCGTCTACATAGACGTGGGCATTTCTGCCGAGTTGCTTGAGGAGGCATTTCTGCATGCAACGCTGACAAGTGGCACCGGCATTTGTCAAGCCGAATGTCATAGTCAGGTAGCAGAAAGCTCCAAATGGTGTGATGAAGGCGGTCTTCAGGCGGTCGGCTGGATCCAACTTGATCTGATGGTAGCCTGAGTAAGCATCCAAGAAACTCAACAGCTCGCATCCGGCTATGGAGTCTATCACTTGATCGATTCGAGGTAAGGTGAACAGATCTTTGGGGTAGGCTTTGTTGAGGCTGGTGTAATCTATACACATGCGCCATTTATTGTTTTTCTTCAACACCAGAACCGGGTTGGCAAGCCATTCTGGAAAAAACACCTCCATAATGAAGCCGGCTGCCAGAAGCCGGGCTATCTCTTCTCCTACAATCCTTCTCTTTTACTCTGACAGTCGGCGGAGAGGTTGTTTGACTGGTTTTGCGTCTGCTCGGACGTGTAGCTTGTGCTCGGCGAAACCCTTCGGAACACCCGGCATGTCCTTTGGGGACCATGCAAAGATGTCCCGATTCTCACGGAGGAAATCGATGAGCTCGCCTTCCTATTTGCTATCCAGGTTTGCTCCAATGACGGCAAACCTCTCCGGGTTCTCTGGGTCCAGAGGTATCTTCTTTGTTTCCTTGGCCGGCTGGAAGGAGACTTGAGCATCATATTCCTTGGGGTCAGGGGACAGGGCCGGCTGCTTGCCGGCCATGGCCACGACTCGGTCCAGCATCTTCTTCTCTTCAGCAATCACGAGGGACTCGGCCAGCCGGCTGCTGGCTGCAACACACTCGGAGGATTTCTTGTAGTCTCCGGCTATGGTGATGATCCCCTTCGAACTTGGCATCTTCATCTTGAGGTATGCGTAATGGGGCACAGGCATGAACTTGGCCAGGGCAGGTCGGCCAAGCAACGCGTGGTAAGGGCTCTCTAGATCCACCACTTCAAACCAGATTGCCTCTCGGCGGAAGTGATCCTTGTCTCCGAAGAGAACATCCATCTTGATCTTGCCGATTGGTGAGTAGGACAGGCCGGGTACGATGCCATGGAACACAGTCCGGCTTGGCATGAGTTGCTTCGTCTTGATGTTCAGCTTCTCCATGGTGTCGCGGTACAGTATGTTGATGCTGCTCCCACCATCAATCAGTACACGGGAGAAACGGGCAGCTCGTCTTTCTGTCGCGAGGGTGGCCTCTAACACCAATGCATAGGAGCCGGGAGACGGCATCACCTCTGGGTGATCGGCCCGGCTCCAGCTGATAGGCTTCTCAGACCAATGCATAAACTCTGGGTTGTTAGAGGCGACCGCGTTGACTTCTTGGTGCTGTCGGCGCCGACTGCGCCTATCTTCAGTTTGGCTTGTAAAGACGACGTAGGCGGCGTGCTCGTCTGGGAACTTGTCTTGAATGGCTCCGAGTGCTAGTCGGGCAGCCGGCTGCTGAGGGGCTGGGGGTGGCTGGCCAGCAGGTGGAGGCGGCACCAGCCCTTCGCCTTTGGAGATCCGCGTGAGCCAATGACACTTCCGGGTCGTGTGGTAGGACGGCTTCGTGCCGCTGTGGAACTTGCAGGGAGCATCAAGGGTTTGCTCGTAGGAGAAAGCCGGCTGCCAAGCCGGCCTCCCGCCCTTCTGCTTCTTGGGCGCGGGCCGTTCTGCAGGTAGTTCGTCTTCGACTGTGGCTATTTGCCGACTGGTGGAAGGCGGCATGGGGGCCTTGCGCTTGTTGTCGTTCTGGTAAGGACGTTGACTGGAGTCACCAGCCGGCGTCTTGGGAGCCGGAGCGAGTACCTTTCCAGAGGCATCCACACGGAGCTCGGTCTTCATTGAAGAGTCGGCCGTGGCGTACTTGTCTGCTATGATCAGCAGCTCGTCAAGGGTAGTCGGCTCGTCGCAGAGGAGTCGGTGCTTGAGGAGGGTGCCCTCCCGGCACCCGGCGGTGAAGTTCTCTATGGCTTGAACCTCGTGCACCCCTTTGCAAGAGTTGCGGAGCTCAGCCCAACGCGTGAGGTAGTCGCGAGTTGATTCGCTGGGCCCTTGGACGCACAAGGAGAGCTGGCGGGGCTTGGGAGGCCGCTTGTATGTGTTGGTGAAATTGCGGATGAAGACTTCCGTGAAGTCTAGCCAGCTGTTGATGCTGTAGGGCTTGAGGCTGTTCAACCAAGTGCGTGCCATGCCTTGAAGCATGAGCGGGACGTACTTCACGGCAACGCACCTGTTGCCGTTCGCTATGCGGACTGCGGTGGAGTAATCGATCAACCAGTCTTCCGGCTTCACGGAGCCGTTGTATTTTGGCGTGTCTCTTGGGAGTGAGAACCCTTTGGGGAAGGGCTCGTCGCGGATGCGGGGGCCAAAGCAAGGCGGGCCGACATCATCTTATTCTTCTAGCGCCAGGGATCGGGCTAGGCGGTCGATCCGGTGGCGGGCGTCATTCTCACCGACTCCTTCGCGGTGGCCCAGTCGGGCGCCGAGAGATGGATGCGTAACAGGCGGCGGGGTGGGATATCTCTCCTCACGAGGCGGGGGAGGAGGCGGATCGCCTAGTCGTTCCACAGCTCGGGGGCGGCCTTCTGCGTCGCGCTCGATGGTGAGCCGAGTCCGACTACGGCTAGCAGCCGGCTCCTTGTATTTTCTTGCGCGGGCGCCGTCTGCAGTCGGCGTCCGGGATGTCGCGCCGTGCTCTCGGCGTGGGAGAGGACTTTCAGCGCGGGCGCTGGCTTCATGCCGCTCTGCGGCCGCGTCGATCAGCTGCTGGATGCGTCTAGTCATGTAGAAGAGCTCATCGGCCCCCAGCTCGTTCAGCTCATCTACGGCCGCTTGAGCGGCACGTAGGTTCTCAAGTGGCGTGGCGTAGACTGGGCGGTCTGCTCCCAGCATGCTGGCGATGGCCGCGCCGCGCTTCTTGACGAAGCCGGCTCGGCTCGGCCCGCCAGGAGGCGGCGTACCAAAGGCGGCGCGGTCGACTTCGCGCTGGTGAGCCTCAGTGAGGCGTCTCATGGATGCTATCTTCTAGCCCTCCGCGATGAGGGTGAGGCGGCGTGCCTCCAGTGTCTCGGCGTCGGTGTCGGCCGGGATGGGGACAGACAAGTCGTGTAGCGCCCCTTGTAGGGCGTCGTGGCGTTCTCGCCTGAGACGGCGCTGTGGCTGATGACCAGTACCTCGGTGATAGCGCTGCTGCCACTGTCGGCTCGAGGAAGAGGGTCGTCGATGATCACCACATTGGTGGGGAAGGCGTCAAGCGACGCCATGTCGGAGTCGACAAGCATCGGGTCGGTGGAGCCGACCGACTCCAAGTCCATAGCAAGCTTGCTGGAGACGTGAAGCTGGTCGAGGAGGCTGACGAGGCGGCTCTCGGGGCAGTCTGTGCCCGCGTCGGACGCAGGCTCGTCGGAGATGCGAGCCTCGCCAAGAAGATCGGCGAGGCAGCTCACCGCGCAGGCGTCGTCGACGCCTTGCAGCGCGTCGGGGCAAGCGCCATCGGGCGTGCTGGGCTAGCTACGCTCGCTGGGGAGGAAAAGGGTTCCTGTCCAGAATAGGTCTCCGGAAGACGGTGCACCTGGCCCCACGGTGGGCGCCAAATGTCAGGTGGTAGGTGCGACATATGCCAACGGGTGGCTTATCATTGTGGGAGCTAGTAAGACATCGCCGGTGCCTGGAAACAGGATAAGGCAAAGACATGCACGCCGGCTAATCTTACCCAGGTTCGGGGCTCTCCGTGGAGATAACACCCCTAGTCCTCCTCTGCGGGGTCTCCGCATGATCACTAGATCAACACAAGTGACTACAAGTGGCTCCTTGAGCTGTTTGGCTAGAGGAAGAAGAAGGGCAAGGCTAGCTCTCCTTTTCTCTCTACGTGGTGTCTAAAACTCTAAGAGATCAACCCTTTGCATGGGTGCCCCGGGGGGTTTATATATGTAGGGGAACGTAAGAATTTCAAAAATTTCCCTACGCACACGCAAGATCATGGTGATGCATAGCAACGAGAGGGGAGAGTGTTGTCCACGTACCCTCGTAGACCGAAAGCGGAAGCGTTAACACAACGCGGTTGATGTAGTCGTACGTCTTCACGATCCGACCGATCAAGTACCGAACGCACGGCACCTCCGAGTTCAGCACACGTTCAGCTCGATGATGTCCCTCGAACTCCGATCCAGCCGAGTGTTGAGGGAGAGTTTTGTCAGCACGACGGCGTGGTGACGATGATGATGTTCTACCGACGCAGGGCTTCGCCTATGCACCGCTACGATATTATCGAGGTGTAATATGGTGGAGGGGGCACCGCACACGGCTAAGAGATCAATAGATCAATTGTTGTGTCTTTGGGGTGCCCCTGCCCCCGTATATAATGGAGCAAGGGGGGAGGCGGCCGGCCTAGGAGGAGGGCGCGCCAAGGGGGGAGTCTTACTCCCACCGGGAGTAGGACGCCTCCTTTCCTTGTTGGAGTAGGGGAAGGGAAGGGAGAAGGAGAAGGAAAGAAGGGGGCGCCCCCCTCCCTAGTCCAATTCGGACTAGTCCATGGGGAGGGGTGCGGCCACCCTTTGGGGCCTTTCTCTCCTTTCCCGTATGGCCCATTAAGGCCCAATACGAATTCCCGTAACTCTCCGGTACTCCGAAAAATACCCGAATTAGTCGGAACCTTTCCGATGTCCGAATATAGTCGTCCAATATATCAATTTCAAGACTCCTCGTCATGTCCCCCATCTCATCTGGGACTCCGAACTACTTCGGTACATCAAAACTCATAAACTCATAATAAAACTGTCATCGTAACGTTAAGCGTGCGGACCCTACGGGTTCGAGAACTATGTAGACATGACCGAGACACGTCTCCGGTCAATAACCAATAGCGGGACCTGGATGCCCATATTGGCTCCCACATATTCTACGAAGATCTTTATCGGTCAGACCGCATAACAACATACGTTGTTCCCTTTATCATCGGTATGTTACTTGCCCGAGATTCGATCGTCGGTATCTCGATACCTAGTTCAATCTCGTTACCGGCAAGTCTCTTTACTCGTTCCGTAATACATCATCCCGCAACTAACTCATTAGTCACAATGCTTGCAAGGCTTATAGTGATGTGTATTACTGAGTGGGCCCAGAGATACCTCTCCGATAATCGGAGTGACAAATCCTAATCTCGAAATACGCCAACCCAACAAGTACCTTTGGAGACACCTGTAGACCACCTTTATAATCACCCAATTACGTTGTGCCGTTTGGTAGCACACAAAGTGTTCCTCCGGTAAACAGGAGTTGCATAATCTCATAGTCATAGGAACATGTATAAGTCATGAAGAAAGCAATAGCAACATACTAAACGATCGAGTGCTAAGCTAATGGAATGGGTCAAGTCAATCACATCATTCTCCTAATGATGCGATCCTGTTAATCAAATGGCAACTCATGTCTATGGCTAGGAAACATAACCATCTTTGATCAACGAGCTAGTCAAGTAGAGGCATACTAGTGACACTCTTTTTGTCTATGTATTCACACATGTATCATGTTTCCGGTTAATACAATTCTAGCATGAATAATAAACATTTATCATGATATAAGGAAATAAATAATAACTTTATTATTGCCTCTAGGGCATATTTCCTTCAGTCTCCCACTTGCACTAGAGTCAATAATCGAGTTCACATCGCCATGTGATTTAACATCAATAGTTCACATCACCATGTGATTAACACTCATAGTTCACATCGTCATGTGACCAACACCCAAAGGGTTTACTAGAGTCAGTAATCTAGTTCACATCGCTATGTGATTAACACCCAAAGAGTACTAAGGTGTGATCATGTTTTGCTTGTGTGATAATTTTAGTTAACGGGTCTGTCACATTCAAATTCGTAAGTATTTTGCAAATTTCTATGTCTACAATGCTCTGCCCGGAGCTACTCTAGCTAATTGCTCCCTCTTTCAATATGTATCTAGACCGAGACTTAGAGTCATCTAGATTAGTGTCAAAACTTGAATCGACGTAACCCTTTACGACGAACCTTTTGTCACTTCCAAAATCGAGAAACATATCCTTATTCCAGTAAGGATAACTTTGACCGCTGTCCAGTGATCTACTCCTAGATCACTATTGTACTCCCTTAGCAAAATCAGTGTAGGGTATACAATAGATCTGGTACACAGCATGGCATACTTTATAGAACCTATGGCCGAGGCATAGAGAATGACTTTCATTCTTTTTCTATCTTCTGCCGTGGTCGGGCTTTGAGTCTTACTCAATTTCACACCTTGTAACACAGGCAAGAAACTCTTTCTTTGACTGTTCCATTTTGAACTACTTCAAAATCTTGTTAAGGTATGTACTCATTGAAAAAACCTATCAAGCGTGTTGATATATCTCTATAGATCTTGATGCTCAATATGTAAGCAGCTTCACCGAGGTCTTTCTTTGAAAAACTCCTTTCAAAAACTCCTTTATGCTTTGCAGAATAATTCTACATTATTTCCAATCAACAATATGTCATTCAGATATACTTATCAGAAATGCTGTTGTGCTCCCACTCACTTTCTTGTAAATACAGGCTTCACCGCAAGTCTGTATAAAACTATATGCTTTAATCAACTTATCAAAGCGTATATTCCAACTCCGAGATGCTTGCACCAGTGCATAGATGGATCGCTGGAGTTTGCATATTTTGTTAGCACCTTTAGGATTGACAATACCTTCTGGTTGCATCATATACAACTCTTCTTTAATGAATCCATTAAGGAATGCAGTTTTGTTTATCCATTTGCCAGATTTCATAAAATGCGACAATTGCTAACATGATTCGGACAGACTTAAGCATCGCTGCGAGTGAGAAAGTCTCATCGTATTCAACACTTTGAACTTGTCAAAAACCTTTTGCGACAAGTCTAGCTTTGTAGATAGTAACACTACTATCAGCGTCCGTCTTCCTCTTGAAAATCCATTTAATCTCAATGGCTCGCCGAGCATTGGGCAAGTCAATCAAAGTCCATACTTTGTTCTCATACATGGATCTCATCTCAGATTTCATGGCCTCAAGCCATTTTGCGGAATCTGGGCTCACCATCGCTTCTTCATCGTTCGTAGGTTCGTCATGGTCTAGTAACATAACCTCCAGAACAGGATTACCGTACCACTCTGGTGCGGATCTTACTCTGGTTGACCTACGAGGTTCAGTAATAACTTGATCTGAAGTTTCATGATCATTATCATTAACTTCCACACTAATTGGTGTAGGTGTCGCAGAAACTGGTTTCTGTGACGATCTACTTTCCAATAAGGGAGCAGGTACAGTTACCTCATCAAGTTCTACTTTCCTCCCACTCACTTCTTTCGAGAGAAACTCCTGCTCTAGAAAGGATCCATACTTAGCAATGAATGTCTTGTCTTCGGATCTATGATAGGAGGTGTACCCAACTGTCTCCTTTGGGTATCCTATGAAGACACATTTCTCCGATTTGGGTTTGAGCTTATCAGGATGAAACTTTTTCACATAAGCATCGCAACCCCAAAATTTAAGAAAGGACAACTTTGGTTTCTTGCCAAACCACAGTTCATAAGGCATCGTCTCAACGGATTTTGATGGTGCCCTATTTAACGTGAATGTAGCTGTCTCTAATGCATAACCCCAAAACGATAGTGGCAAATTGGTAAGAGACATCATAGATTGCACTATATCCAATAAAGTACGGTTATGACGTTCGGGCACACCATTATGCTGTTGTGTTCCAGGTGGCATAAATTTGTGAAACTATTCCACATTGTTTTAATTGAAGACCAAACTCGTAACTCAAATATTTGTCTCCGCGATCAGATCGTAGAAACTTTATTTTCTTGTCACGATGATTTTCCACTTCACTCTGAAATTCTTTGAACTTTTCAAATGTTTCAGACTTATGTTTCATCAAGTATATATACCCATATCTGCTCAAATCATCTGTGAAGGTTAGAAAATAACGATACTCGCCGTGAGCCTCAACACTCATTGGATCGCATACATCAGTATGTATTATTTCCAATAAGTCAGTTGCTCGCTCCATTGTTTCGGAGAACGGAGTTTTAGTCATCTTGCCCATAAGGCACGGTTTGCAAGCATCAAGTGATTCATAATCAAGTGATTCCAAAATTCCATCAGCATGGAGTTTCTTCATGCGCTTTACACCAATATGACCTAAACGGCAGTGCCACAAATAAGTTGCACTATCATTATTAACTTTGCATCTTTTGGCTTCAATATTATGAATATGTGTATCACTACGATCGATATCCAACAAACCATTTTCATTGGGTGTATGACCATAGAAGGTTTTATTCATGGAAACAGAACAACAATTATTCTCTAACTTAAATGAATAACCGTGTTGCAATAAACATGATCAAATCATATTCATGCTCAATGAAAACACCAAATAACACTTATTTAGGTTCAACACTAATCTCGAAAGTACAGGGAGTGTGCGATAATGATCATATCAATCTTGGAACTACTTCCAACACACATCGTCACCTCGCCCTTAACTAGTTTCTGTTCATTCTGCAATTCCCGTTTCGAGTTACTACTCTTAGCAACTGAACCAGTATCAAATACCGAGGGGTTGCTATGAACACTAGTAAAATACACATCAATAATGTATATCAAATATAGCTTGTTCACTTTGCCATCCTTCTTATCCACCAAATACTTGGGGTGGTTCTACTTCTAGTGACCAGTCCCTTTGCAGTAGAAGCACTTAGTCTCAGGCTTAGGTCCAGACTTGGGCTTCTTCACTTGAGCAGCAACTTGCTTGCCGTTCTTCTTGAAGTTCTCCTTCTTCCCTTGCCCTTTTCCTGAGACTAGTGGTCTTGTCAATCATCAACACTTGATGCTCTTTCTTGATTTCTACCTTCGTTGATTTCAACATCACGAAGAGCTCGGGAATCGTTTTCGTCATCCCTTGCATACTATAGTTCATCACGAAGTTCTAGTAACTTGGTGATGGTGACTAGAGAACTCTGTCAATCACTATCTTATCTGGAATATTAACTCCCACTTGATTCAAGCGATTGTAGTACCTAGACAATCTGAGCACATGCTCACTAGTTGAGCGATTCTCCTCCATCTTTTAGCTATAGAACTTGTTGGAGACTTCATATCTCTCAACTCGGGTATTTGCTTGAAATATTAACATCAATTCCTGGAACATCTCATATGGTCCATGACGTTCAAAACGTCTTTGAAGTCCCGATTCTAAGCCGTTAAGCATGGTGCACTAAACTATCAAGTAGTCATCATATTGAGCTAGGCAAACGTTCATAATGTCTGCATCTGCTCCTGCAATAGGTCTGTCACCTAGCGGTGCATTAAGGACATAATTCTTCTGTGCAGTAATGAGGATAAACCTCAGATCACGGATCCAATCCGCATCATTGCTACTAAGATCTTTCAACACAATTTTCTCTAGGAACATATCAAAATAAACATATGAAAGCAACAACGCAAGCTATTGATCTACAACATAATTTGCAAAATACTACCAAGACTAAGTTCATGATAAATTTAAGTTCAATTAATCATATTACTTAAGAACTCCCACTTAGATAGACATCCCTCTAATCCTCTAAGTGATCACGTGATCCATATCAACTAAACCATGTCCGATCATCACGTGAGATGGAGTAGTTTCAATGGTGAACATCACTATGTTGATCATATCTACTATATGATTCACGCTCGACCTTTCGGTCTCAGTGTTCCGAGGCCATATCTGCATATGCTAGGCTCGTCATGTTTAACCTGAGTATTCCGCGTGTGCAACTGTTTTGCACCCGTTGTATTTGAACGTAGAGCCTATCACACCCGATCATCACGTGGTGTCTCAGCACGAAGAACTTTCGCAATGGTGCATACTCAGGGAGAACACTTTTATCTTGAAATTTTAGTGAGAGATCATCTTATAATGCTACCGTCAATCAAAGCAAGATAAGATGCATAAAAGATAAACATCACATGCAATCAATATAAGTGATATGATATGGCCATCATCATCTTGTGCTTGTGATCTCCATCTCCGAAGTACCGTCATGATCACCATTGTCACCGGCGCGACACCTTGATCTCCATCATAGCGTCGTTGTCGTCTCGCCAACTATTGCTTTTACGACTATCGCTACCGCTTAGTGATAAAGTAAAACAATTACATGGCGATTGCATTTCATACAATAAAGCGACAACCATATGGCTCCTGCCAGTTGCCGATAACTCGGTTACAAAACATGATCATCTCATACAATAAAATATAGCATCATGTCTTGACCATATCACATCACAACATGCCCTGCAAAAACAAGTTAGACGTCCTCTACTTTGTTGTTGCAAGTTTTATGTGGCTGTTACGGGCTTAGCAAAAACCGTTCTTACCTACGCATCAAAACCATAACGATAGTTTGTCAAGTTGGTGCTGTTTCAACCTTCGCAAGGACCGGGCGTAGCCACACTCGGTTCAACTAAAGTGAGAGAGACAGACACCCGCCCGTCACCTTTAAGCAACGAGTGCACGCAACGGTGAAACCAGTCTCGCGTAAGCGTACGCGTAATGTCGGTCCGGGCCGCTTCATCTGACAATACCGCTGAACCAAGGTATGACATGCTGGTAAGCAGTATGACTTATATCGCCCACAACTCACTTGTGTTCTACTCGTGCATAACATCAACGCATAAAACCAGGCTCTGATACCACTGTTGGGGAACGTAGTAATTTCAAAAATTTCCCTACGCACACGCAAGATCATGGTGATGCATAGCAACGAGAGGGGAGAGTGTTGTCCACGTACCCTCGTAGACCGAAAGCGGAAGCGTTAACACAACGCGGTTGATGTAGTCGTACGTCTTCACGATCCGACCGATCAAGTACCGAACGCACGGCACCTCCGAGTTCAGCACACGTTCAGCTCGATGACGTCCCTCGAACTCCGATCTAGCCGAGTGTTGAGGGAGAGTTTCGTCAGCACGACGGCGTGGTGACGATGATGATGTTCTACCGACGCAGGGCTTCGCCTAAGCACCGCTACGATATTATCGAGGTGTAATATGGTGGAGGGGGGCACCGCACACGGCTAAGATATCAATAGATCAATTGTTGTGTCTTTGGGGTGCCCCCTGCCCCCGTATATAAAGGTCAAGGGGGGAGGCGGCCGGCCTAGGAGGAGGGCGCGCCAAGGGGGGAGTCCTACTCCCACCGGGAGTAGGACTCCTCCTTTCCTTGTTGGAGTAGGAGAAGGGAAGGGAGAAGGAGAAGGAAGGAAGGGGGCGCCCCCCTCCCTAGTCCAATTCGGACTAGTCCATGGGGAGGGGTGCGGCCACCCTTTGGGGCCTTTCTCTCCTTTCCCGTATGGCCCATTAAGGCCCAATACGAATTCCCGTAACTCTTCGGTACTCCGAAAAATACCCGAATCACTCGGAACCTTTCCGATGTCCGAATATAGTCGTCCAATATATCGATCTTTACGTCTCGACCATTTCGAGACTCCTCGTCATGTCCCCGATCTCATCCGGGACTCCGAACTCCTTCGGTACATCAAAAATCATAAACTCATAATAAAACTATCATCGTAACGTTAAGCGTGCGGACCCTACGGGTTCGAGAACTATGTAGACATGACCGAGACACGTCTCCGGTCAATAACCAATAGTGGGACCTGGATGCCCATATTGGCTCCGATATATTCTACGAAGATCTTTATCGGTCAGACCGCATAACAACATACGTTGTTCCCTTTATCATCGGTATGTTAGTTGCCCGAGATTCGATCGTCGGTATCTCAATACCTAGTTCAATCTCGTTACCGGCATGTCTCTTTACTCGTTCCGTAGTACATCATCCCGCAACTAACTCATTAGTCACAATGCTTGCAAGGCTTATAGTGATGTGTATTACTGAGTGGGCCCAGAGATACCTCTCCGACAATCGGAGTGACAAATCCTAATCTAGAAATACGCCAACCCAACAAGTACCTTTGGAGACACCTGTAGACCACCTTTATAATCACCCAGTTACGTTGTGACGTTTGGTAGCACACAAAGTGTTCCTCCGATAAACGGGAGTTGCATAATCTCATAGTCATAGGAACATGTATAAGTCTTGAAGAAAGCAATAGCAACATACTAAACGATCAAGTGCTAAGCTAACGGAATGGATCAAGGCAATCACATCATTCTCCTAATGATGTGATCCCGTTAATCAAATGACAACTCATGTCTATGGCTAGGAAACATAACCATCTTTGATCAACGAGCTAGTCAAGTAGAGGCATACTAGTGACACTCTGTTTGTCTATGTATTCACACATGTATAATGTTTCCGGTTAATACAATTCTAGCATGAATAATAAACATTTATCATGATATAAGGAAATAAATAATAACTTTATTATTGCCTCTAGGGCATATTTCCTTCAATATAGGCCTACCCCCAGGGGTACAATGGTAACCCGGCTGGACGCGGGTCCTAGCCGTCAGTGTCTGTATTCGCCGGCTTCTGCGCCGACCGCTGGGGCCCGCCGACTGGTGGGTCCCGCCGGCTGCCGGCCTCTTGGCCGACTGGTCGGCCCCACCGCCTGGGGGTCTTGTGGGTGGCTGGTTACTGTAGCCTCGCCCCTGATGACGAGGGCTTTGTCGAGGTAAGCGTGGCTACAGTGCCGCCACCTGGCGGGCTCTCACTGTAGCCTTACCTCGTCTTGTCTCCCTAATGATGCATATACTTCGAGGGTGGGAGGTAGCCGACTAGTGGGAGCCGGCTACACCCCAGGCCGACTGGGGGTGGCTTGGCCACCTTCGAGCGTCTCTCTGGCTGAAGGGGCCCGCCGCCCACGGGCCGTACTGACAGCCTGTGGTGGGTGGCGTCATGGTCAACATGGCAACAGTGCCGCGCCGGACAGGGGATACCCAACCCATACGGCGCACTGTGGCCACACGTGCTCCAGGATTCGGGGGTGGCAGGCTGTACCGTAGCCACGCCCCGTCTCGTCACCGTTATGTGGGTGCAGCCCTTGAGGGTGCAGGCTTGGCCGGCTTGCCGGGAGCCGGTCTTCTTGTGGCCGGCTTCTGGGAGTCGGTCCTCTTGTTGCCGGCTTCCTGGAGTTGGCCATCTTGTGGATCTCTTCGGGAGGGTTTTTAGGGCCGGGCCATCTTCTCGTAGTCGGCCCTTGAGATAGCCGGCCAGGGGAAGGCGGCCTTGTGCTTTGGGTGCTTGAAGGCTCGATCGGCCAGTGGGAGTCGGTTAGGCTACCCGTGGCCATTTACTCCGACAGCTAGGGTTGGAGATGGGAGGGAGGGTCGGTTTACTACATCATTCAGAGGCCGGTTTACTACATCACTGAGGTGCTTATTGAGTCCAAACAGAGATATCCGCACTGGCAGAAACTTGTATATGGGGTTTTCATCGCAAGTCCGAAGCTTAAACAATATTTTCAGGGTCTTCCCATCACTGTGGTTAGCTCTGCTCCTCTAGGAGATATCATCGAAAATAGGGAGGCAACTGGCCGGGTTGCTAAGTGGGCCATTGAGCTTGGCCCGCACGGTTTAAAGTATGTGCCTCGTACGACCGTCAAGTCCCAAGCACTTGTGGATTTCATCAATGACTGGCGGAGTTGCAGGCACCGGAAGAAAAGCCAGATGACACGTATTGGACTATTCACTTTGATGGGTCCAGGCAATTGGAAGGCTTGGGGGCTGGAGTCGTGTTAGCTTCCCCTCAAGGTGATAAATTTTGTTATGTTCTCCGTTTATTGTTCCCTTGCACTAACAGTGCAGCTGAATATGAGGCCTTATTACATGGTCTTCGGATGGCTAAGGAGATGAGCTTAAGTCGGGTAAGGTGCTTTGGGGACTCAGATTTGGTGGCTCAGCAACTCTCTGGTACTCGGGATTCTAAAGATCCCCTCATGGCGGCTTATCGACGAGAGGTGGATGTCATTGCTGGTCATTTCAAGGGTTATCAAGTCGAGCACATTGATCGAAGAAAAAATGAAGCGGCTGATGCTTTAAGCCAGCTGGGTTCTCAACGTAAACCGGTGCCGCCTAACGTCTTTCTTGATGTTTTGCATAACCCGTCGGTCAAGTTACCTATGGAGGAAGATTAGGCTATTCCTGATCCGAAAGCTCATTTGGTGGCAGCTCTTCATGCAATTCCGGATTGGACAGTCCCTTATTTGGCTTATATGACCCGGGGCGAGTTTCCTGAGGATGAAACCTTAGCCAGGCAGATAACCCGGCGGTCTAAGTCAATGACAATAGTCAATGGCGAGTTACACCATTGCAGTGTTACTGGGGCTTTTCAAAGATGTGTTTCTCCAGAAAAGGGCCGTGAGATTCTTCATGAGATTCATGAAGGGGATTGTGGTCATCACGCCGGATCTAAGTCTCTTGTGGTTAAGGCTTTCCGTCATCGCTTTTATTGGCTGGCGGCTCATGCTGATGCAGAGGACCTGGTCAGTAAGTGTGATGGTTGTCAAAAGTTTTCTCGGCGCGCCCATGTGCTGGCTCAAGAATTGAGGATGATTCCAATTACTTGGCCATTTGCAGTCTGGGGGCTTGACATGGTTGGCCCTTTTAAGAGGTCCAAAGACAAGAAGACCCACCTCCTGGTAGCGGTTGACAAGTTCACTGAATGGGTAGAGGCAGAGCCAGTGAGTAAGTGTGATGCAGCAACGGCGGTTCAATTCATGAAGAAGGTGATCTTCCGCTTTGGTTTTCCACACAGCATTATAACAGACAATGGCACTAACCTCTCCAAGGGTGCTATGAAGGACTTTTGTCAGCGTGAGCACATCCGGCTTGATGTGTCATTAGTGGCTCACCCCCAATCTAATGGTCAAGCTGAGAGAGCCAATCAAGAGATCCTGAGAGGCATCAAGCCCCGGCTTATGGTTCCCCTGCAGAGGATGCCGGTTGTTGGGTGGAGGAGTTACCTTCCGTGTTATGGAGCATTAATACCACCCCAACAGATCTACGGGTTACACGCCTTTCTTCATGGTTTACGGAGCAGTGGCGGTTCTCCCTAGTGATATCCGTCATGACTCACCTCGCGTGGCGGCTTATGTTGAAGCTGATAATGAAAAGGCATGTCAGGAAGCACGTGACCTGTTGGATGAGGAGCGTGACATTGCAGCGGCTCGTTCGGCGATTTATCAGCAGGATCTGCACCGTTACCACAGCCGCCGGGTTAAAACCAGAACTTTCCAAGAAGGCGATCTGGTGCTCCGGCTTATTCAGGATCAGACTGATATGCACAAGTTATCCCCACCTTGGGAAGGACCCTTTGTGGTTAGCAAGAATCTGAACAACGGGTCATACTACCTTATCGATGTTCGAGAGCATAAAGACTCACGGAAATCAGAGGAGGAGACCCACCGGCCGTGGAATATTGCTCATCTTCGGCCTTACTACACCTGAGCCACAGGCTCTCCTTATGTACATATTCTAGACAATGTATATATTATGATTAATATAATAAACTGGCATCCCTGCTAAAGCAGGGCCTCTGTCGTTTTTCTCTTTTCATGAATTTTTGGTTACTTGGGGGCTTCCGGTTTATGTGCAAAGTTATGATTCCCTTTGAACCGGCTTATAAGCCAAATTGAAAAAAAAAATAACTTGGGGGCTGCCCACCCAGGTTAAAGGGACCAAAGAGAGTCTGTTGCCAAAGCAACAGCTAAAACATAGGTGCCCCTTGAGCACAGCTCACAATATTACCTGGGGGCTCTTTTGTTCTAAAGAACATATGTTGCTATAACCCTTGTGATAGGCTTAAAAGCCAGGCTTGGAAGCCAGGTGTATTCACCTAAAACCCCGGGTTATCCTGCCTGTATGCCAGATGCTTCTCCATTAGGTAATCCTGATTGATCCGTCAAACTCTTAACAATCAATCTTTTCCACAAGACCCTGAACTTGTTAAGGTTAAAACGCCGGTTTATCATGAGAGGGCATGGTTTACGGATAGCAAGGAGAAGCTCAGGCTGATAAAGCCGCCTTCCTTGAAACTTGGATAAATCGGCCGGTGATGCATGATGCTACTTTTGCCCCGCGTACTCCTGATAAGTCTATCTTTAAATAAGAACTGAACTTATCTGGGTTAAAATGTTGATTGGGTAATGTGAGTGCCGGCTCACGGAAAGCGCGTACCTTCCAGTGGCTAATGCTAGTTTCATTGAAGAAGATATTTTGGCTTGGCGGCCTATGAAAGCCTTGGATTTTTTTCTCTTGATTTGATTTTAACGTCTTTTTGCGATTTTTCTCTTATGACATCGCAGTACATGGTTGCAAATCAACAAGGCTTATAAAGCCTCGTGAGTCATATATGACATCAATATCCGGTGTTTATTAACCCGTCCTGGTTTTTGACTATAAGTCGCCAATATGAGATAACATAATATCCGGTGTTTATTAACCCGACCCTGGCTCTCTTCATAAGCTGGCAGTATATGGTCAATTACCAATATTTAAATTTGGGTTTTCGCCCTTATCACATTGGCTTGGTAAACCGGCCGTGCAAGTACACATCACAGGTATGATATATGTGTATTTTTAAATCCATCTTTGGTTATAAACTAGGCTGTTTTCCCCATAAGTTTATGTTGGGTATCATAACCCGTCTAGCGGTAAACCGCCGAGACGCTTGTTATCTGTTATATGCAGGAACAAATTAAACATTGCTAATATCATAAGCATACATGACATATTTAAATATAGTAACTCATCAGTGTCATGCAAAAACAACATATGCGCGATGGCATAGCAGATCGAGAGTTTGAACTAGCCTATTACAAGGCGTTTGATGCCCAAAAGAATGATTGTTTTCAACAAGACTTGCAGAAAGCAGAAGCTAATCCAGCTCTGGTTTATGAGTATTGGCCGGGCTGACTGGAAGGTTGCGGATCATCCTGCGCCGGTTCATCATCCTCGTCTCTACCAAGTGGCTGGAAGTCAACGGTTATCCAATCGATCCCAGTTAAAGCTTTGAATACAGCTTCATCACTTATAAGGGTGGAGGGGTCAATATCAGGGGCATAATATGCTTACGGATTGGAGGAGTAAGATTTGGAGCATCATAACTTGGCGCGCTAACTTTCTTCTTGTTGGCATCATAAATCGACTGATAATATGAAAGATCAGTCTCCTCAACCAATTTGCTAGCCAATGGACGCATTTCCCTTGTTATGTCCCGAAGGTCTTCATTATCAAATTCTGACCCATCCTCCTTTATGCTCGGGTAGCCGTTTCCAACATCGGCCGGATCAAGATCAGATATCCATGCCTTGGCCTGAGTTTATGCATTCATAGCACCGACCCTAGCAGCTGATTTCTTCAATTCTTCAAATCGGGCAAGCATCATAGCCAGCCTTTCCAATGTCTCCTTGATCAAGGTTGGGGGTGGTTTGTTATGTGAGGCTGTGCATATGAACCGTTGTACACCGGTATATAACTGCTCTATAAGTGTATAGGCAGCTTTCAGTTTCTGGTGCATATTCGAGCCAAGATGGGTAACGCGACTTCCTGCATTATCAACAATGTCGGTAAACCGACAGTTTCATTGATATTACATGTTTTAAGCTTAGGAAGAGGTTCTTTACCAAAAATAGCAGAGGTTATGGCATTGATTTGCCGTTTTAAGCCAGTCAGCTCCTCTGTTACCGGTTTAAGGGCTGTTTCAGCATCCTCAGCCATCTTTAGCAGAGTTGTTTTTTCTGAGTCCCAGTCTGCCCGCTTGTCTTTGAAGTCTTCCTTCAATTTCTCCACGGCTGCTAAAGCGCTGGACAATTCTTCCTTGGCCTTGGAAGTTTCTGCCTCTTGAGACTTGATATTTTCTTCCAGGTCGGCGATTTGAGATTCCTTTTTGCTAAGATCAGCCTGCAAAAGACATTCAATTTATGAGTTGGCAGTACATATTTGAAGTCCCAAGCACATAACAAGTTATACACTTGGCACTTGGGGGCTAATGCCTATTGCTTCTTATCAAACGTTATTACAAGTCCCAAGCACAGAACAAGTTATACACTTGGCACTTGGGGGCTAATGCATATTTATGAAGAGTTAACAATATTTACCTCATATCGCTCCTTCATCATGTTCACTAAACCGGCTTCATAGTCACAGCTTGTGTACAAACGGTTTAAATACCCAGAATGGATGTCTTGGGCGTTGAGGTGGGCATAACTCTCCAAATCTGATTTCCATTTGCCATTGTCAATAGCAGAGTTTTCTTCTTTGGCACTGTGTTTTGACAGAGCAATAGGGTGGCCAGGGGGTGTGAAGCCAAAGCCAGTAACTACAACATAATCCGTTTTATCATCAGCAGCTTTGACTGGGCTTGGCGGTTTATCAGTAACTTGGACTGGGCTTGGCGGATTACCAGCATGACCCGTCGGATCAATTTCCATCTGCTCAACAAAGGTTTCATGATCTTGCGGTGGCGGATCATCAAGAATGGTTTCAGTATTTGGATGTGTTTGTTCCGGATTTTGTTCCAGATCTGGTGGAGTACTATCATCAGCCGGTTTATTCAGCTTTGCC
Organism: Aegilops tauschii subsp. strangulata; assembly: GCF_002575655.3. NCBI lineage: Eukaryota > Viridiplantae > Streptophyta > Magnoliopsida > Poales > Poaceae > Aegilops > Aegilops tauschii. The sequence goes on from NC_053038.3 coordinate 441,277,114, forward strand.
TTCTTGCTGGGCCTGGCCTGGTGATACGTCTCCATCGTATCTATAATTTTTGATTGTTCCATGCCAATATTCTACAACTTTCATATACTTTTTGGCAATTTTTTATACTTTTTTGGGACTAACATATTGATCCAGTGCCCAGTGCCAGTTCCTGTTTGTTGCATGTTTTATGTTTCACAGAAACCCCATATCAAATGAAATCCAAACGGGATAAAAACGTATGGAGAATATTTTTGGAATATTTGGAAAATATGGGAGGAAGAATCAACGCGAGACGGTGCCCGAGGGGGCACGAGGCAGGGGGCGCGCCTGCCCCCCCCTCGTGGGCCCCCCGTAAGGCGGTTGCTGCTCTTCTTTGGCCGCAAGAAAGCTAATTTTCGGGAAAACATCTCGGCGAAGGTTTCAATCCAATCGGAGTTACGGATCTCCATATATATACGAAACGGTGAAAGGGCAGAATACGAGAATGCAGAAACAGAGAGACAGATCCAATCTCGGAGGGGCTCTTGCCCCTCCCATGCCATGGAGGCCAAGGACCAGAGGGAAACCCATCTCCCATGTAGGGAGGAGGTCAAGGAAGAAGAACAAGAAGGGGGCCCCTCTCCCCTTCTCTTTCGGTGGCGCCGGAACGCTGCCGTGGCCACCATCGTCAACACCGCGATCGTCACCAACACCTCCGCCATCTTCACCAACATCTCCATCACCTTCCCCCCTCTTTCTACATCGGTCCACTCTCCCGCAACCCGCTGTACCCTCTACTTGAACATGGTGCTTTATGCTTCATATTATTATCCAATGATGTGTTGCCATCCTATGATGTCTGAGTAGATTTTCGTTGTCCTATCGGTGGTTGATGAATTGCTATGATTGATTTAATTTGCTTGTGGTTATGTTGCTGTCCTTTGGTGCCCATCATATGAGCGCGCGCGTGGATCACACCATAGGGTTAGTTGTATGTTGATAGGACTATGTATTGGAGGGCAAGAGTGACAGAAGGTTCAACCTAGCATAGAAATTTATGCATACGGGATTGAAGGGGGACCAATATATCTTAATGCTATGGTTGGGTTTTACCTTAATGAACGTTAGTAGTTGCGGACGCTTGCTAATAGTTCCAATCATAAGTGCATAGAATTCCAAGTCAGGGATGACATGCTAGCAGTGGCCTCTCCCACATAAAACTTGCTATCGGTCTAGTAAAGTAGTCAATTGCGTAGGGACAATTTCGCAACTCCTACCACCACTTTTCCACACTCGCTATATTTACTTTATTGTGTCTTTATCTAAACAGCCCCTAGTTTTTATTTACACGCTCTTTATTTTCTTGCAAACCTATCCAAAAACACCTACAAAGTACTTCTAGTTTCATACTTGTTCTAGGTAAAGCGAACGTTAAGCGTGCGTAGAGGTGTATCGATGGTCGATTGAACTTGAGGGAATATTTGTTCTACCTTTAGCTCCTCGTTGGGTTCGACACTCTTACTAATCGAAAGAGGCTACAATTGATCCCCTATACTTGTGGGTTATCAAGACCTTTTTCTGGCGCCGTTGCCGGGGAGTCATAGCGTGGGGTGAATATTCTCGTGTGTGCTTGTTTGCTTTATCACTATGTAATTTTTATTTGCTGTTCTTAGTTGTTTTCTATCTTTAGTTATGGGTAGGAAACACAAAATACCAAACAAATTAGTTGTACCTACTGAACCAATGGTTGAAGAACCACTCAAAATCTATCACACTCCTGAAGCTTATTACTTGGATCATCTTCGATCCCTATGTGCTCGTGCTGAAACCTCAACTAGCTTAGTTGAGGGCAAATCTTTAGATGAGCATGCTTGTTATGTGTGACACCGTATATCTGAAAAACGGAAATGTTTATTGGATAAAATTCATCGTTTGCAATGCTATGCTTGGAATGTATGTGAAATATATGATGTTACTTGTTGTTCTGAAAACCCTAAGAAACACCTTCCCTACCAATGTGAGTTTATCGATAATGGAATCATATCTTCGTATGCTAAGGGTGTTTATAGTTACTACGATGTTCAACAAATTTAAGAATTTGTTGCTTTTAAGGGTGCTTATGAAATTGCTTCTTTGATTGAAACGTATGATGCTACTCTCTACAAATCTGAAAATTTTGCCATACTTGAATATTGTTATGAGAATTATGCTTCTAATGCCTATGTTAAACCATATATCGAGGTCTCCTCCACTGTCCAAAAAGAGACGAATATTTTGCAGGAGTCTATGGAAGAAGAAATTGATGAAACTGTGAGCTCATTGGATGAAAAAGATGATGAGGAGAGCGAAGAACAAAAGGAGGAAGAGCGGATTAGCTACCCGTGCCCACCTTCTAATGAGAGTAACTCTTCAACTCATACATTGTTTAATTTCCCTTCGTGCTTACCGAAGGATGATTGCTATGATGATTGTTATGATCCCGTTGATTCTCTTGAAATAACCCTTTTTGATGATGCTTGCTATGCTTGTGGCCAAGATGCCAATATGAATTACGCTTATGGAGATGAACTTGCTATAGTTCCTTATGTTAAACATGAAATTGTTGCTATTGCGCCCACGCATGATAGTCATATTATCTTTTTGAATTCTCCCGATTATATTATATCGGAGAAGTTTTCCCTTATTAAGGATTATATTGATGGGTTGCCTTTTACCGTTGCACATGATGATTTTGATAGTTATAATATGCATGTGCTTGCTGCTCCTACTTGCAATTATTATGAGAGAGGAACTATATCTCCACCTCTCTATGTTTCCAACATGATAAAATTGCAAGAAACTGCTTATACTATGCATTGGCCTTTACTATGTGTGCATGAATTGTTCTTTTATCACATGCCGATGCATAGGAAGAGAGTTAGGCTTCGTCATTACTTGATATATGTTGCTTTGTGCTCACTACTAAATTCCAAGTCATTGCTAATTAAAATTGGCATTGATATACCTTGGGATCCGGGTGGATCCATTACTTGAGCACTATATGCCTAGCTTAATGGCTTTAAAGAAAGTGCTGCCAGGGAGACACCCCGGAAGTTTTAAAGATTCATTTATTTCTTTTGAGTGCTTTCATATAGTTTAAAAACAAAAAAATAAATAAAGAGGGGAACCTAAAACTTTTTCAGAAAAGGAAAGTGAAAGTGAGAAAGACGAGCATTGTTAAAGTGGGAGCTAGCCTTGAACTTTGTTCATGCTCACGGAAACTTTGTGAATCTTGATTACAGAAACTTTTCAACAAAAATAATTATCCCCTTGTAAAATTCCATTGTATTATAAAAATAATGTGCCAAGATTTGCCTTTAGGATGTTTACAATGTTTGTTGGTTTGTACGGTGCAGGACAGAAACTTTGGCTGTAGTGCGCGATTTTTCATTTTTTACTGGAACGTCAAACGGTTCTGACACTTTTTGCACTGTATTTATATACAAATTATTTATTTTTCGTAATTTTTTCAGAATTGTTAAAGTACAAGAAGTATGGTTAATGTTCAGATATCTACAGACTGTTCTGTTTTAGACAAATTCTGTTTTTGATGCATAGTTTGCTTGTTTTGATGAAACTATCAATTCCTATCAGTGGATTAAGCCATGAAAAGTTATATTACAGTAGCTATAATGCAAAAAAAAAATATGAATTGGTTTTCAACAGTACTTGGAGTAGTGATTTGCTTTATTATACTAACGGATCTTACCGAGTTTTCTGTTGAAGTTTTGTGTGGATGAAGTGTTCGATGATCGAGAAGGTCTCGATGTGAGGAGAAGAAGGAGAGGCAAGAGCTCAAGCTTGGGGATGCCCAAGGCACCCCAAGTAAATATTCAAGGAGACTCAAGCGTCTAAGCTTGGGGATGCCCCAGAAGGCATCCCCTCTTTCTTCAACAAGTATCGGTATGTTTTCGGATTCGTTTCGTTCATGCGATATGTGTAAATCTTGGAGCGTCTTTTGCAATTAGTTTTCACTTTTATTTTATGCACCATGCTGGTATGATATATTCCTTGGTTTATTTATAGAATTCTCTATGCACTTCACTTATATCTTTTGAGTATGGCTTTATAGAATGCTTCATGTGCTTCACTTATATTTTTGGAAGTTTGGATTGCCTGTTTCTCTTCACATAGAAAACCGCCGTTTGTAGAATGCTCGTTTGCTTCACTTATATTTGTTAGAGCGTGGGCATATCTTTTGTAGAAAGAATTAAAACTCTCTTGCTTCACTTATATCTATTTAGAGAGATGACAGGAACTGGTCATTCCCATGGTTAGTCATAAAATCCTACATAAAACTTGTAGATCACTGAATATGATATGTTTGATTCCTTGCAATAGTTTTGTGATATAAAGGTGGTGATATTAGAGTCGTGCTAGTTGAGTAATTGTGAAATTGAGAAATACTTGTGTTGAGGTTTGCAAATCCCGTAGCATGCACGTATGGTGAACCGTTATGTAACAAAGTTGGACCATGAGGTGTTCTTTGATTGCTTTCCTTATGAGTGGCGATCGGGGACGAGCGATGGTCTTTTCCTACCAATCTATCCCCCTAGGGGCATGCATAGTAGTACTTTGCTTCGAGGGCTAATAAACTTTTGCAATAAGTATATGAGTTCTTTATGACTAATGTGAGTCCATGGATTATACGCACTCTCACCCTTCCATCATTGCTAGCCTCTTCGGTACCGTGCATTGCCCTTTCTCACCTCGAGAGTTGGTGCAAACTTCGCCGGTGAATCCAAACCTCGTGATATGATACGCTCTATCACACATACACCTCCTTATATCTTCCTCAAAACAGCCACCATACCTACCTATCATGGCATTTCCATAGCCATTCCGACATATATTGCCATGCAACTTCCATCATCATCATATACATGAATTGAGCATTTATTGTCATATTGCTTTGCATGATCGTAAGATATCTAGCATGATGTTTTCATGGCTTGTCCGTTTTTTGATGTCATTGCTACGCTAGATCATTGCACATCCCGGTACACCACCGGAGGCATTGATATAGAGTCATATCTTTGTTCTAGACATCGAGTTGTAATATTGAGTTGTAAGTAAATAAAAGTGTGATGATCATCATTATTAGAGCATTGCCCCAGTGAGGAAAGGATGAGGGAGACTATGATTCCCCCACAAGTCGGGATGGAGACTATGAAGTGTTCGATGATCGAGAAGGTCTTGATGTGAGGAGAAGAAGGAGAGGCAAGAGCTCAAGCTTGGGGATGCAGAAGGCACCCCAAGTAAATATTCAAGGAGACTCAAGCGTCTAAGCTTGGGGATGCCCCGGAAGGCATCCCCTCTTTCTTCAACAAGTATCGGTATGTTTTCGGATTCGTTTCGTTCATGCGATATGTGTAAATCTTGGAGTGTCTTTTGCAATTAGTTTTCACTTTTATTTTATGCACCATGCTGGTATGAGATAGTCCTTGGTTTATTTATAGAATTCTCTATGCACTTCACTTATATCTTTTGAGTATGGCTTTATAGAATGCTTCATGTGCTTCACTTATATTTTTTGAAGTTTGGATTGCCTGTTTCTCTTCACATAGAAAACCGCCGTTTGTAGAATGCTCTTTTGGTTCACTTATATTTGTTAGAGCGTGGGCATATCTTTTGTAGAAAGAATTAAAACTCTATTGCTTCACTTATATCTATTTAGAGAGATGACAGGAACTGGTCATTCCCATGGTTAGTCATAAAATCCTACATAAAACTTGTAGATCACTGAATATGATATGTTTGATTCCTTGCAATAGTTTTGCGATATAAAGGTGGTGATATTAGAGTCGTTCTAGTTGAGTAATTGTGAAATTGAGAAATACTTGTGTTGAGGTTTGCAAATCCCGTAGCATGCACGTATGGTGAACCGTTATGTAACAAAGTTGGAGCATGAGGTGTTCTTCGATTGCTTTCCTTATGAGTGGCGATCGGGGACGAGCGATGGTCTTTTCCTACCAATCTATCCCCCTAGGGGCATGCATAGTAGTACTTTGCTTAGAGGGCTAATAAACTTTTGCAATAATTATATGAGTTCTTTATGACTAATGTGAGTCCATGGATTATACGCACTCTCACCCTTCCATCATTGCTAGCCTCTTCGGTACCGTGCATTGCCCTTTCTCACCTTGAGAGTTGGTGCAAACTTCGCCGGTGAATCCAAACCTCGTAATATGATACGCTCTATCACACATAAACCTCCTTATATCTTCCTCAAAACAGCCACCATACCTACCTATCATGGCATTTCCATAGCCATTCCGAGATATATTGCCATGCAACTTCCATCATCATCATATACATGCCTTGAGAATTTATTGTCATATTGCTTTGCATGATCGTAAGATAGCTAGCATGATGTTTTCATGGCTTGTCCGTTTTTTGATGTCGTTGCTACGCTAGATCATTGCACATCCCGGTACACCACCGGAGGCATTGATATAGAGTCATATCTTTGTTCTAGACATCGAGTTGTAATATTGAGTTGTAAGTAAATAAAAGTGTGATGATCATCATTATTAGAGCATTGCCCCAGTGAGGAAAGGATGATGGAGACTATGATTCCCCCACAAGTCGGGATGAGACGCCGGACTTTAAAAATAAGTAAAAGAGGCCAAAGAAGCCCAAATAAAAAAAAGAGGCCAAAGAAGCCCACCAAAACAAAAGAAGAAGAAAAAAAGAAAAAAAGAAAAAAATGAGAGAAAAAGAGAGAAGGGGCAATGTTACTATCCTCTTACCACACTTGTGCTTCAGGGTAGCACCATGTTCTTCATATAGAGAGTCTCTTGAGTTATCACTTTCATATACTAGTGGGAATTTTCATTATAGAACTTGGCTTGTATATTCCAACGATGGGCTTCCTCAAATGCCCTAGGTCTTCATGAGCAAGCAAGTTGGATGCACACCCACTTTGTTTCCAGTTTGAGCTTTCATACACTTATAGCTCTAGTGCATCCGTTGTATGGCAATCCCTACTCCTCACATTGACATCAATTGATGGGCATCTCCATAGCCCGTTGATTAGCCGCGTCGATGTGACACTTTCTCATTTTTGTCTTGTCACACAAACCTCCATCATCATATGCTATTCCACCTATAGTGCTATATCCATGGCTTGCGCTCATGTATTCATAAGGGTTGAAAAGGCTAGAGCGCGTTAAAAAGTATGAACCAATTGCTCCGTCAACGGGGTTGCGCATGATTTGAATGCTTTGTGTGGTGAAGATGGAGCATAGCCAGACTATATGATTTTGTAGGGATGAGCTTTCTTTGGCTATGTTATTTCAATAAGACATAATTGCTTGGTTGGTATGCTTGAAGTATTATTGTTTTTATGTCAAAAGATAGACTATTGCTTTGAATCACTCGTGTCTTAATATTCATGCCATGATTAGATACATGATCAAGATTATGCTAGGTAGCATTCCACATAAAAAATTATCTTTTTTATCATTAACCTACTCGAGGATGAGCAGGAATTAAGCTTGGGGATGCTGATACGTCTCTGTCGTATCTATAAATTTTTATTGTTCCATGCCAATATTCTACAACTTTCATATACTTTTTAGCAACTTTTTATACTATTTTTGGGACTAAAATATTGATCCAGTGCCCAGTGCCAGTTCCTGTTTGTTGCATGTTTTATGTTTCGCAGAAACCCCATATCAAACGGAATCCAAACAGGATAAAACGGACGGAGAATATTTTTGGAAAATTTGGAAAGTATGGGAGGAAGAAGCAACGCGAGACGGTGCCCGAGGGGGGCACGAGGCAGGGGGGTGCGCCTGCCCCCCTCATGGGCCCCTCATAAGGCGGTTGCTGCTCTTCTTTGGCCGCAAGAAAGCTAATTTTTGGAAAAAAAATCTCGGCGAAGGTTTCAATCCAATCGGAGTTACGGATCCCCATATATATACGAAACGGTGAAAGGGCAGAATACGAGAACGCAGAAACAGAGAGAGACAGGTTGACAGATCCAATCTCGGAGGGGCTCTCGCCCCTCTCATGCCATGGAGGCCAAGGACCAGAGATGAAACCCTTCTCCCATCTAGGGAGGAGGTCAAGGAAGAAGAAGAAGAAGGGGCCCCCTCTCCCCTTCTCTTCCGGTGGCACCGGAACGCTGCAGTGGCCACCATCGTCATCATCGCGATCTTCACCAACACCTCCGCCATCTTCACCAACATTTCCATCACCTTCCCCCCTCTATCTACAGCGGTCCACTCTCCCGCAACCCGCTCTACCCTCTACTTGAACATGGTGCTTTATGCTTCATATTATTATCCAATGATGTGTTGCCATCCTATGATGTCTGGGTAGATTTTTGTTGTCCTATCGGTGGTTGATGAATTGCTATGATTGATTTAATTTGCTTGTGGTTATGTTTCTGTCCTTTGGTGCCCATCATATGAGCGCGCGCGTGGATCACACCATTGGGTTAGTTGTATGTTGATAGGACTATGTATTGGAGGGCAAGAGTGACAGAAGCTTCAACCTAGCATAGAAATTGATGCATACGGGATTGAAGGGGGACCAATATATCTTAATGCTATGGTTGGGTTTTACCTTAATGAACGTTAGTAGTTGCGGACGCTTGCTAATAGTTCCAATCATAAGTGCATAGAATTCCAAGTCAGGGATGACATGCTAGCAGTGGCCTCTCCCACATAAAACTTGCTATCAGTCTAGTAAAGTAGTCAATTGCGTATGGACAATTTCGCAACTCCTACCACCACTTTTCCACACTCGCTATATTTACTTTATTGTGTCTTTATCTAAACAGCCCCTAGTTTTTATTTACGCGCTCTTTATTTTCTTGCAAACCTATCCAAAAACAGCTACAAAGTACTTCTAGTTTCATACTTGTTCTAGGTAAAGCGAACGTTAAGCGTGCGTAGAGTTGTATCGGTGGTCGATAGAACTTGAGGGAATATTTGTTCTACCTTTAGCTCCTCGTTGGGTTCGACACTCTTACTTATCGAAAGAGGCTACAATTGATCCCCTATACTTGTGGGTTATCACCTGGGCTCTGAAGATAAGATGCAAGTTGCAGGTTAAGTGCAATGGTTAATCATAAGGCATGAAGGGTTAATTAAGTATGCTCACCCCGGGACAGTTTTGAGGGCTGGAATTTGTGTTCCTGTTGACTCGCCAGAGGAAGAAGTTCCCTGATAATTTGAATCGGACGGATTAAGAGGTTGTCGGAAATAACCCGCCTTAGGATAACATGTGTCAGCATTATAAGAGACCTCTGGGCGACGTTTACGAACCGACGTATTAGGTAAACCGAAAGAAGTTACCACCTGGCCGCTATGACGGGCTGTGCGGCGAGCTTCATTTTGCTGTTTCTTCAAAAGAAAGTTTGGATCCAAGTGAGCTAGAGGGTGAGAAAATCTTACTTTCCAGCTTGCTTGACGTATTTTCCGGGTTGGCTGAGGGTCTGAGTCAGAAGAAAGAATAATTACCTCTGTGTCCCCAGCACGGCTAGCTTCTGCGTCACCCTGATAATAATCATTGTCAATGAGGTGTATGAAAAAAGAGCCCAGTGAATCAAGTTCTACCTCTGACTCATGATTATCATCATCGTCATCGATGTTTAACTCGGTGGACTCGGCGGTTTTCTTCTTGGCAGGCTTCTTGTTGGCCTTGTTTTTGACGCGGGGTGTTTTGGCAGGTTTATCTTGCGTTTTCTTCTTCCAGAACGGATCATCACCCTGTTAAAGATTAAAACGATTATCAGGGGGTTTAAGAATATGGATTAAAGCAAGGAATTGGGCGCTCTTACAGCTTGCGGTTTATTTGAAGCGTAGAACGGACTAAGCCCTGTTTTATTGCAGTCGGCCACCGGTTCATCCAGCATCTTCTTGACAGATTCAGTAATTTCAGCATCAGTCAGCTGAATATCAATATGCCGTTGAGGATCTTTCACGTCCCCTGTGTACTCACACATTAAACCGGGGCGACGGCTTAAAGGTAAAATGCTCCAAGACACCCAGCAGCGGACGAAGTCAATGCCTGTTAAACCGTTGGCTGCAAAGGCCCTGAGCTTTGAAAGCTGTGATGCATATTTGGCCCGTTCCTTTGCAGCCAGCCTTTGAGGGAGTGGATGTGTGCTAGTAAGCCGGTGAGCACGGTAACCAGGCAGAGGATTTTCACCAGATGGAGATGTATCCCAGCAATAGAACCAAGTTTGGTTCCAACCTTTCGGGTGGCTATGATGCTTAACATGAGGGAAGCTGACGTCTTTCCTTTTCTGAATTGACATCCCGCCAAGTTCAGTGTTGGGTCCATCTGTAAATTCGGTACGGCGGTTTAAATAGAAGAAATCTCTGAATAATTCAACCATGGGCTCTTCTTGCAGATAAGCTTCGCAAAACACTTGAAAGTTGCGAATATTGGACAGAGAGTTAGGTCCAATATCTTGAGGGTGAAGTTGGAAGCAATGGAGCACATCACGGAAGAATTTTGATCCGGGAGGGCTGAACCCTCGACTAAGATGATCGACAAAAATGATCACTCCCCATCCTTGGGCTCAGGAGGATTTTCTGGACCGGGGGCTCTCCAGTGGATGTCTTCCTTCTTCGCTAAAGCGCCGGTTGCAACACATCCGTTCAGTTGCTCTTCTGTAACCCGGGATTGAACCCAGTTACACGCATAAAAGGAATTGGCCATTATTTGACGACCTGAAAGAAAGATTTGTGTTGGTTTAAGGTTCACAGATAATCCGCCAAAGGTTAGAAAACAGAAAGTGTTGAAGCATGCAGAAGTGTTAAACCGGAGATTGGGATTCTCAAGGTTACAAAGATGAGCGCGTGGCGGTTTAAGAGAGAGCTAATGGTACCTGACGGGTTATTATTTTCTAAGAGCTAAGCCGCCTACATAGGTTTTGAAAATATAGATATGAAGTTGGAAATAAGGCTAAGTGATGAAAAACAGGTTTCACAGATTTATATCACAATTTTGGATCTGCCGCGCGTCAGAAAAGGAAAACATTTTCAGATTTAAAATAGGTGCTTGAGCAGTTCATCAGATTCAGATGGGATTTTTCTGTACAAAAGGAGATGTTCTCGGATGAAAAAGGGAGTTATAGTTACTACCGTATAGGAAAATATCAAGTTTGAATTCACCATTTACGCTACGGAGAAGAACGGGGGAAGAACAGCACTGAACTTCGATGAACTCGCTGAAACCCTAATGGGATCTATGGGAAGAAGAAGGAGAGATCACTAGGGCTGTTGAACAGCGGAGGTGTGCGGACGAGAATCTGGTCAGATCAGGTTGATGCAGCGGCCGTTGTTGGTGCAGAGGCGAAGATCGACGGCGGCGCCAGCACTCGAGCACTGGGGCGACGCGAGGTGGAAGAAAGACGAAGAGGCAAAGGGGGAAAGGAAAGGGACCCTCGGCCCTATTTATAAAGGCGAATGGATAAGTGGCAAGCGCGGGAATCGAGGAGGTCGAAAACGGATCTGTATCAGGGCGGACGCCTTGATTTCGGGGATTCATTAAAAATAAGGAGATACAGTAAAGATTTTGGTTCTGCGTAAAATTAATGACAGGTGACGTCACGACGGGTTATCATGATTCCAGAAGATGACGTCATGGCGATTTACAAGCGTCGCAAGGATAATGAAGGAGGTTTTTTTTCTAAGTGTTGAAAATTGACATGAACAAGTTCAAATCAACCTGGGGCCTAATGTTGGGGATATAACTATTGAGTATAAACCGCCCAGGAGGGGCCGGGTTATACTCATAGTGATTTACCCATATTGGAAGCCCATGAAGACATGGAAGATGGCGCTTTACGAAGGAGGCTCAATAGTAAGGCCCAAAGCCCAAAGGCGGATTAGGGCCCAAAGATGTAAACCGCTGTAAGATGTATAACTTGTATTGTAAGATAGGAAAGAGTAGATACCGAACCGGACACGTTTATGAGCTGGCCGGGAATCTGTAGACCGCCGGGTGTCAACCTGTGTATACAAAGGGACGACCCGGCGGCGGTTTAGGGACAAGAAACGACAACCCGAGAGCCAGGCAATGCGTATTCGCTCCCTGGTCATCGAAACCCTAACAATACCACCTCAAACTGGATTAGGCCTTTAACTTCACCGCAAGGGGCCGAACCAGTATAAACTCCCCGTGTCCTTTGGTCCTGTTTAACCCCTTTAAACTAACCTCGTCGCAATGGCTCCACAACTAAGTCCTTCCATGAGTACATCTGCCGTGACAAAACCACGACAGGAACCTTTGCCAAAAATATAGGATATTGAACACATAGTCGACCACGTGCCATAATTAGATCTAAATCTTCTCCAGACTTAATTAAGTTTACATGTTCGTTGGTAAATAAAATGGAGACAAATTATGGACAACATATATGGTAATAAATTATCTTATTTCCATTTAATATATGGCATGGTCATTTAACATAATGGTATTCTGTCGAGCTATCGAGCGAGCCAACATTGGCTCAAGATCGGCTCGTTTCTCGGTCGAGTTACATAAAGTGTTCACACTCAGCTTGTTTCTTTTCGAGTCGATCTCGAGTCGAGTCAAAAAACGAGTTGATCTCGAGCGGCTCACGAGCCTCGAGCTTTTCTTGCAGCCTAACTGTAACCTACCTTGTACAATAATATTCGACACAATGTAACAAAAGGATGAGTTTATATTCCTATGTATATGTTTTTTGAGAAAAATGCATATGTATATGTATAAGCGCGTGCGTGTGTTGAAAAAAAAAGAAGTTCAACATACAAGACCGGCCTATGCATGCTTTTCTTTTGACGGGCCAGCCTACTACATGCTAGCTAAATCGACACTGGTCGCCGGCCCGAATGAGCGAGACCCACCGGATTCTGCGTGTCCCGCGGAAGACCTACAACGACACGCGCGCGCGCGATCTCACGTCGCCACGCACGCTAACAAAACCTAGTCAATCCGTGCTAGCCGAACACGTACGTCCGTGTTGAGTGATGGCACGCCCCATCTATGGATCTCATTCATTCATGTCCAGGCAGCTCGAGGAGGCTCCTTTCCATGGCCACGGGTGCGCAGTGCGCTCGTCAAATCATGGGGGCCGCAGAGTACAGAGCCGAGGTTGCTTCGTATCCCTTCAATCGCATCGCGCGTCGCCATGCCTTTTAGCATGGAAAAATAACTACGCACTCGTGAGATGCGTCGCATTTTGATTTTGATTTTGTTCGCGGACGTGCGTGTGTGCGTGCATGCTCTTGTGTTGTGCCGGGCTGGCCGGTGGACGCATGGTATTCGTTTCAATGCCAGGTTGCGATGATGCACGAGTCAACGAGCGTTTCATTCTGTCATGTCCGTGCGGGCACGGAGCCGATAGACTCTTGGGAGGTGTTTGCAAATCGGTAACGGCAACGTAAACGTAATGGATCTACACCGTTAATGTAAATGGTATGGGCATAAACCGAAATCTGTTTGGCTATCAGATGTAATGGTAAGAGGAAAAGCAGGGAAGGAAACAGGAACCGTCGGCCATGGCGCAGGGAAGAAAACAGGAACCCGTCGGCGATGGCGCAGAGGAAAGCACGGCTGGGTTCCAGATAGGTAGAACTAAGGCCACCGCCGGCCGCTGCTCCTGGCGTGTCGCCGCCGCTGCATGCTGAAGAGGGGAAGCTCGGGACCTTGGCAACCAGGGCTGACGGCAACTCGGTGGAGGAGGGTGGGTGAGGATCGGAGGAAGAGATCTGCCGCCGCCACTAGCGCCCCAACTCGCGGAGGATCGGTGGGCGGCAAGAGATTTTCTGTGTTGGGGACGGGGGTTGACTCGGTTTGCTCCCTGTAACGTAATTCGTTTACGCGGGGGTGTGGGCGGTATCATGCTAAAACTGCGCTGAGATCTGTTTATACTTTATACTCTTTCTGTCTAGATGTGTAAGTCATATTACGAAAATCAAATAAACCCAAAACACTTAGGCGCGGTGCATTAACTTCTACCTCGTTTCTTGTTTCTTCACATATCAACCAATAATAGATGTGGGTTGTGCATGCTTTTAATGACTTGAGACTACCAAACACAATATGCAGTGGTTTGTTCATTGCATGCAATGCTATTAATTAGCAAATAAACATTAAGTTCTCTCATTTTTTCCTCCTTGGTCACGGTGCACAACCTAAGATGACTTATTCACCTAGACGGAGGGGTACAAAGAAAGAAAAACCAAACATGGGTAACGGTAAGAGGTTACATTGTAATCGGATGCCGGATGAAAAACTGCGAACCAAACACCTCCTAATATTTGTATATATATATGAGCTAGACTTTGTCGCCACCGGTGGCGGAGGCGGGAGTGGGAGTGGGAGTGGCGGGGGTGGCGCGTGTGGCGGCGGCGGCCGCGGTGGCCATGGAGCCGATGGTGTCGGTAAGGGCGCTCTCAAAGATGAAGCTCTTGTCCTCGGGACTCTCGGGAACATATACGGCGTACATCTTCTTGACGGCAGACTCCATGGCGGGGACGAACTTGTAGTCCTTGTATGCATCGCCCATGGTCTCCTTAATGGCCTTGCTGAAGGCGGAGTCGAAGACGGTGGACTTGTCCTTGGCCGGGGCAGCGTCGGCTGCGGTGGCTGCAGTCCTGAAGGCGGTGTCGATCTGGTCAATGGCCTTGAGCTCGCCGGCAGGGATCGCCCCCTTGACTTCCTCGCGGGCGGGCTTGACGGCGTGGACCTCTAGGATGCCGGCGATGATGCGGAGCGACTCGCCAAAGATGGCCACGAAGGAGTCATACTTGTCCTCCGGGGTAGCGCCCTGGGCGTTCATGGTGGCCGCCACCTCAGCGAAGACGACCCTAGTGCTGATACTGGCGTTGGCGCTGGACACGTTGGCTAACCCTTCGAGTGTCCAGTTGCCAAAGTTGTTGACGAAGGTGGTCTCGAAATACTTGGGCTTGTCCGCTGGAGGGACCACGGCTGCAACCGCCACGGCCGCCTTGAAGGCGTTGTTGGCCTTCTCAATTAGCTTCTGCTCCTCGGTTGTGGCCTTGGGTTGTTCCCCGGCTGGGGCGTGGCCGGCTTTGGCAGCGTACGAGACAGCTGGCCCGGCCACAAGGGCGACGGCCACGAACAGCGCCACCGTGCATTGCTGCACTGCCATTGTTGATGCTCTTGTCTTGCGTTGGTTGGTTTGCACAGTACGTAGGAGGAGAGATTGTGGTGTGAGGATGAAGGAGCTTAGCTCTATATATACATGCCCAAATTAGCAATCTCCTCCTCTCCTCTCCCTTTTTAGCTAAACTAATTATATCTATGAGCTCGTCATCCCACAAACCAATCAATTAGATCGCTAAATATCGGTTGACCTCGTGGGGTAATAACCTTCCCATCCGAACTGGATATGTTCCTCTCCCCTCTACCAATCCTCCAAATATATCCACCCTTGAAGGATGAAAGACCAAACATGATGTTGTGGCCACTTGAATGATGAACCTCTCTTAGGGGTAGATTGTAACAGATCATACTTATAGGGTTCTGATTACGCCCACACGTGTGGCATACTAGGCATCCGCCCACACACCGTGTGTGGCGTGAGCAGGAGGCAGCCCACACGGGCTGTGTGTGGGCGAACATTAGAATTGCCCACACGTGTGGGCGCAGCTATTTCGTGCCACACACCCAACAAGTACTACTCATCTCCACCCCGCGCATGTGGCACAAAGCAAAAATGCCCACACGTCCTGCGCAGCTACGTTAGGTACCCGCGGGATGACGATTTACTTGCCATCCGGGATGGCAGATGTAGTTATCCGGGATAGCAGATGTAGTTGTAAAAGCATGGCAACTCTATCTATTTTGGTTAACTATAGTTGCCATGTTTAATTTATGGTAGTTGCCGCGTGCAATCAAACCATAGTTGCCGTGTGTGATTAACTACTTGCCACATACGGTCAAACATTAGTTGCCATGTGTGTTTACCTAGTTGTCAGGTGTGTCCCAACCATAGTTGCATGTATGGTTAATCATAGTTGCCATGTGTGTTTATCTGGTTGCCACGTACGCGCAACTGCAGTTGCCGTTTAGCAACGAATCATAGTTGCCATGTGTGTTTACCTAGTTGCCACGTACACGTAACTGCAGTTGCCATCCAACAACGTACGAATGTCGTGTGGGCGAAAAGCAGTTCGCCCACACGCGCGTGGACTAGGTGGTGGTTGTGCGGACAGAAACTAGTTCGCCCACACAGCGCAGCTAGCAAACCGCGTGCTGTGGGGCGTGTGGGCGAACTCTCCAACGCGCACACACCAGCCCCGTCCTACGTGGCACGCAAATTATGCCTCAATGTGTCAAGATTCGTGCAAACTCGACTGGGCGGTGATCCACGCGTGTGAATGAGTTGCAAAACTGTCACACATGTGGGCGTTAGTATTTTCGTACTTATATTAGGGTAGTACTTGGCGTTTAAAATTCTTGGACATAGAAAATTAGGGGTGGTTATCAATCTCAAACATTGCTTGGCACGCATTGCAAGCCTAAAAAATGTAATCTCTAAAGCTTTTACCTCCCTCACTTTTAGGAAACCAAAGTGTCCACCAAGCGAGCCAATGCATCTTTTCAGTATCCTCTTCATCTCGCCACCAAAACTGAGCAATAATGTCATTAATTTCTTTGCAAATTCCTGTAGGTAAACAGAACATAGAGACGGCGAACACAATTATAGCTTGAGCTGTTGCCTTTAGTATGATCTCCTTCCCTCCAATGGAATAATTGCTTCTCAATCAATCCTTTCAACCATTGTTTATATCTAGAGAATCTACTAAATTAGGAAATTTGTGTTAATCAGGTTGCTATACGAGCTGCATTGTTAGGATAAAATCAGGTCAATAAGAAAGCCTGAAGCTAGAATATCTACCGATTTAGGCCAACTCTAATCGATCCCCTGTCCAACATTAGAGGAGTAAACTTTTGGTTTTACTCCCCTAATCGGCACCTATCCGATCCCCAGAACCGAATGGAGGAGGATGATTTTTTACTCCGCCTCCTATTTGGCGCTTAAATTTTCTTGGCCGGCATCGCTCGGAAGAGAAAGTCAGCCTCTCTCGCGCCTCTCCGCCCGCCACTGCCTCTTCGGTGGCGCACCTCCCGGCGACCGTCCGCCAACCCCGCCTGTTAATTGGAAGGAAAGGATTGCACACAACGATGATTTGTGTAAGTTAGGGAGAAAGGGATTGTGTGCATCGATAATTCTCATTGATCGTCCACTAGGCACATATATAGATACAAGGGGTGGGCCTGGTGTCTTGTCTCCCAAGATAAAACAAGTTACAGAGAGGAGAGAGATGCGACAGGTGCAATGTACAATTGCCTGACCTATATCCGTATATGCATGTTCAACACCCCCCCTCCCACAGTCGAAGCGTCGCCGGAGACACAAAGACTGGACTGAAAGCCCTCGAAAGTCGAGGTGGGCAGTACCTTCGTCATGACACCAGCGAACTACTGATCGGTGGGCATATGCAGGACCCGGACACGGCCAAGTGCAACCTGCTCCCGGACAAAGTGGATGTCAAGCTCAGTGTGCTTTGTCCGGCGTTGATGGACAGGGTTGGCAGAGAAGTAGACCACGGAGACGTTGTCACGGTAGACAATCGTGGCCTTGGGAACCTCACACAACAACTCCTGAAGCAGCTGTCGTAGCCAGGAACATTCCGCGACGGCGTTAGCCACATCCCTGTACTCGGCCTCAACACTCGAGCATGAAACCGTGGGTTGTCGTTTAGACGACCATGAGATCAAAGAAGGCCCGAGGTAGACGCAGTAGCCTAAGGTGGAGCGACAAGTGTCGGGGCACCCAACCCAGTCGGCATCGGAGTAGGCGACGAGGTCGGTGGCAGAGGAAGCCGTCAGAGTGAGACCCATAGCCATGGTGCCACGTATATACTGAAGAATACGTTTCACTAGAGCCCAATGAGTATCACGGGGGGAGTGCATGTGAAGGCACATCTGTTGCACGGCATACTGCAGATCCGGCCGCTTCAGCGTGAGGTACTGTAGAGCACCGACGATGGAGCGGTAGAAGGCAGCGTCGGACGCCGGAGAGCCCTCACCGGTGGACACCTTAGCCTTCGTATCGACAGGCTTGCAATTAAGCATGCTGGCTTGCTCCATAAGCTCGTAGGCGTACTTCTGCTGATGTAGAAAGAAGCCAGTGGCACGATGAACAACCCCGATGCCGAGGAAGTAATGGAGAGCCCCCCAAGTCCTTGAGGGCGAACTTGGTGCTAAGACAAGATGTGATCTGCTGAAGGAGCGCTAGCGAAGACGCAGTCAGGATGATGTCATCGACGTACATGAGGAGGTACACAGTGCCGGCACCCTGATGATAGACGAATAGGGAGGCATCGGACCGTGTGCATCGAAACCCCTCCCGCTGAAGGATGGCCGCTATACACTGGTACCAAGCCCAAGGTGCCTGCTTCAACCCATAAAGAGAACGGGAAAGCAAGCACACATGGTCCGATTATGTGGGGTCGACGAAGCCGGTGGGCTGCTGACAAAACACCTGCTCATCAAGATGACCATGCAGGAAATCACTGGACATGTCGAGCCGGTGAACTGGCCAGGCTCGAGAAACCGCCAGCTGGAGGACAGCGCGAATCGTGCCCAGTTTGACAACCGAGCGAAGGTGTCGGTGAAGTCCACGCCAGCACGCTGTCGAAAGCCTCGCACCACCCATCGTGCCTTATAGCGCTCAAGGGAGCCGCCGGGGTGAGTCTTGTGGCGGAACACCCACTTGCTAGTGATGACATTAGCGTGGGGAGGCCGCGGAACAAGCTGCCACGTACGGTTGCGCTGCAGAGCGTCGAATTCCTCACACATCGCAGCGAGCCAGTTCGGATCCCGAAGGGCTACGCGAGTGGAGGAAGGTAGCGGAGACGACGCCGAGGTGGATGCAGCACACGCGTACTCGTTGGAGGTGTAACGCATGCTAGGGCGGAACATCCCAGTACGAGCCCGGGTGACCACACCGGAGGGGGGTGCAGCACCCTCCGAAGGAGCCGGAGGGGAGACATGTGATGATGAAGTCGAGCCAGTCTCAGAGGACACCGAGGTCAAAGCAGCCGTAGAGCCCGCAGCAGCCGAGCCAGAGGAGGTCACGCACGAGGCGACCGAGCCGAAGGCTGCACCCGAGGCGGCCGAGCCTGAGGTGGCCGCACCCAAGGTGGCTGAGGCAGGGGGCGCAGCTAGAGGAGGTGGCCGGGCCAGAGACGTCCGAGGGGACTGTTGTGGCAGAGGGCGCCGAGTTCGGGGGTGAGGCGGGGGCGGGACTCGGCGAAGGGGGCGGCCCGCCAGGTGTGGTGGCGAGCCGTGGCCGAGTGCTGCACCAAGGTAGGTCACCGCGGGAGGAACCGGAGGCAGCTCGGCAGAGGATGGTACCTGCTGGAAAGGGAACACCGTCTCATCAAAGTACAGGTGCCGCGATGTAAAAATGCGGTGGGACACTGGATCATAGCACCGGTAACCTTTGGTGCACTACCTGAAAAAGGCTTACTAGTGGCGCACCAGTTTTGCCTACTAATGGCGCACCACTGGTGCGCCACTAGCATCACGCCACTAGTAATTTTTACTAATGGCGCACCGCTGGTGCGCCATTAGTATCTGGTACTCTAATGGCGCACCAGGCAGTGCGCCATTAGTATAGGCCCCGGTGCGCCATTAGTATGCCTCCCAGAGGGCATGTCCTTTGCCATACTAATGGCGCACTGGTGGGCGATGCGCCATTAGTATCCTTTGGCATACTAATGGCGCACATCTGGATGATGCGCCATTAGTATGTATATTAGGGATTTTTTTTTCTTTTCTGATATTTGCACAGATTACAAAATATATTATTGGACAGAATATAAGCAGCACCACACAGCAACAGCAGATTCATAGAATACAATAGAAGATTAGTCTCCGAATACAATTCATCATATTAGTCTCCAAAATCAAAAGACCGAACAAAGATAGAACATTACAAGTCTCGAGACCGCGAGTAGCGAGTTTGTCGAAATTAATACTAATCCTAACAAGTCCTACTAATCATCATCATACAACTTCTACTCGTTATTAATAACAAGTCATACGATCATCATCCTCACAGTCATCGAACCAACCCTACTTAATTGTTCTTAGCACATGATCATCAGTATTAGGTAGGACCAAAATACCCTCTTTAAGGTAAAATAGCATAAAACAATATAGACCCTGACTCTCCATTATGGAGAATGGAGATCATCCTGTCTCCAATTCTTGCGCCTCGCTTCCTTTTGCTTCCAAGAAGCTCCTTGCGACTGTCCATACATTTTTTCCATTCTTTGATTTGCATGTCTCCACTTCTTTTAGAAATCCGGTATGGACAGTTGAGATTCGTAGGATGACCTGGTTGTATATTCAAAACATCAAGCCTACCATTCTGATACATCAAATGAGGCACACAATCCTCTGGGATTATCTGTTGAAAAACATAGTAATAACTTCATAGTTAGCAATGATAATGTACTAGTTTTAGAACTATGCAAAATATGCACGGATGTCGTAATAGTAAGAAATCTTACCACGGTATCTCCATAGTAGTTACCGTAGTTCAACACGTGCACTAGTGGCACGTATTGAGGACCATAATGATGAGGAGTTTGATTGTAGATATTGTAATTCTCAATATCAGTACAAAATCCGACCAGATGAGTTTTCTCCTTATAAGTTAACTCGGAGCCATCGGTGTAGTGGGTTTTGTCTACCATTTTCCGCACATTTTTTGAACAATCAAAATAAGCTGTCAATGGAAATAAGTTGTCAACTATTTTGAAATAAACAATATAGATTAGTTAATAATTAACTATGTTTGAGAAACTCACATAGCGGTAGAACTGGAGGCGTATCAACAAGGACCCAAATGTCCATATTGTCTTGGTCGATGCCAGGATCACCAAGATCCATGGTGACAAGCATACCCTCATCAAAACCATACATCTTGCAAAATGCTTCCCAATTTTTGCAACCAAAATGGGTTACGCTCTCAGCATTATACATATTTACTTCAAAATCCACATCATGATGTGTCCTTCAGTGAATTTTCTTCGTTTCAAAATTTTCATGATCTTCAAAATCCATCCTCTCCAAGACATAGCGTCTTGCATGGCATGGGATAAACTATACTCGAATTGTAAAAGATGAAATTACACGTTGGAATAGTTGAAGTCATGCTTAATTATGAAAAAAACACTTGTCGTCGTTGCGTACCGTTTCAACTTTGAAGGTCTCCTCGAGCTTAATGCTGAAGCGCCGATCATCGTCCAGGTGAGGCCTGTCGCACAGACCTCGACCGTCATGGCACCAGTCGCACTCCCCCGAGAGACTTTCGTCGTCCGATGACGACATTTCCTATGTTCATAATTCAAAACGACATCATCTCTGTTGGGTCCAATAAGATAATCCACAGTGCGGTGAAAACACGCCCTTCGAACTGGTTTGAGCAATTGGTGAATGGAGATGGTCTATGATTTTCAGTAGTAAGAAGTGAAGTGGTAATTTTGAGAGCTAATGGTTAGGATGAGTGGTTCCTCTTTCCTGTTTAGCTTTACAATAGAATATTGTTAGTCATGCACACTTGTGCATTTTCAGCCAGGCCCAGTGGAGTTGGCCTAAAAACATTTCTTTCTTTGAGCCTGCTACATCCATCTCAAGTATTTATGGTCAAGGGTTAGCAGGTCCATCCAAATAGAATATGGTGGGGTTTGTCGACGCCGAGGCACCCTAAAAGCCTAAGCTGTCATCATTTAGGTTTTTATCGACACCGAGGCACCCTAAAAGCCAAGGTTTTATCCTTTAGGGTTTGTCGACGCTGAGGCACCCTAAATGCTAAGTTAAGTTTTCATCATTTAGGGTTTATCGATGCCAAGGGACCCTAGGTTGACTGATATATATGGGTATCTTCTAATAATACACCCTATCAAGAAAAGGGAAGGAGAATTCTAAGTTGGGCCTAATCACTTGGCTCTATTGCCACCTATGGTTTAATGCAGCAAGAATAAAGGGGCAGTTGATCCTACTTAATTAAGTACTAAGATACCCCGGCCCATGCATTAGTCGCAAGTGCCCCATATGTCCTATTTTTAGCAAAGTCATGCTAAAATTCACGGAAAATTTCAGCATGACCTTTGCTGAAAATAGGACAAATGGAGTACCCGAATTTGCCGGAACGGAAGTTAATCGACATTCCGGCAAACTCAAGGGCCTCTCGGGGTACCTGCAAAATCATCACGACACGATGGTCGGAGACAAAACCCAGCAAACTAGCACCACAATGTGCCTCTACTTTCATATGGATGAAAAGGCCACAGACCATATGGTCCTCTGCTTTCATTGGACAAAAAGCAGCTCAACTTATGTGAGCTTCCATTCCAGATCTAATAGGTCACCCAACAAAATCAGCTCAACTTAGACTGTGAGCAAACCACCTATTGAAGCAAAGGCAAATATCTCTGAAGTCTGAACTAAAGCAGGGTTTCCTTGCTAATGATCCACAGTCCCACACTACTGAATGGGTTTTTGCAGAAACAAAACAGACATCACAGGAGAGAAGTCCCAGTGGACAAGTCAGAATGGCATAAAAACATGACTGCATACATTAGGGCATATGTGATTTTGGTACAGCTACACTACTGCAGGCTGCATACATTCAGTCATTCTAAAATTTATTTTAGTCTACTACTAAAATTCAGCACTAGCATATCTTCAACACTCCAATTTCTTTCAGTTTTGGCAGTTTATTTCCAGCTTCAAAATTTCAGGGAATTAGAATAAGGATAGTAGGAAATGAAAAAGAATTATGCTCAAAGAACAATGGTAACAGCAAAATATTGAAACCTTTGGTAAGCATTATATTACAAAAAAACAAGATATGCAGTACTATACAATATCCATAACCAGAAAACAAGACATGCATAGGCTATATTTGAAACAAGATATTTTGCCAATCTTAGTTAACTGAAACTATCTACAATTCATGTGTTCAAAAATTCAGTTACATTCAGCTGTTGTGCAAAAACTATCCTCACTTTGCTTGAGCACTGCAAAATACCTTTCCTATGCAGCAAGAGAAAGCTGTAAAGCAGGTGATCTCACTTGCAAGGCACCAGGGTTGAGAAGCAACACACAGATGCCTTCTTTTGGGGAGGAAACAGCAGCCCAATTAGTAGTGCCTCATTGTTAAGGTGCTGTTCAAGCTTCTTATATGGATGAGATGGTATGATTTGTGGTCCTAGGAGATTTAGTTTGGGGGTCATAATCTCCAACCTCATCACAAAATACTACTACTACTGCTGCATATGATTCATGCCCTAAGCACAATATACTACTACTACTGCTACATCATATCATAGGAAATAATTGCCACTGATATCATTCCAGCCTCTCAAGTGGAAGATGACCCAGCTAACTGAATTTAGTTTCAGTAAGGTTTTCAGTAAAGCCAAATTAACTGAATTTTCAGTGAATTTAACAACAGGAATTTTCTTGCTGGCATATCTGAGAAACTTTAATTTCTCATAATTTATCGGCATGCTAGTCAACATCAAAGCTCTCCTTGTTTCGAAAGTAACTAGAACAACAATTGTGCAGACCTGGCAATTTTTTTGCACTGCAAATTCACACTGGCATTGCAAATCGTCAAGTGTAGTACTGGCATTGCATTGCAAATTCACCATA
This sequence comes from Aegilops tauschii subsp. strangulata, assembly GCF_002575655.3. NCBI lineage: Eukaryota > Viridiplantae > Streptophyta > Magnoliopsida > Poales > Poaceae > Aegilops > Aegilops tauschii. Next base: position 441,300,829 of record NC_053038.3, read on the forward strand.
ATCCCTCATGACAGTTAGATGGAGTAGCACTCTTGATTAACAGGATGGCACCGACGGCCTGGAAGTGATCCATGGAAGAACTCACCTTGATGGACGCGGTCGTAGACGAGGTCGTAGACGGCGGCGGAGCAGAGACGAGGTCGCAGACGCGGTCGTGGTGCTCCGGTGGACGCCGGCGTCGAGGAGGCTGTGGGCGGCGGTCCGGAGGAAGGGGCCCATGATGTCGTCGGCGTCCTTAGCCGCCTTCTTGACCTTTCTAGCAGAAGAAGGCACGGGTGGTGAGAGGAGGAGGAGGAGAAGCTAGGGGGATGGGGGAAGGGAGGGAGGGGACGTACGTGCTGGGGCAGGGGTGGAGTCCGGCGGGGGTCGGGGCGGCGGCGTCGAGGCAGCGCAAGACCACAGCGGCGGACGACGTGGAGGTGCGGCGGACGGAGGGGGCGGAGCAAGGGGGCGGCGGCGTACGGTTGGGGTCGAGGAGTGGGGGATCTGGCGAGCGAGGGAGGGAGGGAGGGAGGCGACAGTGCGAGGGGAACAAGTATAAATTCTAATGGCGCACCTCCCCATGGTGCGCCATAAGTACGTCGATTCTAATGGCGCACCTCCCCCTGGTGCGCCATTAGAAGTTTGTTTTACTTACTAGCCCGACTGGTCAGGTTATATCCCACCTAACCCTATCTCCATCAGAACACGCCCACTAGCCCGACTGGTCAGCACGTAGCACACACACTAGGAGGTCCTGGGTTCGATTCCCAGGCTCCCCAATTTTATTTTTATGCATTTAAAATGCTGTTTGATATTTATTTGTGTTTAAATATGTTCAAACTTGTTTAAATCATAACAGTAATATTTTTTTTATGAAAACAGTAATAATTTTTATAAAAAATGCATTTAAAATGTTGTTTGATATTTATTTGTGTTTAAATATGTTGAAACTTGTTTAAATCATAACAGTAATATTTTTTTATAAAAACAGTAATTATTTTTATAAAAACAGGGTGCGGGGGGTGCTCGGCGGCGGTGGAGCGGGGGAGGGTGCGGTGGGTCGTCGGGGGTTGCGGGGGGTGCTCTGTCCTTGTCGTTACCGGTGTAGGATTCCATCGTTACCCCGGAGTTCTGATAACCATCGCTCTTCATGTCCTTGTCCTCGGTGTAGAATGTGTGTAGCTGTTGAATGCGAGGCAGAGGTTGCGGCGCGCGCGGGCGAGGGCGAGGTTGGTGTCGGCCCTGCGGCGCTGCTCCGGCGAGAGTGGGGTGGGGTCGGAGGGGAGGATGGGGAGAGTGAGGCGGCGGGGGCGCGGATTGGGAGCGGACGGAGAGGAACTGGCGCGGGGGAGAGGGACGAAGGGGAACTGGCGAGGGAGAGGGAGGAATTAGCTATAGCATTCATTTGTGACGGTGGAGCAGGCCGGAGAGGGTGCAGGGGGTCGTCGGCGGCGGTGGAGCGGGCCGGGGAGGGTGCGGTGGGTCATCGGCGGCGGTGGAGCAGGGGAGCTAGGGTGCGGTGGGTCGTCGGCGGCGGTGGAGCGGGGGAGGGTGCGGTGGGTCGTCGGCGGCGGCGGTGGAGCTAGCAGGGAAGGGTGCGGTGGGTCGTCGGCGGCGGTGGAGCGGGGGAGGGTGCGGGGGGTCGGCGGCGGCGCCCGGTGGAGCGGGGTAGAGGGTGCGGGGGGTGCTCGGCGGCAAGGGGGGCCGGATCTGGCGAGGTGGGATAGCGATCGAGATGGAGGGGGATCGAGATCAAGTGTCCAGGAAATATACACTAATGGCGCACGGGGAGCAGTGCGCCATTACTAGCTTAAACTAGTAATGGCGCACTGCACCAGGTGCGCCATTAGTAGTTTTGCAAAAAAGTAAAAAAATAAAAAAAATATTTTAGTGGCGCACTATGTTGCTGGTGCGCCATTACTAGTTACAACTAGTAATGGCGCACTATGTCCTGGTGCGCCATTAGTATGTCTGGCAAAATAAAAAAAATGTTACTAATGGCGCACCGTTTGTCTGTTGCGCCATTAGTGTCTTTCACACTAATGGCGCACCAGCACGTGGTGCGCCATTGGTATATAGCAATGGCGCACCACATGTCTGATGCGCCAGTAGTGGCCATTCCATCTATAGCCCTTTTCCTAGTAGTGGTGTTGGGAGGGTAGCCGAGAAAAATGCAAGGAACCGACCGGGGAGCTAGTTTGTGGGGAGTGGTGGATGCGGTGCTAGGATAACAGAGACACCCTGAAGATGCGAAGTCCATCATAAGATGGGGGTGCACTGAAGAGGAGCTGGTGAGGAGCATAGTTCCAGCAGGGGCGACACGGGCAGATGTTCATGAGAAGGCTGGCGGTGGCGAGAGCGTCCGCCCAAAACCGAGGGGGCACGTTAGAGTGAAATAGTAACGTGTGGACGCATTCATTAAGAGTGCGAATGACACGCTCGGCGCGGCCATTTTGTTGGGACGTATAGGGACAAGTGAGCGACGACCAAACTGTGTGGTGACGTACGAATAAAAGGCGGTGAGTGTGGCAAGAGCGTCGGACTTGCGACGAAGAGGAAATGTCCACACATAATGAGAGAAATCATCTAAAATCACCAAATAGTATAGGTAGCCCGTGTTGCTTGCAACCGGGGATGTCCAAACATCACTATAAAATAACTGAAATGAAAAAGTGGAAATAGTTTTAGACGCACTAAAGGGAAGATGAACGTGCCTCACAAGTGTCGTCGTCAACCTTATTACATGAGAAGGAAAAACTCTGAAGAATCTGACGCAAAACGATGGAGTTGGGATGACCGAGACGAGCATGCCAAAGGTCGACACTGGCGGCAAGGGCGACTGGGCGGGTGGAGGTGGTGGCCGAGGAGGGCACCAGGTAGAGCTCGTCGGGGCTATCACATCGGTGGAGAACCATCCGGGTACGGGCGTCCTTCACAGAAAAGTCAACATCATCAAATTCAACAGTAATAGGATTCTCACGAGCAAGGCGACGAACAGACACAAGGTTCGTGACTAAGTCAGGAGAGACGAGAACATTAGACATGGTGATAGGAGTAGAAGTAGAAGGAAATGACATATGACCACATGTGTAATGGCTAAGGAGGAACCGTTACCAACGGTGATGCGAGTGGGAGTATGAGCGGGAGTGGAAGAGGTGAGGTTAACGGGATGAGATGTCATGTGAGCGGTGGCACCCGAGTCCATGTACCAGTCGCCACTGCCACCATAGTTACTGGGTGACGGAGCCGAGTGGAGGGCAGCCAGGAGGGCGGGATCCCATGGCGCCAGAACCTGGGGCGGGTAGAACCCGCCATAAGGGGCACCAGGGTGGCGCCATAGCCACCGGCGGTGCAGGTAGGGCCGGATAGGCGGAGGCGCCGGGCACGGCGAGGTACATCTGGTGGCTCGCCGGACGAGGCCCGAGGATGCCCGGTGCAGGAGGCCGTGGGACCGGCATCGAGTATGCGTGAACAATGTCGGTCCACGGGTTGGTGCCGTACGTCCACGGCAGCGTGGGCTGCTGCTGTCGAGGCTACCCCCCCCCTTGCGCCTGCTCGTTCTGCGTTTGGCGCCCGCCCTCGCGGCTGTTGTTGCGCCGGCCGCAGCTCGTCTGCCGCTGGGGTGGGGTGGGAGGGGCAGGTGGCGCAGTTGGGAGGGGGAAGTACCCTGGGGGCGCGGGAGGCGGCTGTTGCCGTAGCGCTGGTGGAGTGGGCGGCGGCGGTGCGCCGCGAGAGGTGCCGCCGGCGAGGGCGGTGTGCTGCACGCGCTTCTTCACCTGCTTCATCCGGCACTCCTTCAACCGCAAGTACGCCACAAACTTGGGGAACGAGGGCTCCGCCTTCAAGGTGAGGTTGGCGACGGCGTTGCCGAAGTCCTCGTTGAGGCCGGTGGTGAGCGTGCTGAGGAGGAGATCACGATCAATCTTGGCGCCGATATCACGAAGCTCATCAGACAACGTCTTGAAACGACTACAGTAGTCATCAATTGATTGATCATCCTGATGACAACCAAAAAAATTCCTGCTACAGAAAAACGCGACGCTGAAGCTTGTTGTCGGTAAAGTGGTCGTTGAGTTTCACCCACACGGCGCGTGCATCATCACCATCGCCGACGACTGTGTGAAACAGGTCCTTCGAGATGGTGAGGAAGAACCACTGGATGAGCATAGCGTCGATCGCGGTCCACTCGAAGTCATCCTCCAGGTGTGGGAGTCGACTAAGCCGTCGACGTGGTCCACAGGATTGTTCTCACAAAAGAGGAGCGAGAAGTAGGTCTTCCATGCATAGTACATGGAGTCGGTCTGATCGACGATCACGGGAACGTGC